>NC_135436.1:12024656-12385489 GCF_051991255.1 Vanacampus margaritifer
TATATGCCATCATTTCCTATAGGAGCACTCAGAGTGAAGTGAAGGCTAATGTTTTGTGGCTCCTTCTAAAGTGGAGTACTGTTGGTTTAGTCATTAAGAGAGAAAGTTGTCTGGTCTCAAAGTGCGCAGGAAGACGAGAAGAAACAGACTAGGTATTGATATGTTAGCCTGCGCATGCATGTGTGTCTCAACATGTCATGACCACGGAAATCTCTAAAGCGATTACAAAAAGGTGCTACACCCAATCCAACTATTTTATTACAATTTATTACAGATACATAATTAGTAGCAGTCTGATATTGTCCATGGATAGAACCAGGTCTGAATGTTTCCAATTTCTATTTTCCAGCCAGTATTTACTCTCCATCCAATTTCATTAGCTGTTTTGGCAGGTTTAAATGTCCGAGTGTCGCTGGTCGTATATCACAGTGGGCCTGACTAGGAATAGGCATGTGAAAAGCTCCATCATAAATACAAATATTCAGCCAAAGCAATCACAATTGCCACACTGCTTCAGTGGCCTGCATAGTTAACGTGATCCCAATGAGAATTAATGTGATAGATGGCACAAGACGGGATGTTGTTCAATTACAAAACCGTGAAATCGAGCAGTAACCTTCTGATTTCTACTTTAAAGTAACTGTTTACAATTGGGAATTATTTTAAATTGATCTTTGTCATACATTAGTCATCTTTAGCCTTTTGGCATCGTTTTCCTTCTATACTTTTAACATGCGATGGATTCTAAATTGACATTGTAAAAACTGGTGCATGTTCATTTTTAATGCTAATTTGCAGACAGCTCTGCGCCATGCTGGGCTTTTCCGACGTACCGAGAGCATGTCCTTCGACAAGCCCCAGGGCAACTGACAATTTGGTGGCTGAAAGTAGAATAAGCTTTACGTCTGCTGGAACCATGTCTAATTATTGGCGCAGGTAGTGTAATGCCATTTTGGTGAATTTGATCGAGGTGAAGGCAGACAGATTCTGTTCTGTGCGGACGTGTGGTGGATGTCACCCTGGGAAGGGGATTCATACACGGACACACATTATCGAGGTCGAAGGTTGTCTCCAAGTGCTCACTTTACAGTAGTGATCTGTGATTGCCCTGGCCAGCTTTACATCATCTGTCCATAGAGGTCTGCTTGCAGTTCCTTATAAACTTACTTTAAGTATTTTAGTGCCTCTCGCGTACCAATTTTAAAGGGAATGAGAGGCGCTACTTTGATTAGCTGCAACTGTAGTTGGTAGTGTTCACTCCCACCATGCCACAAATAGTTAGTTTCTAACTGGGCCAAGTTGAATGCGTCTGCGAAAATATCAACACTTGGTTTAACATACCCCTGCGCACAGTTGGATAGTTCGCGCCACAAAATGGCCAGAGTGGCACCATGCCCAGAAGCAATCTATAACAAAGTTGTAAAAGGATAAGGCTTTATCAGTGTCAGTACTTGTTCAGACCAATGTTTGCATTTGATTTCTTTCTCTGAACTTTTACAAGTGTCATATAAACTGTTGACATTGCTGACCCAGTCTAAATTGGTTTGTTAAAAAGAAGCAATAAAAAAAAAAAGTCAGGGCAAATGTTTGTGCACTTGGATTCATGCTGTAAGTATTAAATAATCTGTGGTAAAAGAAACCATGTTTTTATGTAATCTTATGAAGTAGTGTAGCACATTTAATGGTGTTTGCATATTTATTAGTTTGGGAATAGGGTTAAGGAGTTAGGGAATAGGATGCAAGTTGTGTACTCCTTACTGTAGAATATTAACACCGTAATGACTATTTTTATATGTATAGTAATGCACTGAACACTGAATTTTTTATGTTAAAAATCTGCTTTGGTGGTAGGTTTGCTTGTGCTCACAAATTTTAAATGTTATCACTGTGAACAAACCAAAAACAGTTAATTACTTGTGTACACACCCTTAACTTAAAAATGGTGAGTGCCATAAAACATGTGTAGCTTACTAGCTACTATTCTTTTCTGTTGTTATTTCCATTTGGCTTATTTTATTGTTGACCAACATTTAATGGTGGCGAAGGCATCTGGATTGGTATCAGCACAAAGTTCCCAGCATTCTTTGCAATTCTCTTTGTAAATAGCTGTAGTGAACCAAAGAAGACATTGCTCTTTGTTTGAATTAGTTTCTGTCGCTTTGTTGTGTGTGGCGTGACTAGGCTTGACTTGTGTTCTATAGCTTGAATAAGTGAGCAACCTGTTATTGCTCGTGGGAATAAAGTGACTGAAGAACATCAGCGATTGTGTTGTCATTGTCTAACTACATACGAGTGTGTTACAATATTTTCACCCTCATTATGGAAAAGAAAGTGGGAACCCAGTGTGGCAAAACACCTGCGACTTATGTGTAACAAAATTCACCAAATTTAGCTAGCACGGCTTATAGTCAGGTGTGCCTTATAGTCCAGAAATTAGAGATTTTTTTTTTTATGCAACAAGGGTTTAAGTTTGTTTAGAAAAGGGGGGAGTTCAAATAAACCGCTCCGTGACACGAAACCCGCTATAATAAATAGCAAAATTATGCCTGGAAGTGGAAGTCGGGAGCATAATCGTTTCTCCATGAGATCCCTAAGGAATAAGGTGGATACCTATGTAACACTGCTTTAAATGCTTACTTGAGCAAAAGTCTGTTGAGGTATTGTGAGTAGGGATGCGCTGAAATAAAAACCGAAAATGAAAAATGCTTGGCCGAAAACCGAAAGGTCGAAAATTATGCCAATTTTTTACTATCATTGCATTTATTATAATCAACTAAAATTATATTATTATAAAATATTTATTTAGCACTGGCATTTTAACAAAGCTCAATATAAATTGAAATGTGCCCACACGGCAGACATGTTGGCTAATGCTACATTAAACACCAAACAAGGGTTGAGGATTTTCTGGCGGTGCGATTGCACATTACAGTCGTAATGTAGTTCGGACAGGTGGGCACGGATGCGTGCGGCGGGACAAGGTGCGGCACACTTAAAATCCGCACATTCACATATTCACCATCGTTTGAAAATAAATAAATACATTTATTCGCACCAGTTAATCGGCTTCGGGAACGCACTGCAAAGTCACACACAGCATCCTGCATAGGTCTGTCACTACCCGGAGATAGCGGTAACTGTTTTTGTGTTTAAAACTGTTGACAGCAATAGTGCTAGCATTAGCTAAAGTGTTTAGCAGTGGATGCCGGTGAAAAAGTGGAAGCGTTTGAGGGGCTCTTATAAAAAAAAAAGAAAAGGGGAAGGCGCTGTAAGAGAAAGAGTGGCTCACCTGTACTGCAATACACGGCAGTTCTGTCTTTTTTCGACCCACTTAAATGTTGTACACCAAACGATGCCCCTCTCCTCCGGTGTGTGCAATGACCCCCGGGAGATGCTGCGACCGACCGACGCAAACTCACATGGTGAAAAGCCAGCGAGAAGCGAGGCGGACACTCACCCTCGAGTTCGCTGTTTAATTAAAACGGACGCTTGCTTGCAGCGTTTTTTTGTGTGTGCTTGCGTCACCACAACATCCTATTTCGGCCATATACTTTCGGCTTTCATTTTAATGTTACCGAAAATTTTCGGTGGCCTAATATTCGGTGCATCACTAATGGTGAGGTGTGAGGTCTCGCGCTTTGTCATTTACGACAGTTTGACTTTTTTTTAAATAATTTATTTTTTTTTGCTACTTCAGATACAATTTTACTAGAAAATGTTGAATTAAAGTCAAAATGTTGAATTTAGAATTGGGCATCCGATTTACAGACTGAACTGTATCTCTGTGACTACACCAATGACAACAACATGCAATCAGGGGCGACTTGTATAGCTCGGAATGCAGCATGCTCATCATGAAGATGTTTCTGAGTGCAGTGTCGGTACAGTCATCTTGTAAATTAGAGTGATAACTCAAAGCTTTCTCTGCTCTCCTTTATTACATCAGTCTTTATGAAATGAGTCCTTATGATACATTTCATCTACTTTGTCAGCTAATGCGATCTGTTTAACATATGTCGTGTAATATATGCAATTTCTTGAACATTGCATTTGCAAGTTGTTGATGGAATGAGTACTTGTGTGGCATCCTGGCAGCTGATGATGTTGCCTATTCTGTCATTAGCTTCCAGTAGCTAATATCCATGATGCACTGCTGCATAACATAAAGCAAGATGTCCTCCTGACATTTTAAGCCTTTTGTTTCCAGCATTCTTTTACTGAGATGTATGGCAACTATTTGAATTGGTTGGATCGGAAATTGGGAAGAACTCAATCCGTACATCCTATCAATCACATTTATTATTATTTATTTATTTTAGCTAGGAGCCCAGGATAAAAAAAAAAGAAAAAAAGCTGGCTCTAATAACAGCACCAATTTAAAATCACCGCCAAATTTAAACCCAAAGTTTGAGACTATTGGCTTTAGATAAGACAAAAATAAGAATAAGTCAAATCCGCACATTCACATATCCTTCAATGTTTGAAAATAAATGAAATAAATTTGTTCGCACCAGCTAATCGGCTTTGGGAACGGACTGCAAAGTCACACACAGCGTCCTTTACAGGTCTGTCGCAACCCGGAGATAGCGGTAAGTGTTTCCGTGTTTAAAACTGTTGACAGCAATAGTGCTAGCATTAGCTAAAGTGTTAAGCACGGCTACCGGGATGCCGGGGAAAAAGTTGAAGCGTTTGAGGGGCTATTATTAAAAAAATGGGAGGTGCTGCAGGAGAAAGAGTGGCTCACCTGTACTGCAGTACTCTGCAATTCTGTCTTTTTTCGACCCTCTTAAATGTTGTACACCAAGCCATGACTCCGGGAGCTGCTGCGACCGACCGGTGCAAACTCATACAGTGAAAAGCCAGCGATAAGAGAGGTGAACACTCACCCCGCGTTCGCTGTTTAATACAAACAGACGCTTGCTTGCAGCGGTTTTTTGCTTGTGCCACCACAACATCCCATTTCGGCCATATTCTTTCGGCTTTAATTTTATTTCGGCCGAAAATGGCTATTTTTGTGCCATTTTCGGCTGAAATTTTTCGGTGCCTGAATATTCGGTGCATCACTACCATAAATGCTTTTACCATAGATGCCAGCTCAATCATTTGGTATATCATGTTTTTAAACGAATGACTCTTTACAGAACAGTGTAACATGTTTTGCTATTGTAAAAGTCAACTGAAAAACTCCATTCATCATCACATTTAAATATTCAGCAGATTTTCCTGACATTTAAATTGTTGTTTAATAGGACAAATAATATACAGTGGTACCTTGGAGTTTTAACATAATTCGTTCATGTAAAGTGTTCAAAGTCTGAATTGTTGAACCTATAAAACATTTTTTTCTCATAGGAAATAATGTAAATGCAATTACTTCGTTCGCAAGCTCCAAAAACAAGAAAATTCCTATTTTAATTTCTATTTATGTTTTTTTATTTTTATTTTTATTTTATTTTTTTACATGTACACCCGTCACAGTATTTACACAATAAAAAATACCTCACCTTTTTGTTGTGGTGTAATGGCATCAGTGGATAAAAAAAATGCTACGTTAATGGTGTATTTGACACTGGCCACATTGTTAGACTACTATGGGGTCCTTGCGTGCCGTCTTAATGTCAGACGTGTTGTCGAACAGCTAAGGGGGGAGGGGGGCGGGATTGGGGGTCCTCATGCCGGTATTTAAGTAGTCAGTCACGGTAGTTACAACGGCGCGATAATCTCCTTCCTAAATCCATGATGGTTTCGTAGCACTGTACGTTTTTCTTTGCTGCCACTGGCACGGCTGTCTTTCTTTGGGCCCATGTCAAAGAAAATTGTCGTGGAAAAATCCAAATGCACTCGCAAATGTACGCAGCACATCCGCGAGTGTTCACGCTCTGACTGGAAATGAGCAGCGCTTGGTCTCAATGACCGCAACGTGAGCATTCGGGATTGCTCGGCTTCACTCGGCTACCCGTTCAAGGTACGTTCGCCTTTGCTTGCTTTGTTTGGGAGTTCAAACTCCGAGACCGAGGTCAAACTCCGAGGCATTTTTGACTCCGATTTTTTGGTTGAAGTTCGATTTGTATAAGTTCCGAGACGTTCAAACTCCGTGGTTCCACTGTAAAAGGAAATTGTACTTGTAGAGAAAAAATATGAAAAGACAATATTTTAGAGGTTAATCATTTTTCTGGGAGGCTGGCATTTATGACAATGTTCTCACCTTTTAATGTGAGACTTAACTAAATGTTATGAAATATTAATATTACATCAGCCATTGCAGTGCAATCATAGCCAGGGACAGACAATCAGCTCGACCTACTAAAAGTAAACCCAGACACAGGTACAATATGAAGACAGTTCCCCATATTTTTCCCATTTTTTGTGAGAACAGGTGATTTGTACTTGTTTGTTCTATTCTGTTGATTACGTCCCCGTACACATTTGACTTTTTTAGGTGATCAGATTTGTGTCCATGTTTCTAATTGTTGGTCGTTTCGCTCAGCTTGTCCCAGCACCATCTGTCTCACCACCCACTGCCAGACACTTTTCTTTAGATTAACATGATAACGTTCATTTCGAGTTATGGTCAAATCTTTCGTTCTGATTTTCACTGAAGCAAAGTTGTCAGTCACATAAAGTCGCTGGTTGGTTTGTGTGACGTCTCGTCTTCAGTTTGTGAAAGGTCAGCATTGATTTAGCTATTATTACAAGTACGCTTACAATAAATGGTATGCTGCAAGCTTCCTTTGAATGTTTTTTAACTGCAATTTGAGTTTTGCTTTAAAGCTTTATAAATAATAAAGTGTGTATGCTGTTGTGCCAAACCAAGTTTCTGACAGATCAGAGTCAGAGTGACCATTTGGTAGCAACTTCCCATTGGACATTTTCAGACAGGAAATCCTACCAAAGAAATTCTGAATCCACGTGAAACTTTATCTTCGCTATTTGTCCATTGATTTCCTAGGTGACATGTGTTTATCTATCTTGGTGGGGTTCTGAGTGCTCTTGTTGAAAAAGAATACACTGTGGTGAATACAAATCAATGGCACAAACGTGTTTCTGTTCGCAAGCAGATGTGGTATCGTGAACTTACTGTAAACTGACCTAGGGCAATTTGGTACATCGGTCAGGACAAACATTGCCTCAAGCAATAACACAATCTTATGATTACACAGTCATATGGTCATGATGACTGTAGATATTTGTATGAAAAACACTTTAAGCTCTAAGTATAAAACAGCGTGAACACAAATGAAGTGAATCCTCTCATTGCCTTTAAATTTGAATCTGTCTGCCTGCACCTTGATCAAATGTGCCAAAATTGGGTTACACCACTTGTGCCACAACTTAGACCTGCTCTCATCTGGTCTAAAGTTTAGTCTACTTCAGCCACTAAAGTGTCAGGTGCGGCGGGGGCGCGTCAAAGAAAATACCCTCAATGAATTATATTTACTGCTCTTGACAACACCCCTCACATAAAATAATTGTTGCCTTCTTTTCTGCTTTCCTCAGTTCTTCCACTTCTCCTCTCGTGCCTTCCCTCCACTGGAGGGCCAATTCAGCGGGCGTATTCAATGGGGAGGAAGCCCGGCAAAGGGGGACGCCTCCATCGCTCTGATTAATTCAACACTGAAGGATAATGGCACGTACACATGCTCAGTCAGAAATCCCCCAGATGTCCACGGCAACCCAAACTCACAGACAGTACTCACTGTCACGCCAAAGGGTAAGCTGCTTCACATACACTTCAGTATCGGCTAGGGCTGCTCGATTATGGAAAAAATAATTCATCTCGATTAGTTTGGTTATAATTGAAATCACGATTATTCAAAACGAATATATGTTTTCTATGTTAGCAAAAATTTGAAGTTGGGGCGCAGCGTGTGCAGTATGGCTAGTGAGGTGCAAGCTGGTTTTGACAGGGGTGTGTGGGGAAAGAACTCGTGTGGGCGTGCCTCAAAACAACTCAAAATTAATATTATCAGGGCTGTAGCTATCAAATATTTTGGTGTTCGGATATCCTACTGAAAATCCTAGCGAATAATCGGGTATTTGGATAGAAATAAAAGTATATCTATAGGCCTATATACTTTCTTGGTTAAAAAAACAATTATAAATACAGAAGACAAAAAAAACACATTTGCGTGTAATAATTAACAACCAACTGGTTTTCATTTTTAGATAATCAACTTTTTTTCTATCTTTTTTCTGCAAACTATTTTGCTCTAAAGCAGTGAGATTTCAGAGAAATCTCTCCCCACAGATTTTGATCAATGGAACTAAATGACGTCAAACCCACAATAGTGATTTTGTCAGCTAAATAAATAGCACATTTGAGTAAACCCGGTTTGGCAATAAGTGATCAGTAGGAACGGCAAATTAGTCAGGCTGTCAGCATCAAAGTGTGCACAGTCCATCAATCCATTTTTTGAACCACTAATCCTCACGAGGGTCGCGGGTGCGCTGGCGCTGAAGCCTACCCCAGCTGTCTACATTTACGCCTTTGAAAAGTAATCAGACGGCTGGAGCACTTTACCGCTGCTGGTAGCTAGCACTCGCAGCTAAACGCTGGCAACAGGCACAGTACAATACAATGTCAGCATAATTATGTCTGCGCTCTTAACTGGAGCTTGAATGTGACTTCAGGAGGGTAATAATCAAAATCGTAATCGAATTACGATTAATTGCACAGCCCTAGTATCGGCTTCAAATGACAACCAAGCAGGGATTTTATTTTTCACCCGCTATTGCAGGTGCCAATTGTCATTTAATTAACGAGAACATGAACGTGACTGTATTTGTAGAAATGTACCTAAATGCAACCTATAATTTCTTCAGAATACGTGATTGACATTTAGGCATTTAACATTCCTTTGCCAACATGTATTTACAGTATTTAGTGCAGCTGACTCATCAATTCTTATATTTGTATGTGTTTTGGAATACAAAAGTTTACAAGTTGTGCATAGTTGCACATCACTATGTGGAGGAGGTGCAAAGAGGGTGTTTACTCCTAAGCGGCTTGTTGATATGTATCTAAGTACCTCAAATTCTCTTCCTCCTCCTCAGCATCCAGCATTCGCTTCTCGGATGTTGCAGTCCTCCTCTTTTTCATCCTCATCCCTTCCACTATCATCGCCCTCGTTCTGATTGGTCAGATGCTCTGCCCCGAGAGAGCGCGCAGCCAATCAAAGGGCTACAGATCAGCCATAGAGGTCGCAGATGGGTGAGTAGATTTGTTCAACCAATCACTGGAGTGAGTCCCTTGGGGTTTATCCGGCCTCTGCTTGGTATAGATTCACCCCTGAATCGCTTAATTTTACAAAGGTTAAAGAATAATTTAAATTTTAGGTAATAATGGTACTTGGGCCAAATTTCCTGGCAATTTAACTGCTTATTTGTATTACTCTTCCTATGTATTCTTTTCAGACGTTGTTTTACAATAATGAATTCATTGTTACATGCCAAGACAACAGAAAAAAGTGACACCAATTTTGTTATTATTTTATGAACCTAACTAGTCTGTCATATAGGTATGACCAACATTACAGTAGTTTTAGTTTGAGAAAACAACAGTAGTCTGTTGTAATTTTCACTCACTGTTGTCACTTCTATGTTCATCAGAGAGGAGTATGACAATGACCGAATGGGGGGCATGATGAAGGGGGCCACATGCTGTGACCTCTTGACGACGGTACAGTGCAGTACATACTTTTCAGTTGTGCAAAAGCAGTGGTTCTTAACCTGGGTTCGATCGAACCTTGAGGGTTCAACGGAGGCCAAGACACTCACCCAACTCATATGATTCATGAAGGCACGTTCTGCACAGGCTGCAGGTTATCGCGCTACTTTGATCGGCCTATCGGAATATTTGGTGTATTCTTTATTATATTAATCCTTTCACACCATCTATGTTGTGCAAAAAAAGAAAGTGGTTGGACGAATATGTGCAATATGAATTCACATGTATAACAGAGTGTATGGTGTTCCACAAGGTTCAATTCTGCAGTTTTCATTGTATCAGCTGCCCCTGAGTTCCATCTTAAGCAAACAGCGGTGGTTGTTTTAAAGTGCTCTATAAAAATAGTTGAGTTAAGTTGAGTGATGGGAGTCAGCATCTTAACTGCATGATTTGTAATGCCAAGTTGAGCAATTTTAATCCAGCACAACTGAAGCAAAACTAAAAGGAACACTTCCTTAAGCTGCATGGAGATGGGGAATACAAGAGCTCAACACCCTCAATTCAAAGTGAATTTTGGACAAAAGAGAAAAAAAATCATTAAAGAAATGTTCGGCGAATGCGCATAGGAATTCCGGTTGGGTTTGAGTAACTCCAACAAGGTTAAGAACCACTGTGCAAAAATCTTACTTCTATATAACTTAAAGGGGAAGTCAACTTTAAAAAATTCTTGACAATAATATGTTATATGTGACCTCACTAGTCTAAACATGACATTCTGATTAATATTACATTTGCGGAATATGAGCTATGGAGCAAAATCCAGCCGTTTTTATCCACTTGCTGTCAACTGAAGATGACATCACAGGTGCTCAGGCAACAACCAGTCACAGATCACTTTTTCTGTGAAGCTAAAGCTGTGATTGGTTGTTACCTGAGACCTGAGCATTTTGTGATATAATTTTCACTCGACAGCAAGTGGCAAAATGGCCGCCTTCTGATAATGATAAAAATGGGTGGATTTTGCTGCTTAACTCATATTCCACTAATGGAATACTGACCAAAATATTTAGGCTAGTGGGGCTGCATAGAACATATTATTGTCCCCCAAAAAATTTGGGGGGTTGACTTCCCCTTCAAGGGAGCATGCGTATCAGATCGGTTTCACAGGCTAGATTTTAAATACTCTGCTGGATGACAACTTCTTCCTGTTAGCTCATCTTCATGTCTTGTTTTTTCTCTTTGTGTCCAGGACTCTGAGAGTGAGTACGAATACCACTTGAAACAGAACACACCTGCTAGTCAAGGTTACGCTGAGTCTCAGTTCTAGAGTCCCCGCCCCGCTTGCTCATTTGTAGATGTTAAGCCCCGCCGGTGCCTTTCACAGGGGTTGTTGTACTGAATGAAAATCAATGGTGAATTAATGTACGTGTCAACCTCTCAGCGGGTCACTTAGGTAAAAAGAGGTGCATGTAATGTTTTGAAGGAGATGTATTTTGTCTAATTTATTGCCTGTGTCAAGGGCTGCTGATGTCTTATTTACTATAGTTGCACTTTTGTGACAAATCACATTGCTAGTGAAATAAACACTTTTTTGAATGTCACTTAAAATTATTATGATTGTACATAATTTGTTTATACAGGATGTCACTTTGATTTTGTGGAATTATGATTTTTTTTTTTTATGGGCGCAGATGTCCTGGTCAGATTTTTATTTTAGAAACTTTTGCTACCGTACATTTTTAATGAGCACATGATTTTCACTTAATGACGAAACGACCCTGGTGCCTTGTCAGAATAGACAATGAGGACAATCTACGCCTCGTCAGTCTGTTGCTAAAGCTAACAGCATATAGCCGCAGTTTCCTCTCCTTTCTGTTTGTTCTGTTGAACCATTCATGAATGGAAACTCTTTCCATATTCGTGGTGAGGATTCCTTTAAAAACCCTCAAGGACAGGCTGAAGTTGTATGACGTGAGTATGAAAAAGACCCAATAAAACTGCAAGGGGGAAAAAAAAAACATTTGCAAAAAGCAATGAGTCCTCATTCTGTCTCATTTATTTTCACTTTCTTATTCAGCTTGTTCTCCCCCCCCCGAGCGTTTAATAATTCAAACACTGCCATGCGGTAATAATTATCATTCCTACTTCATCTGAACTACCATGGCAACAGCTTACTCATGCCAGGGAGAAACAATATAGGAAAATAATTGAATGGGGAAAAAAAAATCATGGTCTGCGTGATTGTGTACGGAACTGATTCCACATTTTTGCCACAATATGATGGCAGAATGGAACATTTAATTTCCTTAATGACATGTCGCATGCACAATATTCATGCATGTGGAAGTCTTAGCTCAATTTGATGGCCTTAATTGGGAAGATTGGAGCCGAGAGGTGTATACCACACTGATCACCTGTCAATCACAGAGCGCATACACTCTCAATGGACAACTTAGTACAGGGGTGACCAAACTAGAGCCCGGAGCTCATTTAGCGGCCTGCCATTCATATACTAAAAATGGCATTTTTTTTTTTTTTTATAGTTTGCTTAAAAAAAAGTTTGGTGATGGTTGGCGTGAGAAGGGTGTTGGAAAAATAGGTGCAACTATTAATAATAAATTGCATTATATACTGTAGAGCAGGGGTCACCAAGGTGGTGCCTGTGGGCACAAAGTAGCCCCCAAGGACTATATGAGAAGCCCGCGGGCCCGTTTAAAAAAATAGCTCACTAGTAATGGTGTAGGCATGTTGTGTAAATGATCATTTGAAAAGTTCAAAACAAGGGAAGCGACTTATAGAAATAAAATATTACATATTAGTATTTATCTGTTTCCTAATTGTTGTGAACAATCATTAACATGAACAGTGTTTTCACATACAGCAAATAAATGTCAGCCATTATTACTAACAACGGGCTGTATCATTTTTTTATTATTAGAATTGATTATGCTACTGATTATTCAGGCAATTGCCCGTTTTGAGGCACATTTTTGTCGTAATAATATCAACACAATTTGTTCTTTCAGAAGAAACTAATAGCTCTTCGCATTATTTTGTAGCAAAGAACTATCTCTCAGCTTCAAATAGATGAAATTTCTTTGCTCTGTACTTGTGCAATACCAATAAAGATATTCTATTACATCAAATGTACTTAAAACAAACAATATATAAATGCTTTATTGATTTTAGTGTGTTTAATAAATTAACGTTGAAGAACTTTTAAGTGGCCCTTGCATCCGTCCATTGTTCTGTATGTGGCCCTCAAACAAAATAGGACACCCCTGATTTAAAGTTTTATGAACCGATCATTTCATATTGTGTGAGTGATCTGTATTGAGTGAACAAATCATAATGGTGATATGTAAATCGGAACATGAGGACCTTGAAAATGATTGATCCCAATCCTTGCATAAAATGCAAATTAGCAAGTGTAATGTTGATGTGAGATAATATTGAATTAAGGTCGAACAAGTCTTGTCTCAGTGGACTCATTCTCCTTGAGGCTCACTCGAATGACACCGTGAAAGCAAACCTGTGTCAGGTGTAATGTCCTGTCTAGTCCAACGTGATTGAATCAAGGATGGCAGCAAAATTGATGTTGATCTTCTGAGTAATTGTCCTCTGAGTTTAGAAAGTCAAAAACAGACACCATTTGGAAAGAAATTGTCTACATGACAAAATAATTTGTGAATCTTTGAATATTTATATAGGTGTACATGATGAAAAATAGGTTATATTTTAAAGTTATAATTAAAAAAATATATATATGGGGGTGGGGGTTAAGCAGTCACTTAAGTTTTAACAAGTTTATAATATAATTATTGACATTTATGGCAACAATGTGTTAGCAAGTTGATTGCTCCAAAGCAATTTGCTGAAGTGTTCTTGATGATATGATGGGCGACAAAACAAGAGACAATTAGTTCTGTAAACTCTTGTTTCTTTCTTGCGGAATGAGGGGAAAGCCAATTTTCACTACAGCAAAACTGATATTTCGTTGAACTGCCCAACTTAAAATGTTATCAAAGTTTTCTGCCTTGGAATGTGTTCACCAATTTTATTTTATTTTTACAGTGGGATTCAAATATCGCTCTTGTAGCTTTCAATTTTTAAACGTTTGGATTAGAAATCAAATATGAAGCCCTAGTAAGGTCTCAGATCACCCACGTATATTTTAACATTCATTCAGTATTAAATTAAATCAATGTTATAAATGAAGTCGGGACAATAACAAAAGAGGCATATGTAATAATATTTCCATGTACTGTATTCAAATTTTAATAGACCTTATCACGCTGCAAGCTCTTAGTTTGTGCCTATCCAATTTAACGACTGCAGCATGTTATTAATAAAAATGTGTTTCATCCCAACAGCGTGCGAGATCTGCAACACACATTGCTCATTTCAAACTCATGACAAAAAGTAGGGCACGAACGAGAAAGCACATACTCGGATAAACTCAGAATATTCTGTTTGCAAATGATGTAAAGACGCTTTTCTGGGTAAAAATAGAATGCAAAATGGGATTACATTATGAGAAGTTGGTGTTCCGCTTCTTCAATTTGTTGAATAATAAAATGAATGATAAAAATTCATCCTGGATTGAAATTGGACAATTTACATTTTTGTGTTTAGTCAAATCAACATATTACAAAAGTATCAGATGCATTGTTCTTACATATGCTTTTTTTTTTGTCAGCCATAAGTCTGGCAAGACTTACCTTGTGTTTGTATTTGTCTTTATTTGAATAACTGCAGTCTCTTTGACGTAGGGCAATATAATGCTTTGTGGATTACCTAAATGAACTCATGGATTTGATCTGAGCATATTGAACATATAAATGCAATACAAAATATAAAATAAAAATAAATAGATGCTTGTCTTAAGATATTGAACAGGGACACTCATTTTTATATATGGATTTTTTTTTTTACATATGAACTCTTGTGATGATTTTGACTTAACATAATGTATTGTCATTAATTGAATTCTCTTGCATTTCCTGTTGAAGGCAACCAATAAAAACAAGTTTCATAAATCCATTCTCCAGAACTATCCTTGGAATATATATTTGTCGTGTACGGTACTTTTCTGTTTCCTGAACATTTGTTCTCGCCCCTTGCCTGTCTGGCTGAGTTGTGTTATGTGGGAGTCATTATACAATTTTCGCAGTTGGTCTAGTATTTCCTCTCTGCATGTATTTATTGCAATAACAGCCACAAAGGATTACTGTTAATCCCTTTTTTGTGGTTAATTTACAATGTTTGTCTAAATAATCCAATAGAGTAATAGGTCTATAGGGTTAGATTTGATTTGATTTATTTGAACGGTCTATTGTGCAACTCTCCCAAATTCACAACCGGTTGTCATTTTTGTTGTTGGATATGACAAGAGATGTCTCAAACAACTAGGCCACGTTTTTCAAAAAGAAAATCTGCGATTTAAAAACCCAGCCTGAATCACCTTGTAATAAAGCAATCTGTTTGTAAATCCATCAAGAATTCAGTGAGTTACAAGTATTGACGTAGTTCAATCATCCAATTTACCAGCGACTATACAGCACAGCCCCCTGTCCGAAGATGCCCAACCCCAGACAATGCTTTCAACTCCACCTTGAGCCATCTTGTGTTCTTATACTAATGTATGGACCACATTGCGTGATTTCCGTTTTGCATTTTTCCCCATACAAATGCTATGGGGTATTGACTTGGGTGATATGGCCTAAAAATAATATCACAATATTTCAAAGAAATTTGTGGTGACGCTATTTTTGACGATAGTGGAAATAATTACTGAACAATTGATTTGTGGTTGGTTCTTTGGAATAATATAACTTTTATTGCAGCACAATATTTAAGACACCTTTTTTCCACAAATGAAATGTAAACAAAGTGCAAATATAGCAACCGTAATGGAATGAAATGTAAATAAACACAGGCCAGGAAGTGTTTACCCTGCGAGGTCTAATTGTTACATAACCGCTTAAAGCACATAAAGCACATTTATTTAGCAAATACAAAGAAAACACAAAACTTTAGAAGTCAGTGGCAAATTGCACGAGTCAAGAAAGTCCATTATTTTCTCCTGTGTGGTTGATCCTCGTGATGTAGAGGCAAAAAACGATACGATTGTTTAGGCAGTGGTTATTTTGCCGTAACCGGCAAACCCTGCTGTGAGCGTTATTTTGCCGTGAATGTCTCTGATTGGTCAATAAAAGGAATGAGAAAATGCCGTCATTGCTTGTAGACATTACTAGCGGGTATGAATAACGCAAATGTACATGTTTACACCTTGGCGCAACAACAACGCGCACGTCGTCTCATTGAGAGCACGTTAGCTTAGCGGACGGTTAGCATAACAAAGTTACGTCAACTATGAGGCGAGTTACCGGTCATAGTAAAATAACCACCGCGGATTGTTTATCTTGGCGAAACAGTACGCGACCGCTTCAGTATTATTCAACCACCGTCTGTTTGTTTTTTTCCATAAGGAGTGCGTCTAATCAAGAGTGCTCCAGTAATGAACTTTTGTTCACACCAAACAACACAAGCTGTTTCCATGTCCTCCTCACGTGTCTTCAGCCTGCAAATCCTCTTAAACTTCCAGAACCCACCTGTGCGTCTTCTTTTGCAACAGAACAATGAACTATGAACTGTCATGTTCTAAAATTCACACTATGACTTGCTGTGAATATGTTTCATGTGTGTGGGCATTTCCTCACTGGGCTTTACCGTCATTTTATTAATTAATTTGCAAAAATGTATAAAAACGTTTTATTTTAACTATTGGCATGGTCCCAAAAACGTATTTGTGGTTTTTTTTTTTAATGCTAGAGCATACAGAAGGCTTTGATGCAGCTTCTGACCTGAAGAAGTTGCTTAAAGCAATGGTAGTTATTACAAAAAACGGCCAGCAGGTGACAGCAGAGTATAAGAGATCAACCAGGGCCATGTTGCAAAAAGCACATTTACCCACAGTTTTGAAGAGATTTGTGAATAATGATGAAACCTAGCTATATTCTAATTGCTGCAAAATGGAAACAGATAGAAATGTAATTTTTTTCTTGATGAAAGAAGAGACTCTAATCTTTCTTTTGGTCCATGTTTTTATAGCAATAGAACACAATATTCTTCTCTAAATCAGTCAAAATCCAATAAAACAGCCAGAAGCGAAGGGGGTTGCTTCAGTGAAAATGGCTGGGCGTGAATGAGTTAAACAACAAAAACACTGATGTAAAACTGATATGCATTTGATATGTATACACATTTTTTTATGTTAGAGCGTACAGAAGGCTTTGATGCAGCCTCTGAACTGAAGAGAATGCATGAAGCAATGGTAGTTATTATAAAAACGACCAGCAGGTGGCAGCAGAGTATAAGAGATCTACCAGGGCCATGTTGCAACAAGCCCTTTCCCCAGTGTTTTCAAAAGGTTTGTGAATAAAGATGAAACTTAGCTGTATTCTAATGCTAATTGCTGCAAAACGGAAACAGATACAAATATACTTTTTTTCCTGATGAAAGAAAAGACTAATCTTTCTTCTGGTATGTTCCGTGTTTTTATAGCAATAGAACAGAATATTCTGTGGGTCATGCAAAATCAGTCAAAATCCAGTAAAACAGCCGAGAGCAAAGGGGGTTGCTTCAGTGAAAATGGCTGGGAGTGAATGAGTTAAGTGCATGTAGCAGACTAACAGGTGGAAACTCTGAGTTACTTTCTGTTAATAATAGTCATGTTCGGATTGATTGAATTTTTACCTCAATGATTTAGGATAATCTTTTATCAAAGATGGAACCAAAGTGTAATCTAACCATTTTTCACAAAATTCTCTCTGCTGGTAGCTTTCCACCAGCCTCCCTAATATCCGAGCCGTGGGAGTGGCGCTGCTGTTGAGGAATGCTAGCTACAGATAAAACCCGAGAGGTCACCCCTTCTCTTCCTCTTTTCTCGTCTCTCTCTCTCTCTCTCCTCAAGCTGGACGTAACTTGTATACCATTGGCTTCCCGCCATTTTTCCCTCCCCTTTTGAGTGGCAGGAATATTATGCCGCTTTTCCATTAGCCCGGTTCCACACCAAAATGTTCGTCTTTCTATTCAACTTTTTAAGAACCATTTCGGAGGTGGTTCTGAAGTGCCGGTTGTCTGGGGCCGAGCGGGGCTGTGTCATCTGATTGGCCGTGAGCGATTCAGCAAGCAACTCCGTGACACACGCACATTTCCTGGTTTTACTCAGAAATTCGAAATTTTTTCCTTGCACATGCGTAAGTCGATACCGTCTGGCATTATGGGGAAAGAATGTGACGTATTTAGGCTAAAAGTACGGTTGAACGTACTTTCAAACATATTTAAATACGTTTAAACGTATTTGCATATACGTTCAAACGTGGCTGCCAGTAAAAAATGTTTACTCCACATTGGCTGTTCCACGCTTAGTGCTGGGAAAGATGACGCATGGCACATAATGGTGATGTCGAAAAGCAACGTGATAGCGGCAGACTTGTGCGGCAGCGCTCGCAACAAGCGGGAATGCTGTGGCTCAAGGGTGTACAGTAGGTCAATATTTTCCCCTCAGTGACGTGAGTTGAGAATAATAACGTAAAAGAGAAGACAAACTTGTCTGTCCATGCCTCACTCCCCATTTTGTGTCAGTAGCATCTGCTGGAACTCACTAGTGTCTTTGCGGGGGTGGGGACTCTTGTGGCACTATCGAGTGTTTGCGCTGTTATGAAAGGCAAGCACAGCATGGGCGTTTGCCTACATTACTGTTGGGTGATGATTATAAATATAATTGTGGGGAGAAACTAATGCACGTTAAATGAGACCCGTGTGCAAAATGTGAGCCGAGAAGGGGAAAAAATAAAGGAAGGAGGGGGATAAGTCTGCCACACCCGGCCCTCTTGCATCCTTTACCTTCATCCCTTTCTCTCTCTCTCTCACACACACACACACACGCACACACGCACAAACTCACTCCTCCTCCTCTGCTCTCCAAGTCTATCTGCTAGTGTTTCCATGAGAACAGCGCACTGGGCATGGGGGGGTGGGCTGGTGGGTTGATGGCGAGGCTGACGTGTCCTAAGAGCACTGCGTGCGTGCATGCATCTATGCATGCGCTATCATCTCTGCTCACTTTCACATTTCTCTACTGGCAAGCGCAGATGCTGGCACTTCCACAAAACATGCTTTGGGCATTGCCTTGGCAATTTGGATGTTGAGTTTACACTAATGTGAGACCCTCAGAGTGGATTGTCAGAGTGGCAGCCTAACAAGAAGAAAATCACTTTACAAGAACATCTATTTGGGTATTGTGTGAAAAAGTGGAGGAGTGTTGAGAACTCAATAGAAAAACATTAAAATAAGACTTGAGTAGAGGTCAGGGTTTTGCTATAGCTTGGCTGAAGGGGGATGAGAAAATGGAAAAAAGAAAAAGAAAAAAAGAAGAGTGCTGATATTAAATAGGTGAGAAGGGAATATGGAAGTGGGGGATAGTGTGAAGAAGGACAGAGGGATGGAAGGGGCGAGGCAAAGGGTGGGGTTTTAAAGGGCGGGCTTGTAGTCATTGTCAGGCAAAGTGGAGGGGGGGGGGGGGTGGAGCAAGAAAGAGAGAGCAAGAGCGAGGTGCAACCAGGCACACTGACTAAAGCAAGCGTGTATGTGCAGACTGGGAAGAGTAAACGCGCTGGGCAGCATAGCTGTTGATACAGAGAGAGAGAGGGAGAGAGAGAGAACGTGTGTGTGTGAGTGTGTGTGAGTGTGTGCACGCGAGAGGGAGAGAGAGAGAGAGAGAGAGAGCGAGCGGTGAGAGAAGAAGAGAAAAGAAGGAAAAGGGAAAGAAAGAAGGCGAGAAGAAAAAGGGAGGATACTACGACGACAACTATGCTGTGCTGCATACGAAGAACCAAACCGGTAAACTGCTCTCATTTGCTTCATCCATTTATTTCAATTGTTCAGCTCCATCATGTGACAGAATCTCATCTTTGAACTTTTGAGTGTTGCGTTGCTGTCAGTCAGAGGTTGTAGAAGTCGTTGATGTAAATTACTTGGACTTTGGGGCCCAGTTGGTCCTCATAGTGGTTTCTCTACAGAGACCCCAGACACGCCTTGTGGATGTGATTTTCCTCCATGAATGGATGTTGCTACTCAAAGTGTACTTACAGTTTAAGACTGCAATTTGATCTGAAGCGGCATCCCTTCTTATTGATCATGCACTTGTTAAACGTGAACGAATATTGAGAGACACTTGATAGCTTCTGTACTGTAAAAAAAAACAACTTATCAAATAAAGAGCTTCATTATTCATTTTAATGGCAGCAAACTTTAACACGATGAAATCATACTTTCAATTGTCTTGAGAATTGCGGCCAACACCCAAAAAAGTACATTTCCACAGTGAGGAGGAGGGAAAAAAAGGGTGGGGTGCAGAGTGAGTGAGCAGCACCATCATGTCAGCGGCCTCGAGGGATTACAATGGGAATAAATGACTCTAAATAGATTATCATAGCCCTCCAGATCCATGAGTGGATTCTGCCAATGGAGGGTACAATGAAGTGTGCACTCGTTTAAAGGGTGTGAAAGGCTGGTGTTCGCTGAGAATTAAAAAAAAAAAAAAAAAAAAAGGAAAGAAAAAGGCAGACAAGGTGCTGCATGGAAATGGGTGGATCCAAATAGTGCCAGAGAAAGAAGAGGTGCTCATCATTGCATTAGCCATTAAGCCGGGGATATTTTCTGTTTTGAGTGACAAGAATAATTTTCCCGCCACCATCGTTAATCAAACGGGAATGTGATTTTAGCGGATTCATGACATGCTGCATTTTGATGGCACTTGATTGCTTCATTAATTTCTGGATGAGTCATATTGACTGTGGCGGGCAGAAGGCACAAATTAAGGAAGCATGACAGCTGAAAGAAGAGCAGAAAAGGCAGAAGTAAAAAAAAAGAGTAACAGGAGTACCACAATGAACATTTGCTGTGCACTGTAGATACAACGAAACGTACAAGGGAGGAGGAGAGAAAGAGTAAAATAACGATTTAAATGAGACTTAATGGGGAGGTGGAGCGGGTGCAGGAAGGTAGAAAGGAAATGAAAGTGGATGGTGGCAGAGCGAGGGATGATAGTTGGATGTGGGGAAGAAGGGGCGGAAACATGGAGGGGGGAGGGGGGATAGCCGGCACGCTGCACACTGCAGCCATGTGGTGGGTGAGGCGCCGGCTTTTCGTGAGCTTTCCTTCCCCACTGCAGGCTGCTTCAAGCATGAGTGCCACTGCGGGGATGAACCTAAAACATTTGTCTTCCTTCACCTGCTTCGATGCTTCGACTAATTGTGTCAAAAAGATCCTCCGTTTTCTGTTGAACAGTGTTGCTATGGGTGCTAGCATGATGTGCTAAGGGAGTGGCTGTCAACTCCAGGTTTAGCTTTTGTCTTTGGACACAATTCAAATTCAGTAGCTTTTATTTATCGATGGAAAAATGTAGTATTAGGCTCCTGCGTTTAGGTCTTTTTCTGGTCGAGATCCCATCTTAAGTCCAACAAAAAAAATGAGTCTTTTAAGAAGCAGAACCTTTAGCTAGCAGTATCACACTATTAGCTTCCGATAATAATGTTGGGCTAAGTTGCCGAATCAAATTCAACCTAATAGCTTCTTCTTAGCGCTGCCCTACTACCATTTTTAATTCATCCTCAGATCCAGACCACACCTGCTTGTCATGTCTGCCTCCACTTTCTGCCCCCGCCCACCATGAATGATTCTCATGGCTGCTTAAACTTTGATTTAGCCGTAGCGTAAGCCACAGCCCACACTGGCCATTCTTCCATTCTCCTGTGGCCACCACATCATGTCCAGCCATCCTTTCCCTCTCCTCTCCTCCCCCACCTGCAGCTCTCCTCATCCCTCGCTCCCTTGTCAGATCACTGGCGATTGCAGAGCCTTTGTTCAGACAGCGAGTCAGTGTAATTGAATTAAAGGCTGCTCCAGAGGATGTAATGATGCTAGCATATGGTCGCATATTAGTCGGCGCGGCGCATTCGTCGCAAACGAAGCCGTAGATCCTGTAACATCGCCCACTGATGGACGAGTACGAGGGCTGACGCGGCAACGGCGGCCAGGGGGGCTGTGGCCGTCGCCACCTGAGCGGCCCTCGACTCATCTGCAGGAGATAGTCGGCTACAAGGGTGTGGTACTACGATGAGTCTGCCTGGGTGAGCGAGACAGTGAGAGAGAGAGAGAGAGTGAGAGAAAGAATGAAAGGATGGCTGGGTACGAAGCAAAGTGAAGACAGCACAGACAACGTGAGGCAGATGTTCAGCAGTGCCGCTCGGTGTCTGGATTATTTCACCATCAGTAACTAAAATCAGACTGGCATTTTAATCCTATAACTAATACCGTTGTTCCAAAAAACACATGACTGTCTGTCTATTAACACACTGCAGAATTATCCAATAATCACAAATGAAACAGATATTCTTGACACTTTATATACTTTTCAATCGAATCCTTTCCTGTTGCCTGAGTGGTGATGGAAAAAGGAAACCACGTACCAGATGGGTTCATTTTTGTGACAAATGGTTCCATGGCACATCAGCCATCACTCAGCCGAACACTCAACTGTCCCCATCCTTTCCTCCCCCTTTCTGAAACACGTCCCTAATGGCACCGGCAACGGGACACTGAGGTGGCGGATTGCTACCGTGTCACTGGTGGGGGATGGGGTGTCCGTGTGCGTGTGTGTGTGAGAGAGTGGTTATAGATCTATAGCCGATGACTCTGGGTGTGGTTCTCACGACAGCTGCTGCCCACCCAAGGGCAGAGGCAGACGAGAGCGTAACAGACTGCAGATGTAATAGATACATGCAGCGGTCAGATTATGAACTGAACACATTCGGATTTTTATTACATGACTCTGAGTTAGGCGGTTAATTTGATCAATCTAAGAATGAGGATGACCGTTTATTCGTCACTCCTTGTAATCTTTCAACATCATAGCTCTTGTATGCAGATCACATAATTGGCATGAAAATCAATTCATTTTTGCAAAAAATGGTTAACTAGTTAACATTAAGTATCTTTGGGTAGGAATACATTACAGGCTAGTTTGATCAATTCCTTATTGACTGCTAATTGTCATCAGAGTAAAATGGTGGTCTCCTAACAGGCGTGGTCTGTATGTACCCGTGGGCAGTGCAGCCGAATTTTTGAATGAAAATATGTGCCGCACACATACCGATGGGAACAGCGCCTGCAGGGGGATACGTGACCAGGGTTCAATTAACAGTCACAAGAAGCAGATTTGCAGGGAGAGTTTTGAGGTGGAATATAATAAATAGGAGAAACTGAATATGTTTTTGTAATAGAATATACAAAAAGCTTATAATGACATTTTTAAAGAACATTTGTATGATTTATCATAGTATCACTGCCGTTAATCATACACTGTAAAATGGTTTGATTAAACAAAACTACCTATCTAGTAGGTTAAGCTCGTATTGGCTTGATTAATCAATAGATTGGTCAGACATTGACCATTGCGGGTGGTAACAGGCATACCAATTTTATTGGTTAGCCAAACAACCAATGAAATTGGTTACAGTAGAATGTAAGTCTAGATAGATCACTTGTAAATATATTTATGGTATCAATTTATTGTATTCTAAATGTATTTATTAATTATTATAAGTGATTACAATATATTATATATAAAAAATATAGTGTTTTAAAAATGAAAATGTGTGTCTAGATAGATCACTATGTGTGACCAACTCCGTGTCTGCCCTGAGACTGGGAGGTTGTGGGTTCAATCCTTGGAAGGGTCATAACAAAGACTATAAAAATGGGACCAATTGGCCTCACTGCTTTACAATCAGTATTAAGGATTGGAGTCAGGGGGTTTAGGTCACAAAATGATTCCTGAGCGTGACGCCTCAAAACTCAGTTATATCTTTAGGGACTGGTTAAGTAGATTTAACCGACCGTTAACTGTAATGGCACTGTTATCTTGTTGTTCAAAACTCTGTTAACTTCAACCTGCTGTTAACTTGCTGTTAAAGTTAACACACCTAAGGATTGCCGCTAACTTTTTAACAGTGTGGTTAACTCTGCGTTCGTGCTGGCTTCATGATGCCCGTTGAGCGCAAAAAAAGAGAGGGTCTACCGAGGGCTTGACTTTGACATTGGTGATTATTCTGATGAAGAGTTAAAAGTCAAAAGAGAAAGAATAAAAATTCGTTTTTTAAGATGAGTTCTAAAAATGCACAGAGAGGGGGCTTGCCCAACATTTAGTGGGAGGTGTTTGCATAGAGAGGTTACCTATAATGTTTCTTGTTTGCTTTCATGCCAATAACCAAACAGACAACAACCCTGTGAATAGCGGCTAATTATTTATGTTAAATAAATTTTAATTTAATATTATAATAATATTTTTAATGAAGTTCAATTCAAAACAGTAATTACAAATATTAGTAATAATTACAAGTATTAGATAAAAAATACACACATATTAGGAGCATGTAAATACAAAAACAAGACAAATAAATGCAATTCTATCAAAAATATTACACAAAAAATACAAATCAGTCAAAAATACCATTACGTTAGACAAAAAAAAACCTGACAAAAATATGAGAAACAAAAATATGCAATATTCTATGCTACAAAAATATTGCATAAAATATTAATAAATTATAAGGAATTAAAAAATAATAAATTATTTCACAAAAACTCGAAATTGCTTCAACTGATTAAATAACGTTTGTTTGGTTGGTCGTTTGGATAGTATCCATTCCTTTTATATTATATCTGTGCTAAACAGTGCCGTAAACGGCAAGGTTAACCTTAACGGTGCCGTTAACTAACAGCGTGACTAACCATGTTTTGAACAACGCATATTTAACAGTCGGTTAGTTAACGGTGGGTTAAGAATACACCCGGTGGTTAGGGGTTAAACAGTGGTTAAAATAACCGAGAATTGAACAACCGGGCCCAGGTAGATTGATCAGATTTAACCCTTTTTTTGGGGTAGATTTGACTAATCTGTTTTTAGAGTGTAAAAGTCCAAAGAAAGTAAGTGTATCAGGAAGTCAAGCGTTTTGTAACGGAAACGAAAAAAATCTGTATCAATAATGCAAATGGTGATGCCACAAAAGCGGTCGAACCAGGATGATGATCTTCCCCTTCGTCCTCATAAACTCATATGAGATCATTTTTGGCACGTTATTACATTTGCACTCACACACCCTAATCTCTAAAGTAGTTGACAACCCCCTCCGATCCAATAATGATGTCATAGCACCATATTCCCAGACACCCTCGTCCGTTGCTGTCTCCTTCGCTCCCTCTCTGATTCATTGTATGCAGCCAGTAAGTAATTCTATTTAGAGTTAAGTGCTTGGGTCAAATTTTGGCAATTGTAAGCACCAATGAGATCAGTCGTGATGAAAGCCCCAATAAGTCACCTGGGACCTTGCATATTACACACAAGGTATGACGGTGCCTAGCAGTACTACTTTAGTATTACTCTTTTCATAAAGTAGTGTACATATGCACTGTAAATTCTGTAGAGTAAATTTTACTCTAAACAGAGTCTTTTTGGTCCCACTCCAAACAGAGTAAAATTTCCACTTGGAAGAGCTTAAAATATTCAAGAAAATTTTATTCAAAGTATTTTTAGTGTGTATGAGAGAATTTGCCTACCCAATAGAAAAAATATATTCAAGATGTTTTCACTCAGAAATTGTAAGTAACTTTTGCAAGGAGAGATTTGGGCTACACTTTAGTGGTTTATTAAAAAAAAAAAAGTTACACAAGAGTTGAGCAACGAACTCATGACCTTGAGCTTGGGAGACTGCCACTCTACCACCTGAGCTATGCCACTCCTACTGTTTGCTTATATCCAAAAGGAGACCCAAAACATAATTTATGGTCTTTTGGAGATGATTTCAGCTGTCGAGTGATATACTATCACATAGTAGGAGCTGCATGGCTCAACATGAAGTTGTGGGTTTGTTCCTCAACCCTTGAGTGACATGTATTTATTTTTTTACTCTCTAACAAGTGTAAATTTTACTCTGGTTAGAGTGGGACCAAACATACACACAGTATGTTTAGAGTAAAATTTACAGAACTTACTGTGTGTACAACCATAATCCTGAACTTAATAGAATGAAGCTTAAATTACGGCGTTATTTTGAGGCAGGATTTACACCCTTCGATCCCTCGTGGGCGAACGTGAATATTGTTGCACCATGTCGTCGCTGTTGCAATATTGAGCTGACACTTTGACCCTGAAAATGACATGTTGGTTTTACGGCCTGCACATCCTAAATCATGACACACGGATATGCTAGCACACTGACAGCTACCTCAACCCTAGAATATATATATTAGAGCTGTCAAATGATAATTTTTTTAAAATCAGATTAATCACATTTTAGAATTTTGATTAATCACGATTAATTGCTTAGTAAAAAAAGGCGTTTTTATTCCCCCAAAAATCCTGCCAAATTTGAAAAGCACTGGTTATGTGTTCATTCTTTTGACATTTAATGTTATGAGGACGTCTTCAACATTTATTTTTTTTGATCCACTGCACACACTCTTCCTCTTTTTCTAATCAGTTAATTACTTGCATAATTCAAAATGGAAAAAAATGACCCCGATATTTTGACATGAACAAATATTCTAAATGTGATACACAAACATTTATTTTTAATGCATGTAATTATGTTTATTGCTAAAACAAAACCTGTGCTACCTTAAACGTAGCCATCCGCTGTTTTTGGGTGATTAATTAATCAATTAACGCTTTAACTTTGACAGCACTAATATATATATATGACCAATAACCTACAATGCAACATTATAGCCATAGACTGAGGGAAGTGATTAAAAAAAAAGTCTCTCATCCCCTCTTGACCACCAAACCCCCACCCCACTGCACTCTGACACTTCCTCACACAGTACACGTTCTTAGGGCAAGCTGATTGCAACCCCTGATTTATGTGCTCCTATTGGCTGGCAAGAGGTCAGGTACACACTGCCGATCGGGAATGTCTTTCATTGCACCAACCAGCAGACAGCACTGTGATGAGTTAGCACTCTGGTTGCCAAGGTAACCTTTGATAGTTGGAAGGGACATGGTAGTGAATGCTGAGGAAATTGAAGCAGGCGGTTGGTTCCCTAGCAGCCAGATGACATTAAGTCACAGAAAGCTGGACCCATTATTTTGAGAATATTGGATTTTGTTTCTATTTAGAGGATATTATAGGTAATATTAATGTACACCATAACAATTCCTCATTTCTATGTTTGACTATTTCCTTTATTATTTTCTGTAGCAGTATCAAGCCATACAACAATTTGTCGGTCACAGAATTCGTCATGATTGAAAATGGCACTAAATAGCACTTGGCACTGTAAAATCAGCTTCTTATTCCATATAAATCATTGTTAAAAGAGATGTCAAAAAAATTCTTCACAATAATGTTCTATGCACCCCCACTAGTCTAAACACAGCATTCTGATTAATATCATGATTGTGTAATATGAGTGAAGCAGAAAATTCCACCCGATTTTATCCATCTTCGGGGCAGCCATTTTCCCACTTGCTGTCGACTAAAAATGACATCACAATGCCTTAGTGCAGAAGTAATAACCAATCACAGCTTAGCTTGCGAATGTCACATGACCAAACGCTAAAAACAAGTGAGTCATGATTGGTCGTTATCTGAGCCCAGAGCAACCGTGAAGTCATTTTTATATTAAAAAAAAAAAAACGTGGCAAAATGGCCGCTCCATGAAATAGTTAAACACGGGTGCTGCTTAATTAATATCCCGCAAACGCAGTATTAATCACAGTGCCGTGTTTGGACTACAAATAGAAAATATTATGGTAACAAAAATGTTTGACTTGACTAAAGAGAACAGACTGAAATGAATAAATAGAAAACCACGACAAGTCCACAACCAATTGATTTTATTATTTGACCTCACTTGTGTTACACAGCTTGCATGCACAATTTGTTTTGGCTTAATGTTGCTTATTAATTTTTTTAATGTGTACATTAAATGCTTTTGATTGGTTGAAAGAATATTTAAACTAAATTTGTTTGCTTATTTATTTTGAATGTACTGTAACGTTTTGTTTGCATTTTCAGTGCTCATCATTTTTTCCTTTATTTGATTTGATTTCTTTTCATTAGATGATTAAATGACTCATAACACAACCCACTATTTGATGGACAGCTTTGGATCCAGTAACCAAAGGTAATATAATGGTGCCCTTTTGACATAACTCCTTGTCCTTTTCCTAATCATGGTCCTCATCCCGTCTTACACTTGCATTTTCTCCTAACTACTCCCAGAACGTTGACCCAACCTGTCCAGTATTGCTACATCAGGCTTACCAATTTTCAAGCTCACTAACACCTGTCCTTTTTCCATCTTTAAAGCATTTACTTCTAGCCTTTTGTCTCCTCTGAACTTTCAACTCAATCCATTATTTACCTATAAGGTAAATAATAAGGTATGCCAGCATGACAGCTTGAGATGATCGTTCTCAAGCAATTGACTTCACCACTGTATTAGAATACTCGATATTTGTACATTCATGCTGGTCACAATATATATAGTTTTCAGTGTATTTTAATACACCTCCTTTCTTGACAACCAGGTGGAGAAAAATGAAGATGTGGACCAGAAGATCGAGCAGGATGGCACCACCAACAAACCTGAAGACAAGGCCCATAAGGCTGCCACCAAAATACAGGCAAGCTTCCGTGGACACATAACTCGGAAAAAGATGAAAGATGGAGAGGAAGAGAAGGACGGAGACAATCCTGCTGCTGCAGAAGAAGCAACAGAGGGTGGTGAGGAGGTGAAGAAAGCAGATGGATCCGCAGCTGAGGAGGGGGACGGTGCAGAAGAGAAGGGAAAAAAGGAAGAGCAAACGAGCCAAGCCAAAAGTCCCGTGACAGAAAAGCCTGCTAACTCACCAGCAGCCGCTGCGCCCTCTCCTGCAGGAGCAGCAACGTCTCCTGTAGGGGCAGCACCTGCCCCTGTCCCTACCGCAGCATCCTCCGAGCCCCCCAAAGAGGAGCCAAAGGCTGAGGAGAAGGCTGAAGAGAAACCCAAAGATGTGGAGGCCCCAGCCGCGGCTGACAAGAAGGTGGAGGAGGGCGAGGAGAAAAAGGAGGAGGCCAGACAAGCCGACGTGCCTGCTGCTGTCAGCCCGACAGCCGAGAAGGAGGAGCTTGACCAAACAAAAGATAAAGGTATGGATTACGTTGGCCAACCAAAAAATATATAGCTTGTTTCAAGTTGTACGGGTTTCTGGGTAATTTTGGGCTGTTGAGTCAGAAAATTCAAAAATCTTTGAGAGCTCAATATTTTTGACACTTGATTAATTGCTAATCCATTTGGGGATATCAAAATGCTTGTCATTTATTCTCGAATAAAAGTAAAGTAAAGTAAGAAACATGATTTGCTTATATAGAAGGAAGAACGATTGATGATACTGTATGGATATGCTTGAAAAGACAGATACAGACTCATAGTTGTAGCATAAAGAGGATACCAATGTCAAAATATGCGTTTTTTTAAAGCACTTTTTAAAATAACAAAATTATGGAATATCTGAAAAGCTAGAGCCAATTCACAAAACCCCCCAATGTCATTTATAGATTCAGTGACATCAAAATACCCTAAAAGTGTAAACAAAATTATTGGCACCAAACTGTGTGTTGACCAGTGTTATTATTAATTATTAACAAAAATACAGTATCCAAAACAAAAATACTTCAGTCAAAACAGGAACAATTGCAGTTTTTCAGTTCATGGGACGGTGCGAGAGGGGTACTGAGTTCACAGACTAATATGCACTTTAACACTCCACAATTAAAATGCCCAATAAAAATAATTGATATGCTTTCCTATCGTCCACTTGGCAAGCATCTCAGGGAATGTCTGCTTGCCGTGTCTACAAGATTTAAAGACTTTTGGCCGGCCTCTGCTAGTTAGCACAGACATTGGAGCACCACATTAGATGAGACGATGAGGGAGAAAATGGAATCAAAACGTGGCATAAAACATATGCCAGGAAATGAAATAACTAATGCTGTAATCACAAATAAGAACCCAAGAAAGAAAATGAATAAATAAATAAAAACATTAAAAAATAAATAAAAATAAAAACTACACGTACTCTCTTGTTGTGTGATGTATTATTTTTCATCCAATTTCTGTTCCAATGGCACATTACAAAATAAATCTTACAAAATTAATTTCACTACAATTGATAGCGGGTACCGCAACGCAAAAGCAACAGAAATGCTCAGTTTTTATCCTGTCATAATAATTTTGCATATTGTTACAAGGCAGAGTTCATGGGGCTAAATCACAACTGCCCCACTGCCAAAGAAAAAGTGGCATTTATGAATTGAACTTACAAGATTGTTTGAACAGCAATCTTGGGACATAACATCAAAAAACTCTAAACATCACAACACATTTGTTTCCCAATGAAATCACTATTCTACTAACCATGATAGGCACTTTGGAAAGAAAGAACCCAGTACTGCTACATGCAATTCGGAGCTGCTATTTGTGGTCCCAGGATTCTCCTGTCTGGGTCAGACAGGTACAGTAGGGTTGATGGAGCATGCTCGGTCTGGAAAAGGCGGGGGCGTGAGACACACACCCACAAACGCGCACACCAACTGGAGAACTACACTGAATCTAGGTCACCAAGCAGCCCTGTCTCTGCGTTGTCATAGTTACCACCTCGATGGGATAGCTGGCCTGCATAGAGCAGAGCACAGATAACAGGTGTTCCGATTCAGATGAATGATTAATGAGCCTTACCGGTCATGATCCACACCGGGGATGTCTGTCACACTCAAGGAACTGGTGGCCCCCATCTGCTTGATTATAAGGACTTCAGTCCCGATACACGGATGGACACAATCAGGCTGATTTTGAATTCCAATTCACCTTTTCTGACCAAAGACTCATTTGTCTAAAGTCTTTTTGCTTCCCGATATGCTTGGTAAACAGTTGGCAATCGTAAATGGTAAACATGTTGAATAAGCATGTTGGTCAGTTCCAGGTACACTGCACACGATAAAAACAACAACAACAACCACTTTATTTTGGACTGTAACCCATAGGGTCTCACATTTAGCATAAAAGCGATCAGTTGTGCAGCCTTGTTTTGAGCTAGAGCGAAAAAAAAGCATTGACCATGTGAAAATGATCAATTTACAGATTTGTGTCAAACCCCAGAAAAATACGCATGGATCACTTTCCCAATGGGAATTGATGTGAATTTGTTACCTTAAATCCTCAAACAAATGATTTTCTTGAGATGGTGCAGTGACACCTCTGTGGCAAAAGTCCAGAAATCAACGATAGTAAATGGCTGCTGCCGTGCACAAAACATCAATTATATCAACAGAAGGCTTGGGGTTCTCTGAAGCAGCAGCACATTTAATTTAAAGCTACATCATTACATATATGAACCAATATAAGGTCATAATACACCCTCTTGTGGTGTAAACAAAACATCCTAGTTGCTAGGCTAATGCTAAAAGGCCGTTTTTTTATTGGTCAGAATTTCCCGATGACAAAATGGATTCCCTAATAATAATAATAATAATAATAATAACAATGAACAATCTATACATCATTGAATCTAGATCTAAAAGTGTGCTGTGGTCTGACGAGTCCACATTCCAAGTTGTTTTTGGAAATCATAGACATCGTGTCAAAGAGGAAAAAGACCAGTCAAATTGTTGAAGCAAAAAGTTCAAAAGCCAGCATTTGTGATGGTATAGGGGTGTGCTAGTACACATGACATGGGAAACTTGCACATTTGTAATGGTTTACGTCAAACTGTTCAGCAAAGTCCTCAATTCCCAAACACTTATTGAATATTGTTAAAAATGCCCCTATCCCAGTTATTTTGAACCTGTTGCCTGTATCAATTCAAATGAGGGATCTTTTGCAAACAAACATTAACTTTATGGTAAATGTACTGCTTTTTATATAGCGCCAACTGCCCAAAGCGTTTTACAATTGAAACCTCACATTCACCCACTCTACCACTGAGCCATGTCGCCTGACAGCTGCAATATGCAATACATTAGAGAGTTAGGTGTCATTAGCAGAGCAGTGAAAGTGCCCTATTTATGTTGCAACATAAATTGACATGAACAAGCAGACACAAGAGAGCTTTGCAGAACTCCATCCATCCATTATTAGCTCCGGATTATCTGCAGCATATCCCACCTAATTTTTGGGGGTGAAAGGCACGACACATGTACTGTAGACAAACAATCATTCTCTCACATTCATACCTATGGACAAATTAGAGTCTTCAAATGATTGAATGTGTTTTTCAAATGTAGAAAAAAGCCTGGTTGGAGTACCTGGTGACAACCCACGCAAGAACAGTGAGATCATGCATCATTTACACATACAGGCTGGGGACGAGAGTCGAGTTCTGAGCTTTAGAACTGCGAGGCACATGTGCAACTGCAAAGCACCCCAAGTGCCCTTAGAAAATAAAACTGGCAAGTCTGGCTTCCCAAAAGTTAGTCGAAAACTGTGAATTACCAATAAGTGTGCATGTGAGTGGTTGGCTTCTCTCCTGTGGTAAGTCCAACTTCTCATCTTGTGTCGCAAAACAAACTCAAATCAGGAAAGCAATATAGTTGCTGACTAAGACCATCCAAAGAAAAACGATGATGATTGTGATCTCATCTGCAATCACTCCATCTTTTTTTTTTTTTACTTTATACAGTACGGTGACTCAGACTGCATTCACATGCTAATTATACCCGACCTTTAAGTTCTCCGATGTGACTCATAATGTCTTGAGTCTTATCCACATTTAATGTATAAGCACTTATATGTGAGCAATCTGCTGCTCTCCCCCCCCCCCCCCACACTCTCTCTCTCACGCACTCTGAAAGGTACAAACACACGTCAGCTTCCCAGTTTCTAAAGCGATGATGTCACCCTTAAAAGAGGGTGAGCTCATTGCACAGTCATGGTTATGATATCACCAGTTAGTTTTCAAGAGTTGAATAAGTTCAATACACTGAACAAAAATCATTTTCACCACAAGGAAACAACGTACTTTGCAATGGATCATTATATGTACACGTATCAACTTGAGATGTTTCTGCCAGTGGTTTACCCTGAGCCCATCACACAATATCAGATATGACAGGTTGGAGTGCTCACTTTAAATATTGAAGACCCATTAGGAGGACGTGCCCATCTTATGATTTACAGTCTGCATGATATCTCAGACATGAGCAACTTCTGCCGTACACTCTTAAGCACTTATGAGTGTGAGCAGCATCAACTCACTCACACTTGAACTCAGTGAATATACTGCATATTGTTTGAAATGCTCTTTGAATCAATGATCTTTGATGCTCAGTATCTCTAAGGGCCAGATCGAGTCTTATAATTATTCCAGGCCCTTATGTGAAAATCCTTATTTTTTTCATTCTGAATTTTATTTCCAACCGCTTGTCTCCTCTTTCTCTCAGATGCTGCAGAGGAGTCGAAAGCAGAGGGGGAAACCCCAGCAGATGCAGCCGCCGAGGCCACTGAGTCCAAGGACGACTGAGGGAAAGTCTAACCTCCAAAAAGAATTACGCGAATGAAGAAAAACAAAAATCTAAAAAGGTTGCTCTTTGTCTTCCCAGTGCAAAGGCAGTCCATTTTTATTTGTTTGTCATTTTTTGTGTGGCAATGGTTTTCTCATGTTGGGGGAGTTTCCAGCGTGAAGTTTTTTGGCTCAAGCTAATACTATGATGACGTGGTGATGATGTTGTTGTTGTTGATGATTCTGAAATATGATTGTTATGCTGATGAGGAGAAAGATTTGATTTCTAGCATCTTCCGCTATGTATTGTAGAAGGTTTGGCAGTGGTTTATAAAACTCCCAACTGGATTGATACACATTTAATATGTTGAGCAAATAAACTCAACTTTATTTGCTTGCACATTGCAAATTCAATCTGTACTTTGGCCAGTTCACGCACAAAAAAAGCTGGTTTTTCACATGTAACTCAAGTTTTCATTACAAGTGTATTGAAAACACAGCAAACAGGAAATACAAAAACGCATTATGATAAGAATGTATACTTAAATGTGCATCATTTCCAGTTGGAGAGCTGTATACTACAACATATAGGACAATACTATTACTCTCGCTACTACTTTGCTTGAGTCACTCAAGCTTGAATAACAGCCCTTTTACAAACTGTCATGACCCTCATTTGCAAAAAAGGACCTGTTGCCATTGAAATGCCATGTTCGTATAATAAACATTAGAAATCTGCTTTAGTATTATTACATGAAAACGTATATTCTGCCAACCAAATAGGAGAGCAGTAGCATGAACCATCGAACCAGATGCATGATGGGAACTCTCCCTCTGAGAGGAACTTTTTCGCATTTACCGAAACTTAAGAGGTGTGGCGGCTTCTTTTTGATGTCTTTGGTGTTGTTATGACAGTTTATATGAATTGGGATAATCCTCTTGCACAGAAAAATACATTGAAAAAAAGATGAACACACAAATGAGCAAACAAACAAAAAACGTAAAAAAAACTTTTCCTATGTTCCAGTGAGTGCAATGTCCAGTTTCAACCTAACAAAGAGTGAGGGAAAAAAAATGGTTTCAATGTCTGTTTTCAAAATAAAGCAAATGTGCCAATTACCATCATTAAGTGTGGTGTTTGTTTCCAAAGTTTTGCTTTTCGAAGGAATTGGGAGAGGGGAGCTTAAAAAAATATATCATTGGTTGGCTCACTTATATGAATGTTGCAGGAATACAGCATATGTGAAGAGCTTCACAATTGATTGGTGTGAAAGATTGATTGTCTGTACTGAATGTGCCCTGCGTTTAGTGTGTACCTGCCTCACCTGCAACCCTAATGAGGACAAGCAGTACAGTATTACTGGGAAAGATGATGCCAGCAATGTCACAATTCAAACTTCTGCTGAAGATTGTTACAGCATAGCAAAGTTTAGCCTTCACCACTGTGGAGTCGTTATGATTGTAGAATAAACATAAGCCATAATTTTCCTCCCACTTGTTTTGATTCTGTTCTGTGCCTTCTAACTGTACAGAACAGACAATTAAAGATTTCTCTTTTACTAAAATGACAATCATATACCGTACAGAAGTGTTACATTCGTCAACAAAAACTAAACAAAAATAATTTTGTCAACACACATTTTTCACTGGACTAAAACTAGACTAGACTAAAACCTTCATTAATAAAATATAACTAGGACTAAATCAGTAAGTATGTCGACTAATGAAGACGAGACGAAAATGTACTTCACTTAATAAAAAAGTGGACTAAAATCTATGGACATTTTAGTTTATGAACAAAAATGAGACAAAAATGATATGATTTTGTGAAATCTTGTCTCTTATAAACTGTCATGTGACACACCTCCTTTCAAATCTGCAGCTAGCTAGCTAGCTAGCGAGTGCAACATACACAAACACATGGGACAGACAGGAGGTAGTTTCACGGTAAAAGGTTAAAAAAAAAATATATATATATATATATATATATATACTGTATATATATATATATATATATATATATATATATATATAGACTGTATATATATATAAAGTTATAGTAACGTAACATTAATCCAACGGCTGTAACATTCCAACATTAATGTTAAACCGACCGCTAACTAATGGTAGTTAACTTACTAGCTCATAGCATGGAGCCATAGTAGCCATTGTAATTGTGTGTCAAGTTGTTTTTCATTAAAAAAAAAGAGAGAGACATTTTTATGTGAAATAGTTTTAGATCTGAAATGTTCAACATAATGTTTTCTTGGACTAAAATAAAGACTAAAATGCTAGATTTATAGTCGACTAATAGCAGATGTCCAGTGGGCCGGCGTGTTTTGGGGCAAATACAAGCAGGAATGGACCTAAGTAAGAAGTAGCATTTAGAATTGTGAAGAACTGAGAGAATTTTGTGTCATTACACTTTTTAGATATGATTGAATGCAAAACGGTGTCAGCTGTGATTGGCTGCTACCTAGCAAATGCATAAGCAAAGCAACGGCCGATAAAGTGGCACTCTAGTAGTAAATTAAGTTCTGCAAATCATGCTTTTCGCTTAGACTTGATCCTGCTAGTATTATGTGTTGAGCAAGCTTCTACATATGTGTGCATATTATTTCACGAAACCCTTACTGTGGATGGTGTGACAACCAATTATTTCCCAGAGGCATTAACAAATAATAACATAGCCTACAAGTATTAAAGTTAAGTTACCATTGTAAAATTAAACAAAAATAAATGAAACTGCTCAAGATTTGAAGCATGAGTGATGGACCGAGAACAGAAGGTTCTTGCAGAGCTATACTGTCATCTAGTGGTGTTTTATATACTGTACTGTATACATATTGCATAACATGTCACAACTTCATGTTCCTGTTTCTCTGCCTGTCTGTTCGGCTTTCCACATTCCTTTTGACTACACACCACATTACTGCATTACTTACTACGTTACCGTTTTCCACGGTTGTTAAGCCTTGTTTGGCTTTGGTGACTGTTCACCATTTCATTCAAACTGATTCATCTTAATTCTGATGTTCGTGAATTGTTTCATCATTGAGGTGGATCCTTCGGATACATGAGGGGGAGCGTACCTTTCCAATCCCCAGTCAATCCGAGATGTCATCCTTACGCTTTCTTCATTCATCGCCTCAGCCAAGTTGGTTGTAATTATGACTCTGGAAATAAGAAGGTGCTGGCCATCGTTTTTTTGTTACAGGTGTGGAGATTCTGGCAGAGGGGATCTTTTCTACAAAGACCACAACAACCTCATCTATAGTCGATTCGCCTGTAGAATTCCCATCAGGCACTTTTATGACCCATTTTCATATACCAACCTCGGTCCCAGAACGTCAAGCCAGATGCACTAGTCAGGATTTACGGTCCTTCCACTGAATGAATCTACTCCAGAAATGATCGTACCTGTGTCCCAGATTGGTAGGGCTGTCCCAGTGGGAGGTGGAGAAAAGGGTGACCAATGCCTATATCAGAGGTGACATGTCATTTGGGAGTCAGCGGTACTCAATATCTGAATGCTCAGAGGTTTTGGAGAATTCTCTGCCTGCTAGGTTTTTGCCCGTAATTAATCTGCGGCATGCCTTGCCCATCCCATTCCGCCCTTGGTCCCACACTGGCCTGGATTTCACCACCGTGTGTTTGACCTTGTTTTCCATGATGGCTCACTTCATTTTTCGATCCAAGCTGTCTTCCCTAGAGACTGCAGCTATATTAATGAAGTACATTTTACGAATCAACAGCACCCCCTCCAACGCAAAGCAATGGATGCGTCTGCAAGTCTTTCTTTATGATATCACCCATAGTCGGTCAATCATCCTGGTTATTCCACCTCTCCTGGGTGGAATACGTCCAAAACTCGCCCACTTCTGCAGTTTGTTTCGATTTTCAGTCTTCTTGGTGAGCCTTGGTGGGCGCAGACTCATGTGTCACAGCTGCTGTCAATAACCGGCAGTCAGCTGTGTATTTAGGTGCAGCATGCATTGCTTTTCACCATAGTTCATCTTCAGCTAGTTTGCTCTTTTGTTTTTGTATGCAAGCACATCTGTGATTTTCTGTCCTTGTTTCGCCTCCCTGACCCAGAAGGCAGCTTACGAACATATTTTGCTTTGTAACAGTTGTAACTTGACTTTAGTTTACAGTAATTGACCATGTGACCAGGCTCTTAATCAAATCACTCGTATATCAAATTAACTTTCACTTTTAAATGAATGGAATTCATAGAATGAAATTAAGTTTCAGGCCAACAAAAACGCCCGATTTTTTGTAACAGTTTTTTTTCTTTAAAAAAATAAGAAAACAGTTAAAATAGATCCATCCATCCATTTCTTAAACGGGCGCTGGAGCCTATTCCAGCTGGCTTCGGGCAATAGGCAGGGTAGACCCTGAACTGGTTGCCAGCCAATCGCAGGGCTATAAATAGAATGAAAAGAAATGAATTGTTTTTGTTTAATCGATTTTTTCACCTCACTCAATGAACTTAATCTTCATTATTTTCTGCTTCTTTTTCTGCCACACTTTACTCACTTTCAGCAACTTCCCCAGTCTTTTGATGGACAGAAGTCTGCAGACTTATTTTAATATAGTCTTTATTGACCTTCTGCTTCAGTACAGAATATTATCAAAGTAGGCCCCCTATGTTTGTATTACTTCGCCAGCTTAACTGCATGCATACTTCACTCATGTTTTTTTTTTTTTAAAAGATTTAAAATTTTAAATCAATGGACGAAATCCACCACTTCTCAACACTCATTTTCATAGGTGCCATGGTCAGAAAAAAAAGAAACAAACGCGAGCACAAAACAAGTACCACGTCTTCACAACTAGATGATGTGAAGTTTCCTGCCGCCATCTAGTGGCAGAGTGGCAAAAACTGACTGCCAAGTCATGTGTTGGCCCCAATATTGTCATGTGACTTTGAAGGTGCAAAGGAGGTTCTAGACTTCAAGTTCAAACCTCCACAACAGCAAGTTAGCAGGCAGTGAAGCAATGAACAAAGATAGTGCAGCCTCGTAAGTGAAACACTCTGGAAGTCATACAATTTGGAGTCCAACCAAAGTTCTGAGAAAGATCAAAGTCATGACTTAATTCAGCTCTGTAAACACATTTATATACACACACCACTATATAATGTGCAGTACAGACATACAATAAATATATCTTTGTTGATCTATCTATGACAATGACATATAGTGACAGGCAGAACACTTATATTATTGCATTCCATTGGATAGCAGGTGTTGCATTTCATAGAACAGGTTTCTGGCTTCCTGCAGGTATATCAGATATGTGTTCAATTGGACAGGACCAGATTCACACGGAATGCGTGCGTAAAATGACACGAGAACCTTATTATTTCAGGAAATGGGTGCCTTGACTCAATAAAACTTGTGAAACACCACAATGCAGTTACTTCACTATCATTTAAATACAGCAATTATTTATTAAGTTGGTTTATTTTCATAATGTAGCCCTGTCATTGGCTGGGGACCAGTCCAGGGTGTCGGCTTGGGATAGGTTCCAGGTAGTAGTGATGGCAAAATGAAGCTTCATGAAGCATTTGCGATACTTTTTGACTCCTCTAGATGGTGCTCTTGGTTTAAAAATAAAGGCAAGTGCAATACAAATTGATTACATTTGCATTGCATCTTTGAATCATGACTGCCATCTTGAGGAGTCAAAAAGTATCGCAAGTGCTTCATGAAGCTTCATTTTCCCATCACTACCAGGTAGCACTCAAATATAATGAGGACAAGCAATATGTAAAATGAATCTAAACACAGCATCGAGCCAAATCATAATGGCATGGAAATGACTACAAAACTGGCCAACAGAGGGACGCTTTTCAGATTTAAATGTTGCAGATTTAGTCTCATAATGACAAAGCAAATTGCAGTTGTAGCTTGACTGCTTAGTTGCTTGGTCGATTTTTAGCTTTGTTATGCAGGCAAAAATGACCTGCAGTGTCATGACACCTTGTGGACAAACTGCAACATTGATGGTGATAGTGTCTGTCTCAGTGTCCGAAGCATTTCAGATAGCCGAGACGCCCTCCCGCCGATGAGCGGGAGCTCGCGGTTAGGGGGCGCAGGGGTGGGGGTGCGACTGTTGGATTGCGGCCAGCAGTGGCCGGAAAGGGCGCTGATGTGTAAAACCCGGAAGTCGGAATTCCGTGGCATCTACCCCATTGCTCTCTGGACTCACTAGTAGCACCAAAATGCTCACTAGTAGTTTTGATGAAAATGTTGATACTGATATATGTTTACATATACTGTATGAGACGGTTGAAGAGCAGGCATTTCCCAAGGACAAAATGTCTGTCAGACAAGTAACAATACATATATTCTTTTATTAGCATGTTATATGGTCATAAACACAAGTTTCATTTAAGATTCTGTGCGTCTACCCCCAAAAGTTACACAACATCGCTAGTCACATTCAAATACATAACATTGATTTCAAACAACTTTTATTCTCTTTTCTGAACATAATGCCATTTATTTTTTATTACATACCTTTTTTAAGAAACTGCAATTATCTTATGCCATAATAAAGTTAAGTAAAATAGACAAAAGTGGGACATTGCTGTTCCTTAATGCTTGATTGAATCTTAAGTACAAATCCAATAGTTACATGTTCAGATTGCACTTTAGAGGCTTTGCTGATTTGACAACATTCTACTGTAGAAACATCACACTGTATATACACACAGAGGACAAAAAGAAAGAAGAAAGTTTTGCCACCCTTAAACTTTTCCTTGTCATACGCCTCGTGTCAAGCTCCAGCAGGGACACAATTGGACACCCATGTTTGAAGGAACATAAAAGATGGATGAACTGTCATACAATTGTCCTGTGGTGAGTGCAGTCTGTCCACAAACATGGATGGTCGGGTCATTAAAGACTTCAAATTTCCCATTGTTGTGAATTGTTTTCATCTACATGTACCCTGTGTTTGACTGACGACCAGTCCGGAGCGAAACCATTCAGCTGGGATGTGGCTCACACGCAACCCTGAACAGGATACGCAGCAGAAAATGGATGGATGGACTGAGGTGTGTATTTTTGCATTTGGCTCAGAAAACTTCATCATATTAATACCTTTATGATTTGGAGCTAAAATTACATTTCCATGATGAATATTTTATTGGTTTATGTGGCACAAAAAGAAAAACAACAGCGTATTTGCTCAGAATAGCAATTGGTGTATAATGAAAGCATACAAACAATTAGCACATCATTTTGTGAATTACACAAATGGAAATACACTTACCAGCCACAACATTATTACCACCTCTAATGAGGCATTAAATATTTTGCTTTTGCAAAAGATAGCAATGCTTCATTTTGATTGACGGTTAGAGTTATAAACCATATATATATATATATATATGCGTATGTATCCCTCATGTGGCCGTTTTACAATTAGGAACTAGGAATGAGAAGAATAGACAATTGCCATTAATTTCATGCAAATTAAAAAAAAAAAATGCAATATTGGGATATACTCTATACTATATAAAATCAGCTTTGGTTAGTTTTTTAATCGAACTTTTATTTATCAAAATTAGTCGTGGTATCTGTACTTGGTATCAGTAACTACTTGATATACATATGTATTGTGTGTGTATATATATATATATTCATCTTACTTATTGTACCTGATACCATATATGAATCAAAATTGTTTTCTCTGTATATCCACAATTTGTGGTACATATTTTGTATTAGATTGTGCAAGTGGTCGTTTTGTTGTGGTTGGTCAATGGCACTTTGGGTGTTGGATAGACTTGAAGATGACCTGTAAAAGGATCCTACCGAAGGTTACACCGAGTTGTTTCTGATTTTGTTTCATGCAAAAAAAATGATAAATGAAAATTTATCTTCTTCTTTGGTTGTCTATGTGATCTCGTAATGCAAGGTCAATTATTCTTTTATGTAATTCTTACTCAGTTACTGACTAAAATCAGCTTCCCTCAGTCAAAGTGAGGGAGATGAATGTAGCAGGATGTACATGTAACACGAGGACATACTGCAACCGTTGCCAGCATTATGAATGAAGCATATTTTTGGAAAGTGAAACATCACACTAAACATTAGAATTCCAGTTAGCCAACATGAAAAGTTAGTCAAGAGTTATTTGCTTGTTTAAAAGCAAAACTTGTGTGAGATGATGAACACGTTTACAACAAAACACTCTCTTTTGAAAAGGTGTTTTGTTGATATTCTTTCACTTACAGGTGTAAACTATTATTTCAATGTGTTTTTTTATAGAACAAGCTTCTAGCTTAAGTGGACAGCTTTACATATGACCCCACTATCAAGTCAGTGTAAATACACAAAATGTTTTACAATAAGTACAGTACTTTTGAGTTGTCACAAAAGTGGAAATGCGACCAATCAGCATGCAAGTGACATAAGCTGAACACAAGATTCAGTGAAATAAATGAGAAGCATAACAGCAACCATGACGGCTGTTTGTCTAGCAATGTAAACACAGACATGTTGAAAACATTGGTCGCGTAGAAGGGATGTGATGCTGGAATAGCATGACGGCAATAAACATTCCGTTTTGCGGCTCTCATTTTCAATTCCTACAAGCATGAAATGACATTCCACAGTTTTCTCATTCACCGGGTCCATACATTTGGATCTGTAAGAGTACAGAAGAAAAGTCACGAGCTAAAAGCAGGTGGTGTAGTTTTACTGCATGGAGCTAAATGTGCAGGTTGCAGGTTCAAGCTGCCTGGAAGTGAAGGCCAATGCCAGGTTGGATGCTCATCAAACAGACACAATGTTGCTATGCACATTAAATTACATTAGGACCTCTTAGTATTTCTTTCAACCTTTTCTCATGAGAATGCTTGAGGATTTGATCTAAAATTCAATCTATAATTGATGGTAGATAGACAAATTCATTGTTACTTCTCCAAGTTCGCTATATTGACAGGGGAGTGTTGTAAATGGATGTCATGGGTTTGCACACGCATACAATATACAAGAAAAAAAATTTATCTTCATGTACAGGTGACAACATTGTCAAAACAATTTCTATTGACATGAACTTGCAGAAAATACCAAAAGCGTCGTACAGTATGTGTGATATAAATTAGTAAAGTGACATTCCAACACCTGCATGTCTGATTGGCTGTTAGCTAGTGGATCAGCGCAAAGGGCAAGAACAGGAAGCGACGAACGCAGAAAAACAGTAAGCGATGGAAAGGCTTTAAAAATGTCTAATGTCTGGACAAAAGCTCGAGAAGATGATTTCATCACTATGGTTGAAGAAAGACCGTCATTGTCTTTACAATGTGTCGATAGAGTGATGAAAGCCAAACACTGGCAAGACATGGAGACACAATTGGATATACCAGGTAGGCTTTACTAAGGGCTTTTTCTAACAAATAGTGGCTACCGCCGCCAATGGTCTAGAGTGGTATTACTTACGCATACACAGAAGGTACTTATTAGTCTGCGTCCATGTCTGATTAATGGAGTCAGCCCTGGCTGCAGAGTGCAGTTCGAGGCATTGCCCAACGTGGGGTGCACCTAAACGTTTGACTCCACCCACATGGATTCTCGACCTTGAAGCGCCTTCTTTTTTTTTTGTTAATCTATTGCCCTGGCAGTTTTATTTGCCATTTTATGACGACACGTTTATTGTTTGAACACTATTGAGCAACAAAAATGACAAACCTCAACCGCAACCATCCAGGGATGCACCATCTGCTGGGTACACGTGGTACTGCACACACACCATTAATTTCTATGTGGAGGACATCTTTTTTCTTTTTTTCTTTTCTTGGAGAGCTCAGTATTGTTCATTCGGTAATTTTACCGATTTGACATATCATCATTGCTCTCCTTTTTTTTTGGTGTATTTTTTTTTTGTATGTGGGTGAATATGTGTATGTGCGTGCGTGCGTGCATTCATTAGTTCACCTAAAACCTATAAAAAATAAAAATCCCATACTGTTTGTGGAGGACATCTTTTGACCCCAATTGCCAAGACACTCAGAACCAATATGGACTTTCCCATTTTCCGGGCCCTTGAACACGCTGGATTGTGTTTCTGTGGCTCTATGACCCTCTGTTCACCAAGAAATGGTGTCAAAATGGCCGCTTCAACCACTTCCATCAAACCGTTTAGTTAGCGCTGCCCTGACTGAGTGAAGTTTTTAATTTTTGATGCTTCATGAAGTGTTAAAAAATAAATAAATAATGTGACATCATAAGACATGCATCATTAAATCCACAAATTTTGTTTAACTTAAAAAAAAAAAAATCAGTGTGAGCAGAGTCAAACGTTTAAGTCCAACACACGTTGAGCCACGCCTCAAACTACGCTCTGCGGTCAGGGCTACTCGGTTTGTTGTGTGCATTTCCGTCATTTTCCCAGCGCGGCGTGCCAACGGTCACGGTGGTGGCCGACGTTGGATTGGTGTGTAGAAGAAGTCTTAAGTCATGTGTCTCCACTGACAGTAAATGACACTTCACTGCCTCATGTTCTTGACTAGCACCATTTTTATTCTGGTTATGAAATACTTTGCATGTCTTCTCTTCCGACTCAATTCTCATGAGAAAAGGCTGCTTGGGATGATCGGTTTGGTGCAAAAACAAGGAGTTGGAAAAAAAACAAAAAACGGTGCAAAGTGACAAAATCTGGATGGTGGTATTCATCATACATTATGGATGGGGTCTTTTTGATCTCCATATTACAAAACAAATGCTGCATCTAGAAACTATTTGATCCTACTTTCACTATCGCATCATGTCAAATTTGGCAGATTATTCCATCTCATTAATGCACTGGATAAGCACTCAGTAAAATCCGGGGACTCTTCAGTTCTTCTAGAGACAAACGCTTGTTGGTGTCCTGTGGAATATCTTTGTGTTGAATTCCATGAAGACAAAAGTACACCAAATTCAAAACCAGCCGCAGAAAGCAGAAACAAAGAAATGCTTACTGTACGCATTAAAAAGAGCGACACAATTCGTTAAAAGAGCACTGTTTGCTTATTTTGTCCTTCAGATCTGTTTTTTCTTCTTCTGGCGTCTATGGTGTCATATTTATAAACGTAATATTTGCAAGCTGTGCTTGACAGCACGTAAGGTGTTCATAACGATGCAAATAGTCTGGGGGCGGTAAGGTCGGTGTAGCAATAAGGATGTCGGCGAGTTGGAGAGAAAGTGAATAGGAAGGTCAAAGGCCAAGTGAGAGGAGGAGGGGGAAGAAGAGGAGAGGTATTAACACTTGAAGAAAAGGCAGGTGATGCAGGCCAGGAGGAGCCACAGTGATTGAGATACGCAAGCTGAGCCGCTGATGTCTCGGCCTGTTCCAGGTCCTGTGCACACACACACAGACACACACACACAGACACGCACACACAGACAGACGAGAGAGCTTTCAAGGACACGACTTCAAACTGTCTTGTCAACATCATTCATTTGAAATGAAGAAGTTTGTTGATAGATTTCACAACTTTGAGAAATTCACTTTATTCCCAACCCCCTTCATGGGGTTGAGAACAAAACTTAATCCATTTATGTTAATCCTACAAACACGAGATGATTTTTGCCGATTCAAAAGTTTAATGATTCATGCAGTTAGTGTTATGTATTTACAATTGTGTGTTAATATAGCGCTGAGATAATATTTGAGCCCTTTATTATGTCAACAGAATATTATATTTTTACATATAGAGGCTTGAAGGTGATATTGTCAACTCCATCAGCTTTCACATCAATTCCCTCAGTTTGAAAAACTGTAGCTCTCTGGATTTTACTCAATTGCTAGTTCTCCCAATAATCTCACTAAAAAGCCTAAATGCAATTCAGCACTGCTTAAAAACAAACAAACAAACAAACAAACAAACAAATAAATAAATAAAGGGAAGACGAACTTGACATGTTCCAGTTTTGACCATTATTTTGAAACCAGAGCATCACTGGTAGTGCTGCATTCAGCACAGTCAGAAAGAGGAAAGAGGGTCGTCAGGGATATAGCTGACCGTCCTACTCTCTTATTGAGTGAGCATTTTGAATAAATCTGATGGCGTTGACACAAACTGAGGACATCACTTTCATAGGTATATTTTTAAGGAAAGTACTGTTTGACATTCACTTTGTGCATTGTTTTAATAAATTCATACACTTGTTTAAAGTTTAATGGGTGTTTCAATATTGTGACCTCTTGCAGAGGACAATTTGAATAATATAAACCTCCTGACTGACATTACAAATTATATTCACTTACACAATTCCTTCAGCTTAAACTTTTTAAACATGTTAATTTTGTTAAATCTATTGATTTTTTAAATATAAATTAGACTTTTTTGTTTTTGTTTTTAATGCACGACATGTTTTGTCTTAACTCTCATAAATCAGTGATTTATTTTTTTAATGTCAAAACAATTAATTAATCAATTAATAAATTAAAGGGAAAAACAACATTTTTACTGGCTCTTTCTAAACACTCCACACATCACAGAACTTCTCTAAATGCACTACTTCTGGACAAAGCAATACCAGTAATGCACACCATGTATTGACGTCAGTGCACTAAAGCATTAAGCCTAAACATTTTGCAGCGAGCAAAAACACCAAGACTAATGTTAGCCTCAACATTTCTGCTACAAACAAGGCTAATTTGTCTCACTAAGTGACTGAAAATGAGAAGAAATAGACTTGGAAGTGGTATTGAAAATGGATGGATGAATATATTGTGAAGCCAATGAGTTGTTGTTATTAATTAATCTTAAAAAAATATGGATGAAAGTGTTACAGCCTATATTGCAGCAATGTTTTGTTTTATAATTCCCCACGGAGAATAGGTCAGTCACACGAGCAATTCAATTCCCCCCCCCCCCCCCATGGTATAAATTACACTTCATATTGTTGGTCAGTTTACTTTTGGCCAAGAATATTTCAAGTCTTCCACTGTTCACTGTAATCAATGTTCAATGTTTTTAAGACATTGGAAGTGTGTTAGCTTGCAAAATTATTTCAGTCCTTGCAAAGGAATAACAATTTATAACTAGTTGAAATTATGAGTAAGAGCCGTATGAATATCGTCTGAGCAAAATGCAGCTCTAAATCATATATCTAGATTTGCAATTTGTTTAAAAACAAAAACCCACACACACCAAAAAACAAAACAAAAAAAACAACACCATTCAGTTTGTGTATGTAGTAGTAACATAGGCATTTTGATTCTTTTTTTTTTAGTTAAGTTCACATACAGCATACTGTCTCTAAATTAAACTGTGATTCATTTAAAGACTAAAATGAAGAAGATCCAGATGACCCTGGTGAAGATGATAGACTGCATTAACAGTATTTTCCCACCAAGTGGCGTCCAAGATGCAGCAATCTCATCCAAGTTAAAATAAATCTTGAAATAACATTTTCCTGAACTGTCATCTACATATACAGCGATATAATGGTTCTGCATTGAAAATGTAGGACTAAGTGTTAAATCTCATGAGACAATGTTAGATCTGTATGATTATTCATCAACGTGAATGACTGATAAGTTATCGGATCACAATAAGAGTATACATGCTTTTATGCTATAAGAGTAAAAAAAAAAAAAAGGCCTTTATACTCACTGTAGAGGTAGACACTCGAATTTTGGACACCCAGTCGGTTTGAGGCCACACAGGTATATTTCCCATAATCCTCCTCATTCACAATTGCAATGGTGAGAATAGTATAAGTGCCAAGGATTTGGATATTGATGGCCTCGGCATTGGACAGCCTGCAGTAGGAAAACAGATAAACAGAATTTAGAGTGGAAATGAGAAACAACTTTTCAGGCATGAGAGCAGACTCAAATAACACAATTTGAGTTTCACGTAGAAAAAAGCCTTCTTCACTGCTCACATCCTGACCAAATGCGATTTAGAAATCAACCACAATTTGGCAAATCAATTGGTAGAATGTATTGTATACTGATGAGCGAACCTCTTCCCCCATTATGCCCCCCCCCCCCACTAAATAAGACAACCAACCTAATGGTTCCTATACGGCCTGAACTGATCAAGCCCTTAAATATGATTAAAAAGAGTTCATTTAAGGTGCGTCCACTTAATCCTGCTCATGTGTGGCTACTGCGAGCAGGGGCACCAGAAGTTTATGCTGACACATACTGAGCATTAACATAAAAAAAAGAAAAGGAACGCCATAAAGCTGGGATCACTCCCATTGGGGCACCTTGCAAGGAGTGTGTGATGACGAGTGCATGTGAATGAGAATGCGTGAGGATAAGCACACAGCATTTTCTTTTCCGTCTAAAACCTGCTGCCGGCCTTATCATAGAAAGAGGGTATGATGAAAAACATGCGCCAGTAAACATGCTGAGAGACCAAAACAATACAAAGCTCCAAAGTGATTTGAAAACGAAATTCACTAGAGATCATAATTATAAAATAGTAACAGCAGGAATGAATTGACAGAACATCCATCCATTTTCTTAACCGCTCGTCCTCACAAGGGTCGTGGGGGCGCTGGAGCCTATCCCAGCTGGTTTTGGGCAGTAGACGGGGTACACCCTGAACTGGTTGCCAGCCAATCGCAGGGCACTCAGAGACGAACAATCATCCGCACTCACAATCACACCTATGGACAATTTGGAGGGTTCAATTAACGTGCCGTGCATGTCTTTGGAATGTGGGAGGAAACCGGAGTACCCGGAGGAAAACAACGCAAGCACGGGGAGAACATGCTAACTCCACCCAGGAAGGCCGAAGCCCGGACTCAATCTCACGTCCTCTGCACTGGGAGGCGGACGTGCTAACCAGTCGGCCACCGTGCCACCTGTATGGAGCAGTGTTGCCTTAAAAAAGCCACTTAGTAACTTTATTACTTGATTTTATAATAAAAAAACAATGCAATAATATATATTTTTTTAATTCATGAATTAGTTTTACATTACAATATGTGCGTGCGTGAGGGAGGCACGTCTTGTCAATTCTTTCTCACTATTGTCTCTCACAAGTGATTAATTGCCCGTGGAGGTGAAAAGCTACTGCACTTTAAGATATATAGAAGTAAAAACATTTGAGAAACTAACATTTTATGATAATAGAAAAGTAACTATAGTCCGATTATTTTACTACAAAAGTAGCGCGTTATTGTTATTTGAAAATGTGCACATTTACACTCATTGGACACTTTGTTTGCCATGTCCGTACACTATTACAATTTCATTTACAATTGACACTTTGCATAATTCGTTACACAAACAAACTAATGTAGTCCAGTACATATACAGTAAGTGCTGTATTGTGGTGGCCCACAAGGGATAGACATTCCCCAAGGAACTGTACCTTGAAGGCAGCGGTGGGAGTATGATGTTTCTTGTATCAAAGGGATGAGAGAGATCAAAGATTTGAAGGGCAGACACTTCTTTTGCTTACTTGTAAACAGTCAGTTTTTGTGAGGGGAGTAACGGAGATATGACGTGCCTTCATCTCCTCATCTCATCATTTACCGCATCTCCACAATTGGTGACCCCGACGTGAGCAATTATGACTGATCTCAATGCAAGCATATACGCCGCAGGATCATAATTCTGCTTTCACAAAGTTAGTACTCAGTTTGACTGCGACTTGCACAAACTACTTTTAGCAATTATTTTTATTACTTATATAAAGTGCATAGAACAGTTTTCGATGGTGCTATCACACCAAATGCTACGGTTCACTATTGTCTTTGCTAGAGAAACAGAGTCAATATGTTCACTGGAGCAGATCCATTAAACTGGACTTATCCCACAAGAAAATTAAACAAAAACTTCTCACGTTCCGTTCGGCAGATTTCCTTGTTGTAACAACACTACTTGCCAATAAATCGTCTACTGTTGCAAATATTTGAAAGGAATGCATTTGTGGGATCAATAGCACAACTGAGTCAAATGGGCCAAATATTCACTGCTTATGCCAAACATCTTTCCCAGGCGTAACACAAAGTTTAGTTTTGTTTATTTATCAGGCTCAATTCTTTCTCCATTTTTGAACATGTTAGTAGAACGTATTATGCATACAGGACTTTAGTTTAACTTTTAGAAAAAAGTTATATAAACATTGGAATTTTTGTTTTTCTGGCTCACATTCATACATAAGGCAGTATTTGGAACCAAAATCTGTCTTAAAAAGATAAATATTTGCAGTCAGCTCAGAAATACACAAAGTGAAACTTTCAAACTGTTAACTGATGAATGCCGCGCAACTTTGTACGGTTGAGATGGATGGAGTTCTGGATGGCTGATTGGTGGGCACCGTGCCCCGAAACAAGGCTGCCGTCCGTGTCAGCAAGGTGGTGGCAGACCCTCAGTGACTTATGCGAAAATAGGTGAAAGGATTTTCTAACGACCAGGAGTAACCATTACTTGGCTTGCACAGAAAAACACTTTTTACATCTCTGATTTTATTGTCCAATTATAAGTGTTGCTTTTTTCCCTGCCCAGTAAAACAAGTATAATCAAAGCATAGCTCGGTTGTCATGGACGCATGTCAAAGAGTTATTTCAATTGAGCACTAAACCAAAAATGATTGTGGATCACTTTGCTGAGTTTCTGACGCTACATTCTGACGTCAATCAGGTTTAAAATTGTAAATTGGGGAAACTTTAGTATTGTGGATTAATTTGGGATGAGTTTAATGATACTTAATTAATCTGAAATATCTTCATTCTCCATGAAAAAGGGTATCGTGCTGCAGAATGTTATTTTTGGAAGGGGATTTCAGTTTTAGCCACATTCAGATCTTTTTTTTGGTGGGCTTTGCTTTGTCTTTCTTTCTGTAGTGTTGGCCACAATCCACAGAGGTGTAGCACAGCTCACCTTATTCCTTACCACTTATAACTCCTCCACAAAATTCTGGCTCAGGCTTAGCGCTCTACGAGAATTTTTTTTCAAGTTTGGTAGTGCTTTCATGTGCCTCCATACTTGTACATCTCCAGTGAACATTATTATTTTTTTGGTCTCTCAGTTTGAGCTACCTGCCTTCTGCCTCTGTCACCTGCAGAGAAGTTGGCCTGTCTTCGGTTCGTCACATTCAAATAGAGACAATCCTATGCTTTCCTGATCTGATCAAGAGATCAGATACTTACAGATATATAAATAATCCCAAGGTTATTAATACACTAAACACATTTTCTGTTTAAAATGAGTTATTATTGAATCCTTGAAGAAGGGCCTTTTGTAAAAATGTTGAACAAAATAAATTAAATTAAAAAGTATTTTCCTACATTTTCCAGGAGAGCAGGGTGTGATTTGAAAACAGAAGATTTCACATAAATTCTACATGTATTTTCTGCGATTTAAGAGAAATTATACAACTTAACTCCATATTGACAAATCTGAAATGTTACATATTACTAAAACATTCCGATTAGTGAGTGAGAGATGTTAAATTCATATCTTGTCAGTTGCCAGTAAATCGCAATATGCAATTACGTTGTGAAAATAGTAATGGATTGGACAACTTAGGGTTTTAAGTAGGTGTTCATTCATTATTTTTTATTTTTATTTTTTTTATTTTTTTTACAAAAGGACTAAATACGTCAACTATTAGCATACTAGAAAATTAGCCACCCTAACATTGGACACGCTTCATTTGGTATTGCAGGCATTTGTTCCTCATCTACAGTATGCAAATAGGTATCTATCAAAGTCCATCTGTTCTGTTTTAATCACTGTACCAATATGAGTCACCACATTGTTAAAATTGAGCACCATAAAAGTGGAATTAATATTGTACAAGCTAAAGTGCATTATCTTTCAGTACAAAGCAAGAGCAGTAAACTGTAAAAACCAACTAACCAGGCACTGATAAATACTATTACTATGGTGCAACACTATTCATATCCAAGGAGAAAGTGCAACACTACTTGCAGTTTCTCTCACAGTGAGACAGGACTGTGAACAGGCACATTGCCAAGAGCCTGCAGGGGACAAAACAACTTCTATGTCTGGAGGTTGACAACAACAGATAATGCAAAATATTTTAATGGCCATAAATCTTTCTCTCCATTTGTGTGGCAGGCCTATTACTTTAGAAACTTTATCTCTGATAACATTTGTGACAGCTCCCATACCATCTTTCTTTGTGTCTTTTGTAAAGTTACAGTGCAGTAGTTTGGGTGCAACATATAGCAATAATATGGTAGATTCACAACCTGAGTGGAGGGAATTTGTGGTTACTCTGCATTGAAATGGGATGTCCCAGCTGTCATTATCCTCGAAAGTCATTACACTTCAGTCCTTGAGACTTGCATTACACTTGAACATCTGCTTTCCCACACAATTTGCACTTTCACAAGGAAGCATGAAGTATTGTCTGTGTGTCAAGTATGGCTTCCATTATGGTGAAATGACTTTCTTGCTTCAAAAGCTACCTTTTTACATTGTAAGGTTCAGTAGTAGAGTATAATAACATCATAGCCATTATACGATGTTGTGCATTAGCAGATGAAAGATTAAATTGATATCAGAGTATTAAAATTGAATTTCTGTGAGAACACATTTGGCAGAGGGTGCAAATAAATCAATTATAATTATTGGTAAGTACAGTATATTTAAACCAGTCCTTACTCAGATAATTACGTTATGATGTGGACAACGAGGTGCTAGCACTGGATCGGGCAAAATACTCTAGTTTTGCATACATTGTATCAATTAAGCCTAATTCTGGCATGATTCAGAGATGTGTCTTTATGAATTTCAACTGTCCAACCGTATTATAAGAGTATTTTCTACCCAGGAAGCATTAGATGAGATCACTGGCTATTAACGTCCTCCCTGCTGGCCTCTTGTTATGGCTATGTGTGATACATGGCCGTACTCATTAGTGCTATAATTAAATGTGTTTGACTTTGTGCAACTTGCATCTTTGGCAATGGGAAAACGGACTCTCAGTGCTTACAACCTCATCTTAATTAAATCAGGATGTATGATTGGATGCGACTTTAGAGTGAAATATTCACATAGTAACCAAATCCTTGTCACACAAGAAAAATATTATTCATTGGTTAGTGTTGTTTTCTTGCAGCACAAAGGTTCTTGGTTCCAATTTGTTAGCTTGAGCTTTGTCTATGCATGTTTTTCTTGTGCTCTATGACATTCTTCCACTGTCCAAATATATTAGCTGGATTAATTAAAGACTCTAATCCAAACTGTCCACAGATGTAAATGTGAGTTATTATTATTATTATTATTATTATTATTATTATTATATTAGCGCCCTTAATTTGCAATTGAACATGATTTTGGGACGACAGTTTGTGACGGCGATATAAACTGGCCGCATCTACGTGTCAAGAGACAAGTCAAGACAGCTGCCATGCCACTAAACACTGCTAGGAACAGTTTCAAAATAAAAGTGAACCAAGGCATTGACAGTCTTCCTGACGGTGCACATCCACGGACGTCTGTTTTCCATCGAGAATGGCATTAATGTTAAAGGGGAAGTCAATACCCCAAAATTTTTTGGAGGACAATAATTTGTTATATGTGACCTCACTATTCTAAACATGTCATTCTGATTAATATTACATCTGTGGAATATGAGTTACTGTATGAAGCAAAATCCAGCTGTTTTTATCCACCTCGGGGGCCGGCCATTTTGCCACTTGCTGTCAACTGAAGATGACATCAATGTTGCTCATGTCTCAGGTGCACTCTAAAAATGGATTGGTTAAAAAAAATACCAATCTAGTAGGTTAAGCGCATATTGGCTTGGTGAACCAATAAATTGGTCAAACATTGACCATTGCGGGTTGTTACGGGCATACCAATGTTATTAGTTAGACAAACAACCAATTAAATTGGTTACATTGGAAAGTAAGTCTAGAAAGATCACTTGGATATATATTTATTGTATCAATTTATTGTATTCTAAATGCATTTATTAATTATTATAAGTGATTACAATATATTATAATATATGATGAATAATATAGTGTTTAAAAAAGGAAATGTGTGTCTAGATAGATCACTAGGTGTGACCAGCTCCGTGGCCTAGTGGTAGAGTGTCTTCCATGAGACTGGGAGGTTGTGGGTTCAATCCCTGGCTGGGTCATACTAAAAACTATAAAAATAGGACCCATTTGCCTCCCTGCTTGAGGCTCAGCATTATGGGTTGGAATTGGGTGGTGGTTAAAAACGGCTACCATTCTAGTTGTTTTAACCAAAGGATCTGTCGGACACATACTGTAACTACCAGCTAGATTGGTCAAATGTAACTTTTTATTGTGGTAAATTTGACCAATCTGTTTTTAGGGTGTAACAACCAATAACAGAGCAGCTTCAGAAAACAGGTGAGCTGTGATTGGTCGTTGCCTGAGTCATGAGCAACATCGATGTCATCTTCAGTCCACAGCAAGTGGCAAAATGGCCGCCCCTGAGATGGATAAATACGGCTGGATTTTGCTTCATAACTTCCACAAATGTAATACAGACTGTTATGTTTAGACTAGTGAGGTCACATATAACATATTATAGTCAAGAAATGTTTAAGGTTGACCACTCTTCGACCCCTCAAACATACCTTACTTCATCACGTGCTGCCATTTTTTTGTGACTACGTGTGGCGTAATATCTGGTCAAAACGTGACATGGTATCCAGTCCTGTCATCCTTTATTCGCAAAACCTGTTCCCATAGCCAAAATTCACATTTCCCAAAAGAGAAACAAAACTAAACAAAATAAGTGTTTTACCTCTTTTCATCCCTGTACCATTCAAATTCAGGTGTGGGAACAGCGGTGGCTTCACACCCCAGCGTCCCCATGCCGCCAAGCTGGGCCTCCAAGCTCTGGGTTTTCTTTATTGTTGGTGGGTCTGCACAGTTACAGGATATTAATGTCGGTTACATTTATAAGACTGCTGCTGAACCTATATATAAAAAAAAACAAACTGCACCTATAGTACCCAGTTACAGGATTACATGAGGCTTTGATTTGAAAATCCACAGCTCATCAAATGTCATTGCAGATGATGATACGTGACATATAAGTCACCAAAAAGTTAATTGCAGTCAGAGTTAGCTTTATACTGACAGCACTGAAGAGTGCTTCAAAAATGTTCACACTGCAGACATCACACCCTCCCACGCTACCTTCTGTACGTCTCAACACTTTCTTTCTGGACTTTTATCTGCTCAATGTGAAATGACATGTGGTATGATGAGAATACTGATAAATGCTTCCAAATGACACTGAGCCGCAGTCTGTGATTACTTACAGTTCACAATCACATTGACGTATTTGACATCAGGTGTGGCCACATCATTGCTGGCCTTGCATTCATAGCGACCTGCTTGGGTTCGCATGATACCAATGATGTCCAGGTACTCTTCTCCATCCAGTGGCTCGGCTGTATGGAAAGAGAGACACAGAAGATGCAATGACTGAGATTTGTTGGCTTTTACCTGTTTTAAACCGCAACTTGTGTTGGAATAATATGTGAATAAACAAGAAATCCCGATTCAAACCTTAGTCTCAGGCAACGACCAATCACAGCTCACCTATTTACTGAAACTGAGCTGTGATTGGTTGCTACCTGAGACCTGAGCAACTGTTGTGGCATTTGATTTCAATGCTGTCTCTTAGACTTTTAGGTATTATTTGCTATATGTTTAAGTGACACCCCTTTTTTGCTGAGTTACTATATGATTGCTAATTATGCTTTAAATAGGTATGGGAAACCAAACCGCCAGCGTGTACCTTGTATTAATCACAAAGGAAATCATGTATTGGTTATTTTATAATCATTAACTTGCAATTGCAATTTAAAGGCGCCGGCTGAATTTAAGAATGCTAATCCGTCCAAGAATCAAATTTAGCTACGTTGGAGACAGTGTGTCTTGGTATGGGCTATTCTGATGAACAAAAGTGACAATCTGAAGTTTTATGACTCATTCTTCATGCTTTGTACTGATATCAGCAATTTCCATTTCGGATTTTTCTGCCGTAACTCTTGTAATAGGTCATTTGAGATCATTTGTAAATACATAATGCACATTATAGGTCACATGCTTTTTTTTTTAATGTGTGAGCAAATCCTTTTGATACCAGTAAAAAAAACACGTTGTTACTAATTTGGGGCTAAGGGGGGAGAACAGTCATCATAGATACCAAAAAAGGGCACGAAATGGCAAGAGGCCAGTTGTACGGGAATAGATACCATTAGGATAAAAAAGAAAAAGAAAGAGCTACTGTAACACTATCCTTTAATGGGCAAAAACAGATACTGTTGGGCTTTAGTGAATAGTATCATGTGAAGTAAATACGCTTGGCCTACACTTTATTTTACCAATAAGAACTAAGCATGAAGTAGGCGGTCTGGTTGTTAAGGGAAAAGAGGTTGTGCTAAAACTAATGACTTATAAACTATTGCAATCCCTGGAATTACCAGATTTTGATTCTTTTGAATAGTCTCAGTGTGCCTTTGTCAATAAAAGTCCACACTTGTGTTCAGCTTGACTTGGGGACTCTTGCCTGTTTCATTCCGGTCTACTTGTTTATTTATTTCGACGTCTGAAGGGACCTGGTGCACCTGCCTGGCCGACAGGTGAGCTGCGGTCAATCTCTAGCCTCGGAACAATACTGAGCTTTCCTGAAGAAAAAATAAATAAAAAATCTCTAGCCTCGGCCTTCCGGCCGCCCCGTGGGGGGAAAAGGGACCGTTGGTGGGCAGAGGTATACAACACTGTGATGTCATTTTCACTCGACAGCAAGTGTCAAAATGGCCGCCTTCTCATATTGATAAAAGCTGCTGGATTTTGTTGTTTAACCCATTTTGACCGGGAGCGCTCCAGTGCGCTTCTCCCTTTAAACCCGGGACAGCAGATATGTCTTTTTGTTTTATTTTGACAAATTCTCAGTCTCTTAGCCGATGAAATGCATCAGAATATACACGCGAGGGTGAAGTGGGCCTCGTAGCATGTCCTGGAATTTTAATCGCGCATTTGTGGATCACGCAGATTCGTGGAAATTATTAAATAAATGACGGCGCGGAAGGACTTCGAACCAGTGCAACCAGTCGACAGTGGCATATTGTTAAGAAATATGTTTGTAGTCCAGGGGTGGGCACACTCGGTCCTCGAGGGCCGGAGTCCTGCAGGTTTTGGATGTTTCCCTTCTCCAACACAGCTGATGTATGATCAGCTCATCAGCAAGGTCTGCATAACCCTGATAAGGATCCTGTTGATTGGAATCAGCTTGTGTTGGAAAAGGGAAACCTCCAAAACCTGCAGGACTCCGGCCTTCGAGGACCGAGTTTGCCCACCTCTGTTGTAGTCAGTGAGGATGTTGAAAAGTTCGACGGCTATTGTAACGGAATGGACGCCGAATAATCACCACTCGATTATCCGACGTTATTACATCTGTGCTCCAGTGCTGAAGGTAAATATACCCGCAAATGTGACGTAGTTGTTTGTTGGATTAAAAAAGTATATATTGAAGGTTTGTAATTAATGAGGCCCCGATACTGCATTAAAACAGTGGTATCGGTGAGTACTATAAAGTAACCATTAATATACCAATAATACCATACCAGATACCATTAATTCTGACGCTAATATAGGATTTTGGGTGCAGCATCTTGTGTCTTGCTCATGCACGACATTCACTGATGTATGACATGTTCACTGCATGCTGGCCCTTGAATGCTCTGAACCAATGGCAGGACAGCTTTTTCATGTTGAGAAAAAGAACGTAGGTATCGGTATGGTATCGGCATCGGCCGATATTGCAAAGCTGGGTATCGGTATAGGGGGCCAAAAAACTGGTATCGGAACAACACTATTAATAATAATAATAATAAACTTAGGTTTTTGTGAACGCTACAGGTGTAAGCTATATTATATATATATCTATATATATATATATATATATATATATATATATATATATATATATATATATATATATAAATATTTTTGGAATTATGTTTCTATCTGCTTCAGGAGCTGAGATATCAATTATTTTGTAGGCATTGACAATATTGTTGAATTTCCAGGAAACTTCAAGTTTTCGGGGATGATTCTAAAGCCACCCGTAGGTTTTAGAGGCATGTTTTGGCAGGTGCTTTAAGCCTTAATGTGTTAACTTACATTCCACTAACAAAATATGAACCAGAATACACCGTATTTAGACTAGTGAGGCTGCATAGAACATACACTATTCACAAAAAGTTCGGGATATTTGGCTTTCAGGTAAAATTTATAGAAAATGCCATGAGTTCACACTACAGTGTCATCATATCATGAAAGTAGGACATTTAAGAATAAGGATGCACTGGTGATTTCCTCAACTCAAACAATTCATTGAAACTAAAGTTAATAACAAAAGTGGGTATACCACGTCTCAATAACTTGTCATGTGCCCTTGAGCATCAATTACAGCTTGACAACGACATCTAATGCTGTTCACAAGTCGACCCATTGTCTGCTGACACATGGCATCCCACTCTTCCTGAAGGGCAGCCCTCAGGACATTGAGGTTCTGGGGTGCAGAGTTTTGAACCTCTACATGGCGACTCAGCTGATCCCACAGGTTTTCAATACGATTGAGGTCTGTAGAAAGTGCAGGCCATTTCATCTGAGGTACACCAGTCTCCAACAGTCGTTCCCTGATGATGCCACCTCCATGAGCTGGATCATTGTCATTTGTGAATTTTGCCCTTAAGCTCTTCATTAGAGAACAGCAACTTGTGCAAAGAGTACTGAAACATTTAACAGTTGGACATCACATTAAGTTCACCTGTAAAGGTTTCAATACATTTTAGGCTCGCCCTGAAATTTCACCTGAAAGCCAAATATACCTAACCTTTTGTGAGTAGTGTATTATTGTCAAGATTCTTTTTTATGTATGGGGTATGGGGGGGGGGGTGACTTACCCTTTAAAGCAAAATTTTAAATGATGACATAAAAGGTTTTACAATTTAACCTCAATGTGTTTGTGAGCAATGTCTAAACCAGACAATAATCATGATCATATTTGCATGAATTGAGAGGTAAATTGAAAGGCTGTCAATGCATCCCAGTCCTAACTAAAGCAAGGACGAAAATGAAACGAGAAACAACTCAGCAATGGCGTGCAGTAAATTGAGATGTGTTTAAGCAAATTGTTTATTTGTTTAAAACAGCTAATTGAACTTTCAGCATTCTCACCTAGTGTGTAAAGAAAGTAATATAATCAAGGTGTGAATGGATGTGACCAATTAACGACAATGAAACATTTCCCACATCTTTGATCACATATAACATTCTGCATGCGAGTGTATTATCTGTTTAATTAAGCGTAATTAAGACAGATTGGGTCATCTTGCCCAAAGGGAATTTTGTGCGCGTGTGTGCAATGTATGTGCGTATGTGGCCAACCTTGGTATGAGGAGGCTTAATGTCTTGATGGTGAGTTTGGAGCATATATGCTTGAATGGGCATGAAGACACCTTGAAGGTTTCCAGGGGACAATGAAGACTAATTCAAAGCGCGCACATTAGAAGAGGCTCATGAAGCCTGGAATTACATCGCATCACATCCATATTTCATGGCTAATCTGGAGAAAGGAGCAAGTGTGTGTGACAGGATGGTAGGGTATTAAAGGGAAGGAAAATGGAACGATTGGATGGTACATGGTAAGAGTTTATACTGTCATGGACATCAAGTAATCATCTATTTTCAGTGAGGAAGGGTTTCAACACAAAAAAACGTGACAATTAACTGGCACCAACCACAAACTCTGACCCATAAGCGTCCTTTACCTGTTACAATGGCCAACTAAATGTTTAATTAACAAGAACCCTTGTTTTTTGAACCTTCAGCCATTTTGTGACTTTGTTATTGTCCTCTTGTCATCTACATAAATCTTTTGCACACTAGCTCAGCTTTCTGTCAGACAAAACATAGATTTTGCTGTGTGTACAATCTGCATGCTTTTATTATATTTTGTGACAAAATCATTCTATGGACTTAAATTTTACACCATAATGAGAAAGCCATGACTGCAAAAAGTATTTTTGGCAAGAAATTCTCACCTGCTGGCTCATATTATGATAAGAATTGGTGTTGTTCGGCAAAGGCCCCGATACGCCATTAAAGTAACATACCGATACCATTTATTATGACGCTAATAAAGGATTCACTGATGTGTGACATGTACACTGCATGCCAAGCTAAGATATCCTATTGGCCCTTGAATGCTCTGAACCAATGGCAGGACAGTTTTTTCATGTTGAGAAAAAAAACAACCTTAGGTATTGGTATGGTATCGGCATCGGCATCGGCCAATACGGCAAAGCTGGGTATCGGAATTGGTATCGGGGGCCAAAAAACAGTATCGGAACAACACTAATAATAATAATGAGATTTTTTTTTTGCGGGTGTCTTGTGGGGATTACAATCAAGCACTAGATACAGATTACTTTGTTGATCTCTAAAAAGGCAATTCCACAAGTTACAACCCGTCCAAGAAACATGTAAACAACAATGGCCATCGGAGGGAGAAAGAAGGGGAACCCTGGCTGGTCACAGTTCAGCGCCCAGAGTTTCTTAGATGGAAAAAAACGAAAAAAAACAAGGAAGAAAAAAAACAAGGCTCAAGCTCTGCCCCATAAAAGGGGGCAAGTAGAAAGATATGATTACCATTTTTAAGAATAATTGTCAGCTTCCGCAAACAAAACTGTTGCGTTTATAGAAAGTAAGCCGGATCTGTACTCTGCTCACAAACAGGCAGGTGACTCTGAATCCAATTTATTCCTGGATTCCCTCAGTGGGACATAATTCCATTGCACATGGAAGCATCTGACAAGTGCCAATTGACAGTGAGTGAAGTCCCTCAGACAGCTTGTCTCAAGTACCATTATTATTTGAAAACAGTGACCCGCGATCAGCTGTCACGTTAAACGTATCTTACTCCTCTTTGCATGTCGACTTCAACTGATCTTTCTGTCAATCTTTTAATTTGTGTGCCAGCTTGATGTGAGCAATGTCACAAAGACAATGCATTCTCTTGTTGTTTTTTTCCCTCACATTAAACTGCAGAAAGTCAAGGTCCTATGGGGATATGCAAAGTGAAAGAGAGCGGGGATTAATTTAGAGTCCTGAAAGAATTACACGTCTTCTAAATGGCTGGTGGTTACTAATTAGCAGTGCACAGGCAGGTTTAGGTTGGTGCGCAAGTTTCCCATGTCACTTTGAACACAAGTAGACGTGTGGGAAAGGGCACAATTCATGTGACCTGCCACCAGGATCAATAGAAGTCATAGCAGTAGGATGGGTTCAGGTGGTGGAAGTGTGAAGACTGTGAAACACAAACCAGAAATGGTTCATTTGCATATCCTCATACATCTTTCATCAGCATGATTTTACCACTGTGGCAAACATTGCATTTATTTAGCAAATGTAAATTTATGTTAAACAGCGGATTTGAGTTGGTTTGCATTAAAGACTTTTCATCTGTTCCCATGACTACAGTGCTGTTTCTTTATATGTACAGTACATATGTTTATACTGTACGTGTGTGTGTGTGTGTGCGTGCGTGTGTGCGTATGCGCACATTGCTTCTATATGCATATGCATACAATGTGCATTCACACACCCATATATATATATATATATATATATATATATATATATATATATATGCTCTACATCATTTGGAAAAATAAATACATGTGTTCCTTGTTTGAGACACTTGGCATTTTGATAAGTTGACAATAGTAGCCTACTCTATATGCGCAACGGGAACAACCCTACTAAGCATCTTTCTAGCAGTCTGACAACAAACATCCTCAACTTCCTTTCCATAAACAACTTGCAAAATATTGCGGTGCTGCTGACAGTGCAAACATAGCAGGAGGAGAGACAGGCAAAATTCAGCCGTTTTGAACTGAGAAATGACACACTGCAGTTAACGGTTTTCTGCTTTTCTGAACCATGCAGTCATGATTTCAAGCCAGCCAAAACGTTCTTATGGAAAGTTAATTTTGGGCTGTATTGAAACTACATGCCATTTAATCCGGCCACTTTTTTGTGTGTTTGTTACTAACAGACCCAGATTTGGATACAAGACCCTGATTATGATCAGAAGTTAATCAATTTACCCTTAAAAATGCTGATGCTAAAAACTGCTGGTACATCTGTGTTGAATATAATCACAGTCACATGAACAACCCTATCAATAACTGTTACTATTACCCTAACTTCTATTACCCCAAAACAGAGGTACGCAAGCAGTATCTTGGTTCCAGATCAACAACATTAAAGTTATGAAGTGGCTAGACCAATACCCCTGACCTTAATCGGATTGAAAACACACAGACAACACAACACAAAAACTTTTTTTCAGGATTTCAACCAGCATGACATACAGTAGCCTACCGTTTAGTTACTACATACATGTCAAATCGTTATGTTAATAACCTCTTGCGATACTAAAGCACGGGATTGTTCTTTCTCACCAATTCAAGCCTTTTGTTTGTTTCAAAATGGAAGTTTCCTTTTATAACCATATTATTTATTCATGACCTCAGCTTAATTTGAGTCTGTTGCATGAGAAGAGTAGACCATTTTGGTGACCTTTTGTCCCACCCAGGCGCTATATCCATATCGCTCATCCTCCAGGCTGCAGCCGCACTGAGGATTTTCATGACTCCAGGCTTTCGAAATTGCTTAGAGACTGCAATAGAAAGTGCTGAGATTGTGTATACTCATGACTTGAAACAAAAGTGAGCCTCAGTGCTCAGCCAGACCCAGTGGTGAATAACCAGGCCGTATAGAAACAAGCCATGCTGTGCTCATTATCTTCACGGTGTGACAGTTGCATGATGCTCATAAAGTGCTCATTGTAAATTGTTTAGTAAAGTGACTATAAGCAGATCTCACCCAAGAACCATAAAGACAGCATCATTTGAATTTTCAACCAAGCCACAGATTTACCCTTGACAATTAATGTAGAGAGCCGCATATGTGGCAGATGCAGATTACACATCGGCAAACACAAACTAAATAGTCCAACCGTAACATGCTGATAGGCACATTTTCGATAACAATGTCACTTCCAAATGTTATCCATTTTCTATAAACTTCATTAGGTTAGCGGGTGGAATGTAGCCTATCACAGTTGACTTTGGGCAAGGGGCAGGGTACACCCTGGACATACCATAATAACCTTAATAACACCCTGCCCAAAATTGACATTCAAAAGTAGATTTTCCTTTGTACTCATGTATTATGAGCTCCCCTAATTTGCTCGTATACATGCTCAAAAATTACTCTATTATCTGCAAAGTAATTTGATGGATTGGGGGTTCTGACTTTTTCATTTTTTTTTGCAAAGAGAGTAGTTCTCTTACATTGCTAGCAGTTTCAGATATGTTGAACCCACAGATATAAATACCGGTAGCAGTACCTAGATACAACGTTAGGGTACACTTCATTTTGATTTCCGAAAACGAGGACACTTGGTCAAGCCTCACTATACTTAAATGATACTCAAAGTTTACTCAAACATGCCATACCTGCCTTCTCTCTATGGGTAGGAAAAAAAAGAAAAACATAACTCTCTTTTGAAGCCTTAATCAATCAAACCCCACGACCACATCTCCGGTTTGGGAGCGCAGAGCAATACCAGTGAGCTAAAATGCTGGGAGGAAGCCGGAGTACCTGGAGAAAACCCACAAAAGATGGGGGAGCCCCTGACCTGAGATTGTAACGCATAACCCCACACCTGTGTGGCAGAGACGCCACCAGGCGCTTCTTTCAGGCAGTTGAAAAGCGACAACTTTTCATCCACAGCAAGGAAAACAATGCAGTATCGCTGCTTTCATCATGTCCGTAGCCTAACATATCCAAGTGCATTTATGCGTCAGTATTGACGGGGTACGGCACCAGCATTTATGGCACACACATGCCCCAGGCCCAAATTTAAATACAGCAGGGATACTTGCATTTCTATCCACATACAGCTGGAGACCGACTGGGAGTGGTTTGACCCAAATCACTTTTCAAAGGGATCAAAGGGGGAGTTACTTTTCACTCCCACAATCACAAGGCTTTTCCATCACTGGCGCCCTTGAACAAAATGATGCGTGTCCACACACACCTACAACACTTACACTTGTGAGCAAGCAGAACATCGCAACACAACTCCCCCTTGTCTTACTCCCTGGTGGGAAGCTATGAACAAATGATGAATGGATGAAAGAATAAATGGCACAAACATAGTCACGGATGGTGGAGTGGTTCATTCACCTGATTCACACTGGATGATTGTCTGTCAATATGTGCCCTGGGATTGTCTGTCTCAAAGTCAGCTGGGATAGACTCCAGCTCCCTGCAACCCTGAACAGGGTAAGCAGGAAAAAAAAAAAGGATGGATGGGTTAAGTGGCACAGCAGATGAAGAGAAAGTTTTCCAGCTAAGGTAATAATCCTGGGGGGGAATTCTTCTAAACCCTCTCCTGGAACATAGCCGGCTTGGCTTAGGAGAGATGTCAATGGCACTCAGCATCAAACCTCAAAAAGCGTGCCCTGCCAAGAGCTATTCTAAAAGGGTTATGACTTTTACATTCAGCTATATCATAGGGCGTAAGTGTTTGGGCTGTGGTTCAAATCTGTTCATTTGGGCAGATATCATTCCAGATTCCTAGTTTAGTCATAAACTAGTGAAGAATTTGAGGGCTGCAGAACTTGCTCAAGGGCACTGGCTCAGCAAACATGGTGGATACTTAACAAGTGCTAACCGACTGAAAATATTTTGCAGACGTGGTGCTCTTTATAGAATTCTGATGAAGAGAGTGCTTAAGACTAGAATTTAAATGTCCTCTGACTGGGTTTTCTCTACAAGCTGCTGACATGTCCAGATGTGTCTTTGCTTGAGTGGATCAAAGGATCAGTGTTCTTGTCTCCCCTGCTGCACTGGAGGGACTGACAGACTTTATTACACCAGCGAGGCAAAGATGCATAATTGAACAGTATATTAACCAAAGGGTTTTATATAAATTATGATAAGAATGGCTGCACATCTAACAAAACTGCCTATTAATATTCTGAAACACTGCTACCACCCTACTTTCTTCTTTTAATTACACACCCCAATTCCCAATTTTTGCAATTCAAAATTAATTCGATGCCTCCAACAGGTTTCCCAAAAAGCTTGCACAGGGGCAACAAAACATTGGGTAAGTTGAGGAATGCCCCAAAACACCTGCTTAGAACATTCCACAGGAGAACTGGTTAGGTAGCAGATGAGTGTCATGATTGAGGATAAAAGGAACATCCCTGAAACGCTCAATTGTTCAACATCATTTCATATCAACAAATGATAGCAAGGAATTTAGGCAATACATTATCGATGGATGGTGATATCACGAAAATCTGGAGAAATCACTGCACGTAAGCAGCAAAGCTGAAAACCAACATCGAATGCCCGTGACCTTTGATCCCTTTGGCGCCTCAGAAAATTTTGCAATTTAGAAAGTTTGGCATAATTTCTGTTCATTGGCATCACTTCAGAAAACTATTGCCAGTTAACACAGTTCTTGAGTGTCATTAAAAGTAAAGGTATTGGAACACAGTGGTATGTTTATATATTTATGTTTATGTATATGTTTATATATATATTTATTTATTTATATATATATATATTTATATCTTTTTTTGGAACATGTTTTCGTGACTATAAACATGTTCAAGGCAATAAAGAGGCTTCTTCTACTCCAGTGAGTCTTGAAAGCACGTAGTGATTTTGTGAGTTTGAATCACAAAATTAGAATCACAATTAGAATCAATCTTTCTGATATGAAAGTGGATCAATGCACAAATCTTGCATACAATTTCTGGCACATTGTTAGGAAGTACTGTTATTATCACAGAAAATGTTAACTTGTAAAACAATAAATGACCTGCGGTGACCTGCGTTCTGTACTCCCAAAACTTTTGAAGGTGTTTAATGGTTCTCTAAAGCCTTATGTAATGGCACTTTTCAGCCCACGTCACGTCTTTCCTTAAAATTTGACGGCCGCTTATATATAAGGGCCTTGTTAGCTGAGTAGGTCTTGTTATTTCCCAGGCAAGCAAAGGAGTGCTGCATTGAAACCAACGATTGTCAGACATCATTATCGGCACCCCCAACATGCTCTCACACTGAGTTTGACACATGGATGCTGGGGAGACACCCCCACAAAAACAAAAATAACAAGTTGTGATCATCACCAATCTCATCTGTGCATAAAAAGATCAACACAAGTGAACAATACAAATAACAACTTTTTAACAATTTGTTTTTCTTTTATTAAAGAGAACTTTATATTTTCTAAATAAAAATGAGTTTTAACATTTGTTTAGGGCCTTTGTCTATTTCATTTGAATGATGAAAAAGTGATTATATCGGGAATGACATCTAGAACGACACACTGAAGAATAAGTGTAGAATCAAAGAATTTTACCTGAGGGGTTGAGTAGCCGCCAGGTAATAAGCGGGTCTGGCCTGCCGGTAGCCAAGCAGCTGAGTGTAACATTGCTGCCTTCATTTACTGTCATGTCTTCCGACATCTTGTAGATGTTTGCTGGAACTGTACAGGGAGAGAGAGACATTTTTATGTTAATGTATTTCACAATGCCCTTTTCACACTTTCCCAAAATGTTTTTACACTCAAACTTCTCCATTATAACTGATATTTTATTTTGCCAGCTACTCTAGGTTCAAGCAGAAGTACTTAACCATGAACATGAAGACAGAAAAAGAGTGACCTTAAAACCCTTCAAAGGTACATACAAAGGTTTCTGAATAGCAATGAGGGTTTTTTTCTTTTTCTTTTTTTTTTTTGCACTTTCAAAGTCTTTTGATATATAGTCCTTAGACTTTAACTCTCCATACATTTAATTTACTGCTTGAGGACCCAAACTCTAAAAAACAGCCAGATAGTTAGATTGATTCTTAGTTCAGAGAGTAATTGTTTGCAGGTATAATCTACTTAAATGTAAAGGTGCAATTAAGTATACTTGAGTACTGTATATGACACTTTGTTCAAAATGAACCTTGGGTTACATTCTGATACAAAAATAAATTAAGAAGGTGCAGTTGTTGTTTTTTTAAGAGCGTCAGCAGATAAGGGATGGGATGTAGAGGACATAGATCAAGGCTTTAACACATTGTGTGGGGGACTTTCTGGGGAACATATATCATGTCAAAATTGCAAACAATAATCTATAATGTTGCAGTTTGATAAATAGAAGCATATAAGTACTGTAAAGGGCATAGCAAAAATAGAAAAACAAATTCTGCCTCTTTCTGATGAGCAGCTTAGTTATGCGTCTCAAACTAGCAATATTTTAATATATTTTTACCGCTGTGGAGTTAGCACTAATTGTACCTGCGTAACTAATCACACCCATAGACGAACAACCACACCTAAGGGTAATTCAGTGTTCAATTAACCTACCATGCATGTTTCTGAAATGTGGGAGGAAACCAGAGTACCTGGAGAAAACCCACGCAAGTACGGCAACAACATGCAAACTCCACACAGGAAGGCTGGAGCCCGTAATCGAACCCGCAACCTCTGAACTGTAAGGCAGAAGTGTTACCCAGTTGGCTACAGTGCCACCCTTTCTAAAATATATTCAACAATGTTGGTGTCATTGTTAGGTTGAGGTTTTGGAATTTTGCTTAATTTACTTAAAAACCACTCCCAACAGCAGGTATCGCTGATCTTAGCTTATTAAGTTACACTCTCATGCTCTTGCAGACATGAAAGTCCTTAGGAATAAGAAACAAGATGCACACAAATTGTCTGAACTTAGGCATCGACAGGCAGGGCGCACCAAATGAACACGGAAAGTCTGTATGCAAGTCGTGTTCTGAAGCTACATGTTACAAGCTAAAGAGCTCACTGATGGCCGGACTTGAAGTGCTGAATTCTGTCACGACTTCAAAGGTTAATCCGCGACGCATTCTTGTCAAACGTGTGTCAATTATTCTGCATATAAGCGTTCTTGTTTCTTTGAATTAACACCCCAAAATCACCTGTTTCCCATCCTCCAGTCCAGGACATACCTGTAATCTGCTTGCTAACAAATAGTTAAATAAACCCAAATATAAAGCTATATGGATTGTTTTGACTTTTATTTTTTACTAGCTTTGGTGGAGTTCTATGATACATTTGATATCCATCTAATTACATATAGCCTAATTATGATAACATTGCTAACAAACCTAATGTTTTGGTGGCCCAAGACTTTACTACAGTAGCGGATATCAGGGACGGACTTGGCTCCAAATTCAACTTTGAATTAGAGAGGCCCTCAATGCGCACGAAACAAAGGGCAATTTTTCCCTCCTCCAACGTTCCAAGTACAAAACAATAAGCGGTGAAAGTGAATTAAGGTCTTATCATTTTTGTGGTACAAACTGAAGAGAATCTTATGACATTGATCTTCAAAGCACTTTACCATGCCATGTTGATGCTTGCCTTACTAAACTCGGTATAAAAATGTTAAAGGGATTACATCACGAAATTTTAAGACCTTCCACTAGTGTTGTGTCGTTCACGTATGTTTCGTTCAAAAAGAACAAATCTTTTCAGTGAACGTGAGTGAATGGATCACTTCCTGCGTAGAAGAACGATTCGATGAACGAATCTTTTGAACGGTTCTTTTTAATTAACTGATTCTAAAGATTCAGTTCACTTAAAGAACTATCATGCTCATCACTACCTTCCACAGTTAACTATAGGCATATAATGATTAAATCTTACCTTTGACACTATGGCGATGTAATTTTTTATGAAATATTAACGGTAGGTATTTTGCTGGCTATTTTTCTAATGCGGAAGTAAAACGCTCGGTTCAGTAAAACCCCACCTGTCCCCGTGTGGTTGCCGCACCCCTCTTGTCCGAGCCGGCTGCAGCCAAGGAGCGCTGTGTGGCCACGTAAGACCGGCCGGTCTTCTTTACATGAGGAATTTGTATGGTTGTTCAATTTTTCAATAAACATTTGAAACAAAATGCAAGAATTCGCAGTGGAGAAGAAGGTGAGCAGAGGAAGAAAAAAAGATGACCCTAAATGGGTTGCTTACTGGGCAGGTACGCTAACCACTACACCATTTGAATAATTAGGTTCAAAAGCGCAAAAAGTTTTACTTGTATTCTACACAAGTGTCAGCCAGAATGAGATTTTAAGACGGTTAATTGTCATTGCACTTTAGCATTGCAAATGTGAAGGATAATTGATTGCTTTGAATTCATTTGGACAGAATGTTTATTGATAAAGGCTACTTTTGTCAATATCCCATGGAGGGAGGTCTCAGAAAAAGTGGGCATGAGTTTAGTCCGCAGAGGCGGTGTGGCCGCGTCCAATGACGTCAAACAGTGCCAACAGCTCGTTTTCTCAGGTTGGGAGGGGCTGGTGCTTGGAGAGCAAAATGACACAGAATTTCTCATACAGGGGCAAATGGAGGAAAACACCACTATAGTGATGTTTTTGGTGAGGAATTTGCATTTTAACATGGCTAAAAGCTCCAAAGAGTTGATTTTTCACACAGCTGTCCTTTTAATACACATAGCAATCGATGTAAAAACAAAACAAAAAAAAAAACACACACACATAAGCATCTCTCTCACACACACAATCCCCTTCCCCACCCTTATTTTTAGTAAGTTTGTTCATTTGTTTTGCTAGCCAGCTCGCTCGCCTCGGGCATTGCTTTATAGATGTTAACCTTCCCTTCCCTAGTTCAACTAGTATAATATGTAATTTTTTGTAGAAATGCTCTATCATAAAGTGTAATAGATTGTGGTAACTTAGAAGACCATCTAAAGGGTTAGGAATCTCTTTATTGTAGTTTGGCAAACTAAGGGCCACTAATGCCAATCTATATATTTTTTCTTTTTTTCTCTCTCTTTCTCGGTGGCCAACCGGGGAAATCCCCGGTACTCCCGTGCTTTGTGTTGAATTGTTCTAAAGTGCCTAACAATTAGTTTTCTAATTAGTATTCTACTTCACTGCTTTTTACTTATAAAAGAGTCCACATCAAAGCAAAGGTTGAAATTTAACTGCGGTTTTACTGTTCAACAATGCATGAGTGTAGACCAGAAGAAGGCAATCTTAGAAGTAACCCCCATAGTGTAGCATTTATGAATGAGGACATATATGCCCCTTTTTCATTGTACAGCTTGGTTCTGCTCTGTGGGCTCGCTTTTCCATTACACTTTTTTTTAAGGCCGTGCAGTTACAATGGAACCGTTCTGCAGAACCTTTTCCAGCCTGGTTACAGTACGCAGGCCAAGGATGGCTGTGACATCACTGTAATCTGATTGGCAGGCAGTTCTAAGCATTACTTCGAGGGATGCAGCAAAGCGAGTCCCGTCTTTCAATTTATTATAAAAAGTCAATATAAATCCTTGATCCAGAATTTTAACCACAATCAACCATGGTGGCTTCTTTAGTCACCACTCCGACTTTAATAACTTCACACTGACACCAAAATTCCATGCATATTAGGTATTCTTTTTGCACAGAATTGTTTTAGGGCCAAAAAACAACTAATACACTCAAGAGCTTTTTAAATAAATGCTTTCATAATATCTGGATGGATGGAACAGACACACACTAAGGAAATGTCTTTCCAATTCAACCATGCAGGCCTTATCTTGAACCTCCAGGATAAAAAGGAAGCCGGGAAGATCAAAGAAAGTGTGTATTGGGTAAGCTAATTTATTACTTTTCAACCACGATCAAGCTGTCACCATTACTGCCAAAATATTTAATTATTAGATCATGTAAAGTGAGATACCTTAATAGAGAGAGATTTTTTTGTGCGCGTTGGCTTCTTCGTGGGGTAGCAGAAGAGAACCACATACATGATGATGATTGGCTGAGTTAAATTTTGCTTTAAGCCAATCGGGGCAGAGTTGGGCGTGCGCAACCATCCTTACTGTCAACAGCATGAGCACAGAATCACACTCAATGTGTCCACACTCATGATTTGTAAAGTCTGAGGTAATAATAAATAGAAGTGGCAGCCAGGTTAAAATACAGGTAGCAGCCTTCATTAACTGGAAGTATATACTGGATATTAGATTTCCATGAGCAAAATTAAAGGAGAGAATGTATACATCAAATGAGAATGCCATGCCATGAACTGAAGTGATTCCTCAAGCTAGCTCGATGAAACATTTTGTATCCCACATGGTTCTCTACCAACTGGCCGTTAATGCCGAAGGAAACAAAGATGGTGCCACACAACCAAAACAAATGAAGATATTTGTTACTACAACTCTCGCAGTCCTAGACAATGACAAGACAGAACATCAAACTTGGTTTGCTGGAGTCAATACATGAGGCCAAAGCGTTGAATCACCCTGGACGGATGATGTAATCAATTGTACGCGTCTGTGTGTGAGTCTACAGTTTCGCAGTAAAATTGACTTGAAGGACTGGTAAAAATATGAGTGGTCCATTGAAGGGAAAATACAAAGCTGGAGCAAAAGTATGGGTAAAAACCATGGTTTTATATGTCCTCATGTGACCTCTTATATAAGGATATGTTGTTGTCCTGAACTGTTGTACAAATCCAGGTGCCCAACAATTTGTAAATAAAGGGCGGAATCAACCTGGGAACCCTTCCTTGTTTATACTATAGTCCTCCCTGCTTCGAAGGCATGTTTTCGAGGGTGCCTGGGAGTGAATGCCTTGTTTATACTACAGTCCTCCCTGCTTCGGAATAATGTTTTCGAAGGTGCCTGGGAGAGGGCTTGGCCAGCCCGGTTTTTGTCACGCTCACAACTTTTTGTTAACGAATAAAAGACGGAGCGGCACACGGTGTGGGTAGAGTCAGCTGTGGAATACGTACGATTGCCCAGCCGTTTTGCAGCTCGTTCTACCCGGACCGTCGGCTCTCTGGTCTAGTGTCAAGGTAAGCGCTGATGATGATCATATTATGCTGCTTAGCGTTGAAGTGTGTTGATTGCTGTTTGCGGGGAATAAAAGGCACCATTATTCTAGCAAAGTGAGGTGTGTTTATTGCTGTTTGCGGGGAATAAAAGGTACAATTATTCTAGCACAGTATATCAGTCTCTGTGTATTCATTGTTACCGCCGATCACTCACGATCCTGCATAAAAATATAAAGGTGAAGTAGTGTTTTCCACAAAACATCCATGCATAAAAACATACTCAAAAGTTCACAGTATGATGTGACTTTTGCGATCTAGACTGAAGACAAAGGATAAAAAGGGCACCGAATTCTATTCAACCACACCAGGGTGTAAATGCTAAAAAGCATATAGTTGCAGTAAGAATTGATTCACTGCTTGAAGTTGTGACACCCAAACCCACAACACACTGACATGACCTTTCCTATTTCATTTCACACGTCTACATATTGCACCATTCCCCGTACAGTTGCAGGTGCGGTCAAGCGTAACTCTGCGTCTCTATGCGATATTCAGAGGGGTGAGGAGCACAATGTCCAAGCGGAGTCCATCTGTCTGACAGGCCGGGTCACACACAGAAAAGATGAAAGAGGCAGGCAAAGGTTGCTGGTGAGTTCACACAAAAAGCACGGCGATGAAAAGGCAAATAGCAGTCATCTGTATCAAAGATTAAACCAAGATTATACTAGCCAGTAATGACGACCATTCTCTTGGATAGTCTTTCAAATATGGCCAAAGTGTTTCACCTGCAGCCATTGTCAATACCCCTGTTGTCATATGTGTCAATGGAATGGCCCCATTTAAATGCATGAGACGACTTCTTGCGGCCAGCATAAAGAAGATTAAAGGGGAGTGCAATTTTATTTTCAAGAGATCCGGTCTATGCTCGAGGAGGAAAAAAAGGCGAAACGTGAATTGTTGCTTTCATTAAAACTTCAAGGAGTTTCATCATGGCGGTTCAAAGACAGGAGGACAATCTGTGTGGAAACCTATCCCTCGAGGGCTTATGAATATGGTTGTACTTAGCTGTTGCTCGACAATCATTGTTATTTCAGCCATAATAAGGCAAAAATGTGCTGCTTACTTAACATAGCCATAGAAAAAAGCTGATTTGCTTGAGTCCTGCGGGAGGTCGAAGCTTGGTTGTAGTTACTGCAGCTGTTGCTCTACAGTCATTGTCATTTCAGGCATAATAAGACAAATGTGTGCTGCTTACTTTTCATGTGAGCCTTGATATTGAGAACATTCAAGTGTGGCAAACTGCACAGAGGCAGGTTAGACCAAGTGCTGTTATTTCTGTTGATTGAGCTCAGCACATAAAAAAAGAAAGAAAAAAAAGGTAGTTCACGCTTTTGTGGCCGTGTTCATTGGCCGCCAATAAAAGTGGTTCCTCTCATTCTTTTTAAATGCTCAAGAGGCACATTGATAGTCCTTAACATAGCCATAGAAAAAAACTGATTTGCTTGAGACCGGCGGGAGGTCAAAGCATGTCAATTATTTATTTTTCATGATTAAAAAATTGTTGAGTTGATGCATTTCACACTTCTATGTTTTGGGTAAGGTAGTGTATTAACCTCTGGTTAGCAATTAAATGCATAATGACAACAATGACAGTGTCAAACTTGGCAAAGTTCACTTGCTGTCTGCAGGACTACTTAAAGTTACCATGAATGACATATTAGTTTTAGAATTGTTGCAGCTATCCAAGTACCATATTTTTGGACTATAAGTTAGACTTTTCCAGGTTCTGTAGCCGGGGATCGGACCGCCAAGGTCCCCACCTTTGGCCGTCACCCAGCTCATGAGCCCATAGGAAGGGGGACCCACGTTGCCTCTTTGGGCTATGCTCGGCCGGGCCCCATGGGTGAAGGCCCGGCCACCAGACGCGCGCGTTCAAGCCCCACCTCCAGGAGGGGGTCCCGGTGACCCACGTCCGGGCAGGGGAAACCACCATCCATTTTTATTACTTTTTACCTGGAAGCCTCCCTGAAGAGGTGTTCCGGGCATGTCCCACTGGCGGGAGGCCCCGGGGACGACCCAGGACACGCTGGAGTGACTATGTCTCTTGGTTGGCTTGGGAATGCCTTGGGATCCTGCCAAAGGAGCTGGTTGAAGTGGCTGGGGAGAGGGAAGTCTGGGTTTCCTTCCTAAAGCTGCTGCCCCCGCGACCCGAACCCAGTCCTGCGTTTGGCCAGTCCTGCGGCTTATACTCAGGTGCAATTTGTATATGTTCAAATCGGAGCTCGGACTGGCACCAAAAATCCCTGTACCTAGGGTCTCTTTGGAAATACGCTCATTGCACACTGCTTCACTTCGACCGTTCGGAAACTCATTGGGTTGTTAAAATGTGCCGTTCGCATTTTCAGAGTGCCCCAAAAAATGGAGTGCTGAGGCCCAGTGCGTCAGGCAGTACAAGGAAAGAAGTCAGTTCAAGCACAAGCTGCCTTATCAAATTAATGGGAGGGGAGCGCTCTTTGCTTCTCTAAACCCGAGTGAATTTCACCAAACAAGGACAACAAACCTTCCGCTTATAAGTACGCTGAAGTTTTTGTTTTTAGGTTTTAGGTTAAAAAAGCTTACTTTAACTAGAATCCCGGGTTGCATTTTGATGAAAGGTAAAATTCTGGTCACTAATTATGCCTATTGGTGATGTCAATCATGGTGGTGGCGTAAGGAAGCCATGACTGCACTACTTTCTTCCAATTGGGAAACGTTGTATTTAAAAAGTTATTTTTACAAAATCAGAAAATAATTGCCTCTGTGAATATTTACTTTCCATCTCCTTTGTAGTTAGGGGTTACTGGGAAACGTGTTAAAACTTAAAGTCGAGCTGAATTGCTAAAAAATAGTGGGTGGCACATCTCATTGTTTGTCAGAGGAACTATCTCTTCGTCTTTAAAATGTTAACATTTTTGTAGCCACAAAAAGTAGCAGCACAACTACTGAATGTGCTCACTTCACACATTTAATAGGTGAAGTGAGCAACATCATAGTTTAAAACATATTGACAGCGCAAACTGTAACACCACCTATCCTTTTCGCCGGAAGTCCTTAATGTGTTGCCGTGCATATTGTCAATGTGCTTGTAATGCAAATTGCAATAATGTATAATAACCCCATTGCTACTTAGGAGCTAATTCGCGTTTTAGACCTACTAAATAGCCGTGCTTCATTTCCTATGATGGTTAATAGTTGAAATGTCCTTGACATTCAATAATGGTAACTTCAGTGAAAGACTGTAGACAGCTCTTTTAGTGAGTAAAGGCTATTACAGCCTAATGGCAAACACAGCATTCGTTGTAGAATGAACCACATTTTGCCAATAGCAAAACAAGCAATAATGTGTATGAGTATGCTCATACAACTTTAGAACTGCTATTATCTAGACAGTCAAAACAATGTCCACATTGTATTAAAAAAGAAAAAAGAAAAAAGACCAGTACTCCAAAAAAGCACAAAAACATGGAGGAACATTGGCATTAGGAAGTAGAGGTCAAGATGGTGTGTGATGGGAGGAGGGAAGTGGCTTCAAAAGCTTCACTTGAAAGCTTCCGTTGTCCCATGATAATTCATAAAAGGTCACTTTACTTCCTGGGCCAGGATGCCGAGTAGAGGAGACATACAGACACTTGTGCACACAAGCAATGCAACCCACCCGCCTGGATCATGCTAAGTGGCACTTCACAGGGTTCTGATGATTGGGTCCATAAATACTACAACAGGGTGACATTAAAGGAAATGTTTGTTTGTGTCTTTAAGTCAATTTTTTTTGTGACGTCAAAACAAAGTTTGGTGGTTGCATTAATGTCAATAAAAATATATACTTTTGAGCAGCTTTGATCATATCAGCTAAACATCCAAACCACAAAATACATGTATTGAAACTGATTTTATAGTAGTCTGATTAAAAATCCCTTTTTGGCCAGAGTCAAAAATAAATAATTCAGTTTTTCATTATCAAGAGGAAGTGACTAACACTTTTACACGTCACATCTCAGTGGACAAAAGGTATTGAAAAGGGGTCACAACATGCAAAGAAAATCTGTTAAAGGGTCTCGCCAAACTATCTGCTACTTTATAGCCACTCTGCTCTTGTGACATTTGTGAATGTTTAATGCATCCTAAAGGAAAAGCTGCTTATGAAAGTGACACCGGAGAACAATTTGTGCACCTAATTCATGTTGCCTGGTCAGATTGGTTAAGATCACAGAAGTAAAACAAATAGATTTATGAAAAAACTGTAAATATGACCGCACAATGGTAATTGATTGAATAGAATATGGTGAGGGGGAAAATTCATTCAAATTAAATAAATTGGCACTTTGTTAAAATTTGCCCAAAAATATCTTTACAATAGCCTTTTTATTTGACCATTTATGACTGAAACATTTTTTAATTAGTAGATTAACATCTTAGCTGTTCATAATGGGTTTTAGTTTTTGGATTGGATTTGGGTTCAAATTTCCCGTGCTCCCCCATGTGCGTGTTGTGTACGTGAAGAAGGGAACATGCAGTTTCATTTTCCGGCCACATGTGGCAGTAGCGATTCGAAATTCAATTTTCTGCGTTCAGTAGCTTTAAAAAAATTTATCAGACAAATATTCAATACTTTTCTGATGAATATCCTATCGTGGATCACAAGTGGATTGCAGCCTATCCCAGTTGACAAGAGGCTGGATTCTGGATTGATCACCAGTCAATCAAAATAAAATAAAAGCATAGATTAAACCAATTGTTTGCAATTTCATGCAGTTGTTCTGTAGTGCTGACAAGGAATCAAAGCAGATGATGACCGGTTTCAACCTGTTCTGTTTAATCCATTGTAGTGTAGGTAATGCTTAAATTATCTGATGTACATCCCTTAATGTTTATATTATAATCTGGGATGACATACACAAAAACTGTTTTTAGATTCTTATTATCTTTTGAACTGTCCGTTAAAATAGGGGTGTACATTCTGTGTATTATTTTTAGTCCTTGGTCAATTTCTTCTGTCCAGTTTTCTTTCCCTTTATCACTTTGAATTATTTTTGCAGTTAGAGTTTTGAATTTTGAGCGTCTGTCATTCATTCGGCGATCGTTGGGACACCCTTCCAGCATCGCCAATCCGTCACTATTTCAAGCCAAATCAAACTGTAATCGTCAATGTGTCGACGATATTTTCATTGGGATTCCATCATTGCTAAATTACAGCCTCTATTGTAGGACTGACAGTTAATTTCATGGGCGCCCATGGCAGTCCATCAAGCGTCAGTCTGCCAACGTTATTTTAACACGCTTTCGTCATGCTAAATTACATTTTATCATCACTATTTTCCGCTTGACACTGTTTATGTTACTATTTCTCGCTACTGTCGCCACAAAAAATGCTTTTGAAGGGGATTTTTGGGTTGCGTATAATATTTGAGTGTGTGTTATTCAAGCTAAATATAGCTGTATCAATTATAATACCAACTAACATGTGGAAAAAATACTCACAAAAGCTCTTTTTCCCACACGCATGCACACTTCTCATCTAAAAAGATTGCCCTACATTTCATAAAGATCTAATTGGATTGGTCTGAACACAGGCTGTTAAATGAGGATTCGTGTCATGCTTAGTGCCCCCTGGTGCTTTCTCGTCAGTGGCCTGCTCAGTTCACCACTTTTTCCTTGCACTGCAAATTTGCTTTGTCTGATCATTTGTTTTCCAATTATCTCACCATCCCTGCGAGCAGAAAATTGTCAGCTTTGGTTATGTGGTCCTTGACGTGCGTCTGTTACTGGGGGCCATGGTTGGCGCCAAGGAGATGTGGTGCCTCGGTGTGGATGGCTCCCACAGAACGCTTTTCCTCACCTGACTCCTGATGCCTTACCATATCTTGACATTATCAGTTGAGTGGATGGGTTTTTGTATTTTATTTGTTGCCATTTCTAAAGCACTTTACATTATACTTCTAATGTCTGAAATGTGCTCAAGAAATAAAACCTGATTTGATGATTGAATTTGACATACTAAAAGTCATTAAACAAAGAAAAAGGATTTAGATTACAAGGTTCAAAATTACTTTTTGTTCTTTGATGATTAAATTAGCTAATTAATGATTTCAATTGAGGAGCAACTTAGTAATTTAGAGGAGCAAAAATACGACAATAAAACGGGGGGTTGAATATATTTACTCACAATCACATGTGAGTAGTAACGATTTTTATTTACTCTGTTACATTTACTTGTGTAACATTTAGAAAAAAATGTACTTCTAAGAGTAGTTTTACCACACAATACTTTTTAAATTTACTTGAGTAGATGTGTGAAGAAGTAACGCTACTCTTACTCCGCTCTATTGGGCTACACTAGAGTCGTTACCCGCCGCCCCATTCATATATTAGATTTACATTTACCGTATTTTCAGGTAAGCGCTCCAATTGACTGACTGTGTGGGACCATTTCCGCAGACACCAGTGATGTGACTTTTGAACAGCTCTTTAATGTGACGATGGGAACCGAGTCTTTATAGAGACCCGTTCAACCCCCTAATCCCCGCCCCCCTTCCCTCGCGCTCCACCATTCGCTTTTGGAGGAAGCGTCATCTTCGCATATTAGTGTCAATCAAACAATTAACTTGTAAGTGGGTCGTTAAGCTCTAAAACAAGCAAAATAGAAAATAAGAGGACACTGCTTATTGCGCATGCCTGCTTCAGCACCGTGGCATTAGTTAGAACACAGCAAGCTAAAAAATATATATTTTTTTATTTTATAAATTGAAGATGCTGGCATTTGCACCTAATTTTATGTTTTTGTCTATCTGATGACATAGTTTAAAAAAATACAATAAAAAGCTCACTTCATGTTCAAGCAGTTACTCAGTACTTGAATATTCTTTTCAGTGAATACTTTTTTACTTTTACTTGAGTAATATTATTTTGAAGTAACGCTACTCTTACTTGAGTACAATTTTTGGCTACTCTCCCCACCTCTGCTCACAATTTGACTTGCATAGTGTGAAATCTTGGTCTGTTTAATTGAACACAAAGTCGACCTTCTTGTAGGAAGGCCAAGATTTATTTTGATGTACAAAGAGTCATTCATTTTCTGCCTTTAAATATACGTCACTAGCATAGGTAGATGGAAAAAAACCCCATCTGTAACAAATGAATAATAATTTTAGTCAAATTAAGTGTAATTTAATCCTCTCTCACAGCACTCCTGTACCTAGAGGCTTGTGGCAACCTGGTTGGGAATCACTGGTCTCACATGCCTATTTTTGGACAGTGGAGGGAAATTTGAGTATTTGGAGTGAACTTATGCAAGCACAGGGACAACATGTCCCCGGCAAGTATATTTACATTAATTACCAGAGATGTTTTCAGACAAAATTTCACCCACCGAGTGGGGAAATGCAACAGATAAACATCACTACAGGAATACAATTGAATGGGACTTTAAGAGACACAGCAGAGGACAAAATAGCAGAGAATTAAGGAGAAATAATCAATGTTTGGTTATAGCTGTCCTATTAGCTGAGATAAATGAGGCTCCTGGAAGAGTTTGGAGGTGGACACGGAACATTCAATGATCAAGCAGTTAATCTGCCACAATGCATTGAATGAAGGCAGGGCAATTTGTTGCCATGGATCTCAGAGAGAAACATCGATTCACATATTGACCTTTAAATACACAGCTAATGGTTCATATCTTCTATTCTTGGTCCCACAATAGGTTCTATGGTCAGCTGTTGTGTCTCTTGAAATTGCTCTATGGGTCCTATCCGCTGATGGCCTTGTGAGTCATCATTTTATCATTTAAAGGTTTAAATTTGACAGCATATATATATATATACTGTATATATATATATATATATATAATTATTGGTGTAAAAAAAGGGGGGGGGGAGGTGTTGACTCTAACTCTTTTATTTATTTATTTATTCATTCATTCAGGTTTAAAAAAATATATATATTATATAGATATAGCTTACCTTGTACAATGAGGTAGACCAATGAGGGCTTAGCTTGCTGCTTTGTCTGAATGGAACAAGTGTACGATCCTTCATCATAAACATCCACCTAAACAATAATGCATAATGTTAGTTATCTATATTTAATATCATAGAATCACTAAGAACAACATATTGATTTCCTTAAAAAAAAAAAAAACGGAATTAAAATAACCACAAGTCATTCATAATATCCATACAATAACAGTGTAAACTAGGGATTCACTGTATCCGTGACAATACTGTAGGTCTTTGCACACACTCGTAAAAATTATACAATACGATGACCATGACACCCTTTACCAGCATGTCAAATATTAAACCATTCAGAGTGTGCGGTACACAGTTTGACAGATAGCGACGAGCTCTTCAAAAAGAGCTAAGCAAATAAGAAAATAAATCACAAAATACACAAATCACAAAATAAAGATAATTACAAATTTAAGCACCACATAGGGTAATATTACAAAAGTCTGCTAGTGCTAGCTTAATGCTAAAACCTAAAGTAAATTGCCATAGGCACGATTAGAAATAGGATCAACATCATAATACATAATAAATGATGAAATAACGTTAAGAATAAATATTCAAAATAACAGACGTTAGGAAATGATTGGTGCACAATATTTACAGACATCTATTTTTTGTACTGTGCAAAAAAAAATTATATGCTCAAATCTACACGTTATCCGCATGTGCGCACCACACTGCGCGTTTTATTGTTTTTTGAAAGTAATGTACTAATCACTTACAACCACTTACTTGCATAACTCAACTCTAGTATTCTAACTGCTAATAATGTAATGTTATGAAGAAGCATGCAGTGTACATTCAAATAGTGATAAGTTTTGCAACCAACCATAAGTACAACACACAACCGTCCTTTTCTTCACAATTATGCATATTGTCTCCTCTGTATTGTCACCTCTTGGGTCATTATTACCTTCTGGATGCGTAGGCTGTACTCAAGTTGTCCTTTGGTAACCAGATCGACTCTGGGGTCTAGAGACCACTTGTCCTCACCGGCAAAGATAATGTTTGATCGATTGAGCCAGGCCACCTTGGAGGCTTTGTCATCAACAAAACACCTGTGGGCACATCAGGGAAAAGTGAGGAGAGGAGATAGAAGTAGAAGGATCGGTTTTCAGTCAGTTTGAAGTCCAACTTTAAAAATAATAATAATAATAATAATAATAAAAAAAATCTTTTTGTAAACTATAAAAAAAATGTTTTTGTGTAGGAGTACCAATTATCTAACAAATACATTCAGCAAATATGTTAAGGGTGTCTGAAACCATCCTGATAATAACAACGGCATTATGACATAAAGCACTTGAGCACCACAACAAACTAGTGCTAAATCCTTGTACAAACTTTCATTTATTTTCTTTACATTATTGATCCTTGAGGAGAAATTCTCTTTAACACTGAGCAGAGATGTCTGCACAACTGCCCTGTGAGTCATTTGGTGTTTGTTGGCTATGTTGAACAACAAGTATTATTGTAAATATTGCTCTAATGATCCTGACCCGTGAAAATTCACAAACATGGACTGAGTCTTGGAATGAGATTGCAGTGGACTTTCATTGTGTCACTTTGCAACATATGATCTTTTAAAATTAATTCTCCATTCAGAATTGATTATTATGAAGGCGTATTAGGGCCACGTATATATACATAAATTTTTTTCCCCGGGTGTAATATTCCGCGAAAACACTCGCAAATGTGCCACTTTATAAAGTGACAAATTTGTGAGAAAAAAACTCAGAAATTTATGACAGATACACGTAGCATAGCTATAGTCTAATGTGAGGATTCGTTGGTGGTTAATGGGACACTGTTTGTAAATGAAGAGGCAGGATGGAGACGGAGTCATTCTTGATTAAACTTGATATGCTTAAATGCTTGATCCTCAGGGTGTAGACCTTCGTATAGTGAGACATCTTTGTCGCTGGCCGTACCCAACGCTTCAAACATCATATGGTTAATCTCTGCTGAAGCAATTACTATCTCCTTATTTAAAAACCCGACCGAAAAGTATTGGCAGAAACATCCAAGTAGTACGCAATGTGTATTTCTCGTAAGTTTCTGAAATTTGCCACTTTATCAACTCGTAAATTTGCCACTTTATAAAGTGGCAAATAAGAGACTTAATGAAGTGGCAAACTTGCGAGTTTTTTCTCTGAATATTACTCCCATCTGAAAAAAATAAATAAAAATAATAATAATAATAATAATAATAAAAAAATATATATATATATGGCCCTAATTCGCCATTGTTGCTTACAGTAACAAATAACTGAAAATATGTTCCCAAGCAAGCTTAAAAGACTATGATGGATGTGAAAACTCAACTCAACTTTATTAATAGAGCAATTTAAAAATAACCATCGCTGCAAGTGCTGTCTGGTCCGCTGACCTGTGGAAGTAGGGTTGAATGAGCTCAGAGTGGTAAGGTGAGGAAAGACCATTTAGAGATTTGAAGACGTATAGAAGAATCTTAAAATGAACTCTAAAATGCACAGGCAGTCGGTGAAGAGAGGCCAGAATTTGAGTTATGTGCTCCCTCCTACGAGCACCAGTTAGTGGACGAGCATTAGCACTTTGAACCAACTGGAGACTTCTGAGAGAGGACTAGCTGACTCCAAAATAAAGTGCATGTAGTAATCCAGGCGAGATGCAATGAAGGCATGGATTACCATTTCAAATTGCTGCTGAGAAAGGAGAGTCTGAACCTTAGCCTCCTGTCTAAGATGAAAAAAGATGGATTTGACAACATCACCAAATGATGTAAAATCACTGTCCATCTTAACACCCAAATTCGATACTAGACTTCAGTAGGATAAGATGGGTCACTGAGAACAAAGACCATAACTTCTGTTTTCTTTTCACTGAAATTCAAGAAATTGAGTGCCATTCAGGCCTTAATTTCCTTTAGACAGTACAAAAAAGGCCTGTCATCTGCATAGCAGTGAAAAGAAATCCCAAGTGTTTTAAAGATGGAACCAGGGGGAAGCAAATACAATGAAAACAGGATGGGCCCCAAAAAAGAACCCTGTGGAACACCATATGAAGTTCTGTCAGCCAAATATGATGTAATCCACTCAAGAGCACTACTGCTAATGCCCACTTGGTGCTGCAAACGAGCCAACAGAATACTGTGGTCCACCGTATTGAATGCTGCAGTCAAATCCAACAAAAGAAGATGTACATATTCTGTCATTTGCCAGGAGGATGTCATTAAAAACTTGAAACAGGCATGAAAAACATTGCATCATATCATCGCAGACTCGAATTGAAGCATTGTAGGCTTGGCATATTACATTTATGCTACGCTGACAGCCTAATAATGGGAATAATGTCAACAAGTGTTTGATTACCCTAAACAGATCAGTGACACGCTTATCATAGAATAAATTACATATATTACTCCTCCATGTCACCTCGAATTATCCTAATGCTTCTTTTTCTTAATTTACATTTTACTGACCCAATCTTTCACAGTGGCTTACTCACTATTTAACCACCTCATAATTTCTCCTCTTTCTGATAAATATATATTTTTTATTGACAGAGACTATTCTTATGTATAAGAAAAGGGAACACCTTTTGGTGTACTCCCCATTGTGCACTAACAGAGCAATACATCATGGAACAATGAGTTAAGCTCCTGTCTGACAACTAAATACAAAAAAAAAGTGAGAAGATGCCACAAACAATGAGAATTGATTTACATGCATATTTCAGTGACTTGTTCAGCCTCACAGAGCTGGGCGGTGCTCTGGAGTGTATTCAAAATCGAGTGTAGCTTGCAAAGGAAGTGGACTGAGGTTGTTTATGGCAGGTGACCTGAAGTTATTAATGGTAGAGGTGCAGCCACCTCAGTGGGAGCTGGTTAAGGGCTTGTGATCGCAGCATGAGTTTCTGCTGAGGTTTCATTTATTTGTGTAGAACTCATTATATTTATTTATTCATTCCATTTTTATTTGCCAACCATGATTAGTCCACATTTTTTCTGGATTATAAAATCTACAGAGTTTGTGACAAAAGCATGTCTTTAGCAGGTTATGCCATTTATTATAGTAGTTATAAAATTCTAATTTAAGGAAGGATGCTGTGCAACACATTTCAGCAATCAATCATGCATGACTCCCTGCCTAGATTATAGGTCCATTCATTTATTTAATGTGACTTTAAATGCTCAGGGTTACAGTGAGCAAGGATGAAGCCTATCCCAGTAGATGAAGGTGAAGGAAAACAAAAAACTACACCCCTGATTGGTTTCATAGGGAAATAAACTTTGAATCCAGCATGCATGAACGTCAGATTTGAACCTTAACATTACTGATGTGCCAAACATTATTTGGTTAAAGTTTTATGTACAAGATCTAAAAGTGTTTGGTTAACTTGGCCTGATAGGCCATTCACATCAAATGAAATGAAATAAATGAAAATGAAATGAAATGAAATCAAAGAAGAACAATTGGATTTTTCACTATGGGTGCATCCACTGTGTCAATAGCTAATGAGCTGTTTCCCCCGCACTCACAAGTCCATTCAGAGCGAATCACAGATAGCTTTGTGGTTAATTTTGTTTTGTTCCAAGTCGTAATAAACACACCGATACTGCAGTCTAATTTGTATTTTACTCTTGCATTGGTTCTCATCCATTAAAACATTCTTCCCTTCAACAACTTTTCCCCTCTTCCTTAATTATGGGACTGCTGAGCGTAGCAAGCAAGCAGCACATATTACTATCCTACAAAAAGGGGTTTATTATGGGACTGCTGAAAGCAGCACATATTACTCTCCACCCTAGAAAATCCCCAGATTTTTCCGCAAAAATGCGGCCCGTACCGTAGATCGCACCGGGACAAATGAGGTATCAAACGATGCGGCTCGATCTGACTCGGTGCGGCATTACTTTTCTAGGAATTCCGAGTTACCATGGTGACGCAATTCCCCAAAAACTCCCCAAAAAGTCCCATAGGAAATGAATGGAGAAAGGGGGAACAAATTACAGATCAAGCACCTTTTTCCAAGACACGCTGCGAACGCATACGTTATCCGACCGATACGAATTTTAGCTCATTTTGTAGGAATTTTTCCCAAATCTTTTTTAAGGAATGAAAGCTCTCTCCCCTGTGCGGGTTCAAAGACAGTGAGTGAATTAGGCTTCTACCTCACTCTGTTGACCAATTAACTTTAGAGTGGCGGGAAAAAAGAAAAGTCTACTTCTATTTGCAAAAGTTTCACTTCAACTCGTCACCATGGCCACAATCTTTGCTCACTAGACATCAAATTCTCACATTTTGTAGTGACAAGTCTCTTCTTTCAGACAAACTAACTTTTATTTGGCTAAGGTGTCATTTAGTACCTTTATTTTCACTTTAAGCGAGGAGAAGTCAGACTTATTTGCCTGTCTTTTAAATGTTAATTTCAGGCGCCTTTCTCTTTTCATTTCTGATAAATTATAAGTTTTCAACCTGCTCTCATTTGGTCATTTTTCATCCGATTAAAAAAATGAGAACATGCTCGTGTTCCCCAAACCCTTGCCGTTCTAACGAGCCATTTCTTGAATCTGCATCTTGAACCGTTAAGTCGTGGGAGGCTTTTCTTTGAGGTGTTCGTCTCTCATTCAATCTCAATGAAATGTGGGTGCATGACGTCACTTCAACTCGTCACCATGGCCACAATCTTTGCTCACTAGACGTCAAATTCTCACATTTTGTAGTCACGAGTGTCTTCTTTCAGACAAACTAACTTTTATTTGGCTAAGGTGTCATTTAGTACCTTTATTTTCACTTTAAGCGAGGAGAAGTCAGACTTATTTGCCTGTCTTTTACATGTTAATTTCAGGCGCCTTTCTCTTTTCATTTCTGATAAATTACAAGTTTTCAACCTGCTCTCATTTGGTCATTTTTCATCCGATTAAAAAAATGAGAACATGCTCGTGTTCCCCAAACCCTTGCCGTTCTAACGAGCCATTTCTGAATCTGTATCTTGAACCGTTAAGTCGTGAGAGGCTCTTCTTTGAGGTGTGCGTCTCTCATACAATCTCAATGGAATGTGGGGCGCGTGATGGCTCCAAGTCAAAAATGGGTGTGCGTTCTTAAAGCGACAGTGACATATTTTTAGTTTCTGTTGATTATGGTTAACTTCCACATTTCTTGACCGATTTTTGTCGTTTAAATTTTAAACTGTTCAGCTCATTTTCATTTTTTTAAATACATTTTCAGGGACAGTGAAATACTTTTAGTTGATGTTGATTATGGTTAACTTCCACATTTCTTGAGCGATTCCAGTGGTTTAAATTTTAAACTGTTCAGCTCATTTACAAGAGTCAGCAGTCCCATTCAAAATTTCCGCGGGAATTTTTCTAGTTAGCTATTTTACCCATTGTGAATTTCATCAAATCTGTCTGTTCACAGCAGCATGCAGCATAAATTAACCAAGTTGTACAGAAATCAAATGGAATTCAATGAGCTACTCTATGCATCAGATGTCCGTCTTCAACCTGTCCTCTTGTTTGATCGTGTGCTTTTAAAGCTACAACTACTGGGGGACCAGCTCAGAGTGCAAGGAAGACACAGAAGTTTTACTTCTTGCTCTTGATAATTAGGAACCTGTCGGGAAGCAGTGAACTTCATAACCTTGTCAGAGTGCTGGTCACAGTTTCTTCAAACAGACTAACAGTCAAGGTGTGTCACAGTGAGGCTGGATTTCTTAGGCTGTGACAGTAGAACAAAAAAATCACCTGATCTTAAGCTATGCAACTCTTTGCTTCCAGGCAACATGATTTAATAAGAATGAAAGATTACATTCCCATTTTAGAGTATAAAATGTAGGGTTTTGTGGGTTTTCATTCTTGTAATGTTGAATTGATGGATTAAGCTTTCACTTCCATCGTGCTTTTTCTACCTTACTGCTGACCTCTAAAGTGACTCTTGACCATTAGCAAACTCATGTGTGTGTTTGTGTGTGTGTGTGTTACATCCACACTGGCCTTTTTGGTTGGAATGCATGCCTGTGGAAATGTTCATTAATTCTTCTCACATATTCACATTTAATCATTGGAATAAATCAGTGCCAATAGTGAACATTTAGTCAAGCCAAAAAATAAATAAATAATGGCTTGTGTACGGTAAGGTGCAGCATTTTAAACTGCCACAGCAATTTAAAGGTGTGTAGATGTGGATGTATAATAACCCACTTCTGGAAAACATGCAAAACTTCACAGAGAGTCACAATATTCATGGTATTAAAAGTGCTTCTATATTGTCATGATCTTGTCATGATGTCGTTTGGAAGTGCTCCACTCCTGTGTTTAGTGTTACGCGGCCAATCAGGTGCCTGTATTCACTAGCAGTGCTTCTCAACTATTTTCTGTTACGCTCCCCCAAGGAAGACAAAAATCTTATTTAAAAATGTGGAGAAATTGCACAGGCTTTTTAAAAAATTGGCCCAGGGCCAAACTAAGTTGCTGACCACTGGCCAAGATTCAAACCCTAAAGCTCGGAACTGTGAGGCAGGCGTGCAAACCACTAGGGATGAGCAAGTACACCACTATCTGTTTCTGTATGTGTATCTGTTCAACCATCTAAATGATCTGTAGCTGTATTCGGAGGGGGCCTGGCCTAAACAGGAAGTGGGTGGGGTTTGGTCAGAAATAAGTGGGGCTTACATCGGTGGTATTTTTTTCCCCCCATTTTACACTTAAATGGCAAAATAACGTGTGATATTGATATGGATTGATCAAAAGTTGCTGTAATTGTTCTTTATTTGAAAACTATTGCCAAGATTGAGATTCAAATCAGTGCTTTTGATCACAAAAGTAAGAAGAACTATTTTTCAAACAAGTTTTCTTATAAACTCAGAACATTTATGTGTATGAATAAATATTTACTGAACAGTCTGAGAATTGAGATTAAGTAATTTTTGAAAATAATGTGTAATACAGTAATGAACTATTAAGTATGTTGTGGAGGCTATGTGGATAGCTGAGTAGGAACTTTGACTGTAAATCTGGTGGTTCAAATTTCTATTTTACCGAAGCTGGCACTTTGTGGCCAGGATGCTTGGAAAGGCAGGTTAGGCAAGATGGCGGAATAAGGAGGAGGCTGGTAGCGGATATGATCACTTTATCCAACAGTTGTTCATCAAACGCAGAACAGAATCTATTACCACTACTTCACCGTGCCAATGTCACTACTTGGACCTACAGTTTAGTGTAAATTCACCCTGAGCACAAGAGTTACCTGGCCAAATATAGAGTAGAAATACACCACTGTAAATTTCACTCTCAAATTAAACAAGCTTACTTCAAATTAACGTCTGAGCACATCATGTACCGGTATGTTTTTTTTAAACAGGGTTCTGATGATAAACCACCAAGTAAAACGAACACAAGCTACACACATTCAGCACTACCAGCACTATATCTCGGCTTTGAGAACAGTCATTAAATAATAGAGTACCACAATGATGGATACAGTATTTTTTTTATATGAAGCTTAATTGAAATAGTCATATAATTGCGCTTTGAGTCAGAGCTGGGGCTACAAGTTGCTTCCATTATCATTTCCTATGTAGGAGCTTGTTTTTATACCTTTTTACTGCATTAATCAGCGTTTCTCCCTTGTGACTTCATTTTCCACATCTTATTAATTGGGTTCATAAGGATTCCATTTGATGCTGCAGCTACTAATTAGACCATTTTAGCTATGTTGTTGGACTTGAAAGGTTAATTAATGGACGTTTCAGCATATCAAACAGGAGATTGACAGGCATCGGGTCAAATGAAAAGGTCAGTATGCTCCTTTGCGATTTTCTAGGAGGGAAAGGGCTGAATCAGGTTGGATGTTGAATTTGAGAGCCATTCGTAGAAGATAGACAATAATAAAGCACTTGGAGTCATGCAATTCATACATAAAATACACTTGAATCAAACTAAATTTTTAATTGTGGAAGCTTAATATATTTCAATTAGGTCAGTATTTTTTAGTACATGATATAAAAAAATCTAATTAGTGTGTTTCTTAAGCACTGTCAAAAGTGTTTCACATTTTGTGCTGTGAATCACAACACATTCAGTGTAGTAAAAAACAAGATACACTACATGACCTCATCATGAATGTTACAGCTGCCGCAGTCTCTTTCATAGTATTTAGTGTAGTCGATAACAAAAACACTTAAATTGGTCTCCTGTGTGTGTGGGAGGCTAAATCAAGTTAAACAAAGCATCACACTGCGCAAGCTTATATTTAGAGGGTTTTAACACTAGCAGGCCGACATGATGACAATATTGTGCTAATAGACTGCATACAATATAAACCTAATAACCCCAACATGTCTAGACCTCTGTAACATTAACATTAGCAATGTTTACCTTTTTTTCTTCACTCGGAACATGTTAAATTGGAACAATGAGGTGCCAAATTTTGATGATTTGAATAACTAATTTGTTCATTCATGCACTGAGGCACACTACAGAAATCTGCCAAAGAATATTCTTAATTTAAGACCATTTTATGAACTGCGCAGGGGTCTTTTTTTAAATAAATGAAACCAACTAATCATCCTATTTTAGGGCTAATTTATATTTGCCTTCCAACAAAATAGATAGATTTTGCCTTATCACACAAAGTAAACAGTAACGAATTGAACCCACTGGGGCACACGCTTGTCATTAACATGTATTATCATAAAAACACAGTCTAAAGCAGTGGTGGGCAAACTCGGTCCTCAAGGGCCGGCGTCCTGCAGGTTTTGAATATTTCCCTGCTGCAACGCAGCTGATTCCAACCAACAGGATCGTTACCAAGCTTATGCAGAGCTTGCTGATGAGCTGATCATATATCAGCTATTTTGGAGAAGGGAAACATCCAAAACCTGCAGGACTCCGGCCCTCGAGGACCGAGTGTGTCCGCCCCAGGTCTAAAGAGTCAGAAGCAGTTTAGTAATGTCTAACCTGCGGGAAATTAGAAGGGAATGAAGAAGTAAAGAAAATATCAATATGTCTGTGTGTACATGCTTTGTATTTTGTACTTTTTCGACATGGAAAAATACTTAGTTTTTGAGAATTGAATGAACACATGCTTAGGCAGAGCATTTTGGGTTGATATTGCCCCTCATTGTGACTTTTCAGACATCTGCAGACACAACATGAAAATAACGCAACTCCTCTGAATGTGGCCTGAGTAATGGTATTTCAATTGCCTTTAATATCACGTGGAGATTTTCAGAGGTGGGCAATTTACAAAATGTTGATGGTCCATCATTCATCATTCGTCAGCTCCCTGGGCACCCTTCTGTCAATATCAGTCCATCATTTTTTCTGAACCAAACTGTAATCGTCAGTCCGTCATTCGTCAATCGTGAACAAACCGGGTGCCCGTCAGTGACGGACTGAGAGGTCCATCTGTACTTTACCCAGTGACAATTACACTGATGGACGAAAACCCAATTTTGTCAGTGTTTAGTCCATCATTTTTTAAACGTTTCTCATCAATTGTCAGCAAAACCGTTTTGACTAACTCTCGCTACGAGGTGTCAACATCTCCCCAAAGAGACTGGTTCACCTCCGCTAATGACTATCCCCCATCTCTTGAATGCAAGATCTAGCAGAAGACCCCAACAATAAAGAAAAAGGAACCTTACAGACCGGTCAAGTTTCCCCTCTCTTGTTCAAAAGATGTATTTTAAAATGAAAATACATGCAAAAGTAAAGTGCAATGTTTTGGGTGGTGCCCTCATTTGACCATGTCTGTAAACATCCCAGAAAATATTTTTTTCTGGCTATGGTAACGATAGTTCAAACTGCTTAGGGGAGTTGTTAAAGGCCAGCAAACTTCGAACTACAATTGACCAATGTGTTTTTTAGAAAAGTAACTCTAAGATGAGACAAGCAAAGTTTTAGCCTGGCAAGGCTTTCAACTTTGAACTCTGTAAACTATTTGCATGCTGCCAAATGAACTCCAAAACTTAATAAAAGGGACTTTTCTGTGCTTGGCGTTGGGAAGAAGCTCAAGGCCAAATTAGATGGCTCAACTTTGAAATGCATTCAAGGATGTAGGAACTTGTTAAATCCAGCCAGCAGAAGTGTGCACGCCAATTAGATTTGGCCTTAATGTGTTTTATTTGTTTGTCCATGGATTTCTTTATTTGCAACCTCTTCTGTCCTTAATCCTCTGTTTACACATTAGAGCCTCCCAGCAGAGATTTATTGATGAAATGAGGAGAAGAACAAATGTTGCGGGAGGAGGGACAAATGTTTGGAGGAATGGGACAAATGTTCCTCATTTCATCATGGCGACAGGAAATAAAAATGACATCACTGACGCGTGTCACAAATAAATTGTCTATGTGTCACCACACACATCCACTTTATGCATGTGTTTCAGATGGAATTAATTTGATGTATTTTTTGGACAGTAAGTCACACCTTTTTTTTCAATAGTTTGGCTGGTCCTGTGACATACTCAGGTGTCACTTGTATATATTAAAATTAGAGCTCAGACTGGCACCCAAAATCACTGTTGCCTAATTGTGTTGACTTTATTTTGGTAGTTTTTTGTTTGTTTGTTTGGTGCATTACCACCGGTGGCCACGTACCGTAATTCATTTCCGGTTCTGGTTAGCGACTATATTTTCCTCTCCAGAGTCCAAATATATATATATATATATATATATATACAGTATACAGTAATTGCTCCTCAATTATCATTCTTTATTGATAGAATTTCTCAAGTGTATTTATTTGATTCATAATAATCATAGCTGAAAGGGATGCTAGCTCAAAAATTCGTAGTGATGAAAATAAAATAATCTTGCAAAGAGTCGAATGTATAGATCACGTTTGTGTTAAAGTTAGAGACTTTCAATATCGCTTCCGTTCTCCGGTCAAGGTAGCACTGAGGTGATTCAATCCCAGATTATGAGCAACGATCTTCCTCTGAAGTGCTGACCCTAAATCAATAAATAGTGTGTCTTCTGATGAGGTTTTAGGCATGTAAGTTCATCTGTAATGCTGTTTAAGAGCTGTGACTCTAGCTGTGTGGCATCCTGCCAAGACATCAGCGAGGGATAGAATCTGTCTGGAACCCTGTGTCCTCCCAAGCACACTAACAGCTGGTCATTAAGGGAAAGTAGACAAATGGTATTATTTTGTTTATTCTGGGTAGGGCAGATCTTTCTGGAAAAAAAAGGAAAAAATATATTCTGGGTAGGGCACATGTTTATTCTAATAGATGCATGCGCTTCAAGGAGCTCGAAAGAGTAAACAAGGCAAAGCCAAGCCAGTCTTGTAAATGTTTATACCTTTTAGCTCGTTTTGTTATTGCGTTGCTGATTCAAGCGGTATATAGTCCTGTTTGATATTTAACAACGTGCAAGAATATTGTTTGTCAATAATAATATTCAGAGTCATTAACAAGTCAAACACGTGCGCACATGTAAGTGAAATAAACCAAACAAGAAGCAGAAAGACAAATACTAGAACAATTGTTGAAGGAATCTTGATTATGCTGAAATTTTGAAACTACACGATACAGAAGGCACATGCGCGCGCACACAAACACACACGGTGACCTGTGGTCCAGATTAGAATACAATTACTTGACTACTGGGACTCTGGTTCCAAGGCTTTTAATACTTGACTGAGAACTAAAATCTTTGCTCAGTTGCCAAAAGACAAAAAAAGTACAGATTAACGCTTCATTTAAATATTCACTTCATAAATATTTACTGTAAAGAAGTCACTGTATTATACAAAAGTCAACATACTCGGGATTTGTTTACTGTTACTGTAATTAGTGAGCTAATGTTTTTTTGGTGGCATTTTTGCAACACATTTTGAAAGAAGGTCCACCATCATTTGTGATGGTGCATGAGGCCATGAAATACTGTTATGCATCCTGGTGTTCCTTCACCGTAGTCATATTAATAAAAGTAAGATTACAACTGTAGTTGAAGTGGATAAACAGTTTATATATTAATTAATGGTTTATGTGCCTCTATAAGCCTAACCTAAAATACCAAACTATTTATACATAAAAATTTCTGCAATATGGATTAATTTTTTGCTTGCATTTACTAAAAAAAATACATGAGAAAAGTCCTTGAAAAAAATAAACATATATTAAATCGTAATCCCAATACGGAGGGGGAAAATGCAATTACATTATTTTCCAAAATAATTCAACCCTTATCATGGAGTCAACTGGGGTAGTCTCCAGATTCCCTGTGACTTTAAACAGTTGCACAGAAAATGGATTGATCGATGAGCTGGCGCATCTCTCTTGACATAAAGCTCTCCCAATTATAAGAAATATTTCTCTCCCACAGGTGGAATGGCAGAGAGGTGGAAGCAATTGGGCAATTATCCCTCGGGTACCTGTTGTTGAGACACACAAATGCTGTGTTGTGATTTTTCTGTGGTGGAGTTCAATTTGGGATGCTGCTGTCAGCTTTTTCCTGAGGTCCTCCCTACCTCACACATTGCGTAAAAGTTATGTGTGAGTCCATCATTGCGCAGAATCCTTACAAACCACTCAACAAGGATGCCACAAAGTCTTCTTTTTTTAAAAGAAACACTGACTGTAATGACAAGTTTGCTCTATATTATTTATTTAGTTGTTACTAACATAACTATGAGATTCACTTTTCAAAAATAATTTCCAGCTTAATATGTTTTGTAGAAACTTTATTTGGACGTACGCCGCCATTGTTATTTACGTCGCAAAGCATTCAGTGCGTAGTGACGTAGAATGGCGGCTGGCTCTCTGCCAAGCAATGTAAAACATCTATAAAGAAAGCAAGGTAAGACTCCGTAGCGTTCCTAAACAAACATGTGATCGGGAGAGGCACCCTTACCCACGCCTGCAGCAATATTGTTTGTTTATATGCTGACGCTCTAACGTGTCGCAGAGTGTGACGTCACCAGTGTCAGACCGAGGTGTATGTACCGCACGCGCTGTTCGTTGGTGATTAAGGTCTGCAGCACAGTTGGGTTAAAACAGTTAAAAGTGTGCCCTCAGATGTAAAAGAACGAACTTTAACATCGCTTTGCTCATTTACCAGACGCATTCAAGAGTTTTGATCGTCCATTTAGGAGCGCTACGGAGGCTTAGCTTGCTTTCTTTATAGACGTTTCACATTGCTCGGCAGAGATCAAGCCGCCATTTACGTCACTATGCACTGAATGCGTTGCGACGTAAATAACAATGGCGGCGTATGTCTAAATAAAGTTATACTGGAAATGATTTTTGAAAAATGGATCTCATGGTTATGTTAATAACCAAATAAATAATATAGAGCAAACTTGTCATTACAGTCGGGGTTCCTTTTAAAATAGGTTTTAACTAGTGGCATACTTTAACAAATACCTTTCCACCACCTTTTAAATGCTACCCCTAAAGAGAAATGTGAATTTCTGTAATAAAAAAAATCTGTCTATTCCTCTGTCAGTCCATCTGTCCATCCAAAATACGAGCACTACATACTATTTATCTTCAACAAGTAGAGTTTCAAAGGCCCCAAAATCCATGGAAGTCCCTACTGTACCATTGGGAAATAAACTTTACATTTTCAATTTACTAAATTGTGTTTGCTATATTTAAAGCACATTATAATATGAAATATATCTGCAATCATGTCTTTGTGCATGTAAATGATTATGTGATAAGTTGAGAAAAAAAAATCCTTATTCTCTTTATGGAGAGGGAGTGAATGTTGATTGCATGAAGCATTAATGATTGTTGAATAATTTGTTTTGACATTAATTCCCTTTAAGCCTGATTCACACAGACCTATTTTGGCTTGTGGCGAGCACCGTACACATTACTAGACCTCCTGATCTAAAATAAATATAAAAAACAATCCACAATTGTGGAAACAAAAGATAATGGAAGCTGTTTCTCCTCAGTTTCTTGGATTAATCAGACTGCTTTTAGCAGAAACAAATGGACCTGAAGAGAAAACATGATTGCCACTACAAATAAAAGCCTTTGAAAACATGATTTGCTTTTGCATTAACAGTCCAGTGTTGTTTTGTTTGCTGACCAGAGTGACAATTTAATAGCGGTTTTCACTTTCATCCCACATAGACACTGTTAACTTCATTTATTTCATGGCACACTTAGTCTAGCAAATACATGATCAGTGAAGAACTGATTCACACTCCTATTGTCTGTGGATGGGGATGACAGCCATCCGTCCATCCATCCGTCCATCCATCCTTGCTGTTTTAATGCACAATAAAGTGGCATGTTTTGCATGCAGTTTTCTGCATTAAACACTACTATATGTGCTTGGCTTTTGTGTACTGTGAGACTGCTTCAATTGAACAATAAAACTAGAGTGACAAACTTAATGACAGCTTGCCATTGCCAACTTCAGAGTGAAGTTAGTCCAATGACATCACGTACGCACAGGGTAAAAAAAAAAAGGGGCCTTGCTGTCACGGCTTGCGAAATTCATGAAAATATCAGATTTTTACAAGGCCTTTTCATCTTTTTACCAAAGTAATTATTGGAATCATATGATTTTATTCTTTCTTAAGAATGCTTTTAGGGTCACTTTTTCCTCATGTCTCTTAGACAGTGAAATCAATCTATATGGATCACGATTGTTGGGCAAAAATAAATAAATAATAAAATCACATTTTCAAAACTTAGCCTCTTGACAGATGGCAAGTTTCACCATCACCATAGAGTAAATTCCCAGGTGTCTTTCTTGCCCCATTAATTATCTGTCGCTGGCTCTTCCTATCACTACTCTCTGCTGTTTTCATTATCACATTTTCAAGCAAATTCTCTCCTTTCCTTCCACTCCCTCTAGCCCTCAATGTGATGATAGGGCTGTCAACCATGAACCCTTTGGGATGAGTGCACGGAAGGAGCTTCTTTTTTTTTTTTGCAAAGGACTTGATGGTGATGATGGTAAGGCAAGGAAAGCCTGGTGGGCCGTCGGGCTAAAAAAACGCTGGGGGAAAGCCTGCACTCTTACACTGCTTTGTTGCTATATATCGGGACAGTGACGCAACTGATACCTTTAGTCGATTTGTTCCCAAACTTTATCAGCCATTCCTCCTATTATGCATCCATTTTGTTAGCCACTCATTCTCTTGTGCCAAACCTCTAGAATTTTGAGCCGGAAATGGTTTCACTTTTGATATAACAAAACATTTTGTGTAGCACATACCAATGAAGCGCCCCTTCAGGGAGACAGGAAAGTATCTGTGATGACAAGAGGTGGATGTGACAGAAGGGGAGGAGAGAGAAGGAGAGAGAGACAGAGAGACAGAAAGCGAGAGAGAGAGAAAGAGTTTGGGTCTCTGTCAGTGCCTTGCGGCAAAGTAAACCACAGAAGGGAAAGTGAGATTGAATGGCGTGAGACTTGAAGTGAAGCGTGAGAGATGGTCAGAGCAAGGAGAATGACGGCAAAAAAAAAAACAGATGTAAAGAAAAATCTGCTAAATTTGCCATTGTTTTAAGAGATCCTTGTCAGGTGATGAAGCAAATTATTTGAAACAGAGGCAAGCTCACATTAAAAACACTTAAAACTGAGCTGGCATCCCTGGCATGGGAGGATAGATTGACCAGTTCAGTGGCCTTGTGGTAAAGTGTCCGCCCTGAGACTGGGAGGTTGTGGTTTCCATCCTTGGCCGGGTCATACCAAAGACTTTAAAAGAGGGACCCATTTGCCTTCCTGCTTAACACTCAGCATTAAGGGTTGGAATCAGGGGGTTAGATCACCAAATGATTCCCTGCTGCTCAAAATTTTTTGCCCCACTTAGTTGGGTGTAACAATCAGTGGTACTTTAACTTTAGAAGCCTAGGGCTCAGTATTAGTTTGAAGCGGTTTTCTAAGAGAGTGACTTAACTAAGTATGTACAGTAGGTACCATGGGATATACATTAGTGGATAACAGGGCACACTTCAGTAAGGATATCAACTGAAATGATCTGGTAAAGGGTTTAACATAATCTTTCTAAAATACAGCATCACTAAATATGGTGATTCATTGACATGGAAGGGCAGCTGTAGACAACAAACACTTGGGGATCAGATAGACCATTTGTAAATTTCCAAGAGCATCATGCAAAAGTGCATTTACAGTTTTTCCAATATCAGAAGTAAATTTCCCAAAGACTAAAGGGTAAAGTGTTTCTCTGTAATTGTTCTTTTCCCCCAGCAAAAGGTAAGGCAAACCAAAAACAACAGAATCTGTATGGAAGACAGTGAAGGAGTAAAGCAAATAGGACACATTTTAAACAAAGTAGAAAGCCTTCAAGTAGACATCACCAATAAATAATGTGTATAAATAAAATTAGATCGACCCTCTCCCAAAGACCTAGTTCAAAAATAAAAATGAACACAGTTTAGAGGTATTCTTTCCCCAGTGTAGTTTTACATTCTGTCTGTCAACAACCAACCATTTACATATATGCATTGGAGTAGACGCATCTTCTACAGGATGCTGGAGATAAAGGCAGTAAAGAGTCAGGACACAAAGGTACCATGCATGCACAAGAAATGTAAAAAAAAAAACGAATTCCACCACCCTTTGTAATTTGTATTTCACTTTCTCATTCAGTTTGCCTTAGATGTGGAACCTTGTCACAAACTGAACAAATGTTGTGACCTTTGATGCATTTGGCATTTGGTTTGACATTAAATTATTCAATTGCAGCATTTTGAGCGCAAATCTCTCACTCTGGCTCTTATTTCCTTTGTCTAGCTATAGTAGATACAATTGGAAACAAAGTTAAGCACTGCTACTTATTTTTCTGTCACCCAGGCAACTGTATTAAGGCACTCACACAACATTAAGCTGTATTCAAAATGAGACTTTCAAGTCTCTGTTCTCTCTGTTTTCATTTTTCATGCAATGCCCTTGATTAACATTTGTCAGAAGCCCTTTTCCCACTGCATAAAAAGCATTCTTCCATTTTTTTCTCTCGGCACTCTTCTGTATCAACAGTACTGATGTGAAATGGGGAGGACAAAGTTGTTCCACGTATATTGTGTCTAATGCAGTAGCATCAGAGCTGTAATAGTGGAAAGGCAGGTGGATCCAAAAGGCAAGGCAAGGCACGAGTGAAGGGATAACACAAATTATATACATGTAGGCATGATGTATAGGAGAATAAAAAAAAAAAATCTTAATGAAAATTTCCAGTTCAAAAAACAGATGCAACAAATTCACAAAACATGATAATGACATGCCAAACAATACAACAATTACAACAATGCAAATTGACCAAATGAACAAAGAGATTAAACTAAATACACACGACAAATACACTGGTAGGGAAAAATCTGATTGTCTGACAGAGGGGTAGCAGACCTGAATAAAGCCTAGCCTGGAAACCAGACTCATCGCTGTACTAGCGAGTGAGTCTGGACACAGTCGCCATCAAGCACATTTCTGAGGTGGGGCAAATCAAACCAAACAGACAGTAGAAAGAACCAATCAACAAAAAGCAGAAGTTAGGTCTTTTGAGAACTTCCTACGTATTTAGCATTTGTGTAGTCTTATTGGTGGCATTTTGGCCGTGGAGACATCAAATAACGTGAAAATGCTGCAGAGAAATCAATATATTCAAAATACTTTTATGTAACGCAACATAATGACTGATTATATTTGTGTTTTGCAATTGTTTCGTTTTATGTTTAATGTACTAAATAAGATACTTAAAGTGAATTACATTTCAATTCAGGCCTTTTTAATGTGAATTTGGTTATTTTGGAGCAGATATGCCAGATGTAGGGTTTTGTCCTGTATTTTGTTTTGGTTACACCAGATTGTATAGATGTACGTACATTTAAGTTTAATATTGAAAATGTGAATGTTATTAAGCCGTAGTTTTATATTAAGCTAGTAAATTAGTTAAATACTGTATAATAGTAAGTCTCTGCACATTTTGTGAAGACTTTTTAATTTTTTTTTATTGAGGCTTCTTCGGACCTGGATTCCTGGAGTTCTATCCCGTCAACCCTTCTTCATTCACCTGGTGCCTGGATCTTCAGTTCTCATCTCGTCTCTACTCAACGCTGTAATCGTTCCCTTGGATGTCGAACACTGAGTATTAAAGGGGAGTTAGGAACATTTTTTTTTTGTGCATTCAGGGGGTGTTTACAAATTTTGTTTGGACTTTGGACTGAGTTTGAATATTTCTTTTCCATTTTTTTTTTCCTGAGATCTCAGGTGTACTGGTAATTGCCATTTTTTGGTATTTGCTGATGCTGATTGCGAGTGAAACTTTTCAATATATTTACACATTCTAAATTCAAACACAATTGTTGTTCTGTGCTTCATTTGCGGTGTATTCTACTATAGGGTTTAGTGACAGCCAACCTCCTCATCGAACCTAGACCTAGATAACCCTGACTTCAGGCTATTAGAGCTGTCATAGACAGTCTTATTTAGTTGGGTTACATGTACAGTACATGCAGTTTCAAGCATGCAAACCCTTTATCGTTGATTTTTGAGATACCGTATTAATATCTTGGATTTTCATACCTAGACATGGCTATAAAAACAACAAATCATTTAGCCCTACCGCAAATATGACCAGCTATAGCAAAGGAGTTTACATGGTCAGCAAAAGTACAGTACATGCACACGCACAAAGTCTTACCTTGGTGGCCTTTATTTTTGTTTTTGCAAGATACTTATCACTCAACCAAGATCACACCATTGTTTCTTTATATTTTAGTGACGAGTGGTAAAGAACTCAACAGTAGCATTTCTTAACACCAAAACAGCTACTATGATAAAATAAATTAAATATTATAGCAACTCGGTGGGGAGGCATGGCCCCCTATGGCCTGCCCGTGGCGAAGGGTGTGGATGCAGGTTAAGTGATTCCACAGCTTGGGGATTAGTTATATTTGGCAAGACTACAGGAGGCCGAGGGTTTGCCACGCCAGCTAGGTCATTGTTGAACTAAGATCAATATAAAATAGTGGAGACACAATTTATGAAATACAACAAGAGTTCACCATGCTTTGCCATGAAATACTCTAAATTTAAGCCTAATGCAGGGGAGAATGCCTAAAATATGAGCATGCCATAAGCAGGATAATCCATACTAAAGTGTGTTTAATGCCATTCTGATTTTTGGCAAGCTTCTTTTCTCTATGCTTTGGTTTAGAAACTGGTGTATCTCTTACATGTCAGTCAGGCAGGAAGAACATGTAATGGATAGAATTAGACAAGAAATACTTTAAATACTCTGTAACATAAAACTTATCTGATTCTAAAAATATGGTGTTTGGAATAAAATGTAAACATTTCTCACTTAAGATGAACCTGGGCTAAACTACATTAGCCCTCTTCTACACATCTGGCCTGCGAACCAAACTCCAGGCTGGGCAGTTTTTTCCCCCCTTTATTTATTTTTTTACACATTCACAAAGTACAGGTGAAAATCTTTAAGTAGGTGAGGGCTTCAAGAAAAAACTAAACTGACATATTTCAGCACTGCTAAATGCCACAGAGAAAGCCGCTTATGCACTTCCCACGTGGTTCTCCAATAAATTGCATGTCACAGCTTGAACTTACATTTTACCTATACTGTTCATTTTTACATAATACAAAAATAATAATCATATAAGATAAAAATGATTACTCCAGAAAATCCTAGGTGGTATCATGCTGACGCTTCCTGCTCTGAACCCTTATGAGGGCATTATTTGCAGGTATCTTGGACATTCACAGCTCATACAAAGTGTCTAATCAGACTGCTTTGATGAAATTCAGTACATTACTCACATTTGTTAACTTGTGACATGGAAGATCAAATAAGCAAAATCTAAAAAACAACACAAAGAAACAAGTTTACAATCCCCAATTATAATGAAGTTAGGACAATGTGCAAAAAAACCTTCCAAATTATTTCCAAATACTTCTTCAACTATCATTAAATTTGCTATCATTGGTGTCCTGTCTTGCTTTTACTCGTCATCCTGTTCCCTTGTGTCATCCAGTCATCGCCCCCAGCCACTTGTGTTCTTGTCCAGGTGTCTCTTGTTGTCTCGTCAGTTGGCTTGTATTTAGTTTCCTGGTTTCGTTCAGTCTTGGTTGGATCATTGTCGCTGTCTTGTGTTTTGTTGTTACTTTGATTTTTGGTCTTTTCATAACTTTGTTGGTTTTGTTTATTCAGAGTTTTATGCAGTTTCCCTGTTAGTGGTTTTTGTTAAATAAATTGTTTTCCCTGCCATGGTTCTCCTGCCTCGCTGCATTTGGGTCCTCCACCCCAACGTGACAAAATTGAATACACTACAAAGACAATATATTAACTGTCCAAAAAGATTAATGCTATTTTGTTTTTTATGTTTTGCAAACATATCATTTTGAAAATGATGGCTACAACAGGCTCCCCAAAATGTTGGAACAGGCGCAATAATACAAAACAGGGAACGTAGAGGAATGCTGAAAAAACACCTGTTTGGAACATTCCACAGGTGAAGACATTATGCGAGTGTCATGACTGAGTATAAAAGGAGCTTTACTGAAAAGCTGAGTTATTTACAAGCAAGGATGAGGTAAGATTCACCACTTTGCCAACAACAGCGTGAGAAAATGGTCCAACAGATTAAGAACAACCTTTCTCAATGTACACTTGTACACACTGATCTAGGGTTCGTAAAATAATCAAGAGCTTCAGGATCTCGAGAACTCTCTGCACATAGCAAGTAGCAAGAAGCAAATCCAAACAGAAAACCAACATTGAACGCCGTGAATGTCAATCCCTCAGGGATCACTTCAATAGGAAGCCAGCATCATTGTGTAAAGAATATTGCCATGTGGGCTCATATATCAACAACACCCAGTAACACCGCTAGCTTCACTGGACTTGAGCTCATCTGAGATGGACTGATGCAAAGTCTGCTGCGGTCTGACGAGTCCACATTCTAAATTCGGATCAGTTGTTAATGTTATCAGTGTAAAGTTGAAAAGGCAGCAACTGTGATTCTGTTAGTGCTCTTGCACATCTGTGAAGGCACTAAAAGGTACGAATAGGATTTGGAGCAACACATCCAAGCAGCGTCTTTTTCAGGGACATACTTGCTTATTTTAGCAAGACAACACCAAGCCACATTCTGCACACGTTTTCATAGTAAAAGAATATGAGCACTAGACTGGCATGCCAGTCTCCCATTAGCGTGTGGCACATTATCAAGTGCAAAACATGAAAACGGAGACCCCGGGCTGTTGAGCAGCTGAGGTTGTACATCAAGAAAGAATGGAAGAGAATTCCACCTACAAAGCTTCAACAAATAGTGCAAACGCTTATTGAGTGTTGTTAAAAGAAAAGATGATGCAACACAGCGAAACAGAGGAGAACAGTAGTAATCATTTGAACATTAAATATCTTGTCTTGTCTGATTGTATTTAGTTTTGCTTCATGTTTTTTCCAACTGTGCTTGCTGTTCCCTTATGTCTACATATAATTTCCCTCAGCCACTGTCTAGTCCAGGGGCCTCATTAAAAAACTTACAAAAGTACTTACGAACGAAACCCAAACTTAACATACGCAGAAAAAAATTGAGATTTATAAAACCGTGTGTAGACACACATACGCACACCTGCACACAATTTCCCTTTATAAATGCCACATATCCAAACCGGTGTGCGCAGCTGATTCAACGGCGTTCCCCGCCCTAAATCTGCCTATTTCCCCCCCATATTAAGAAATGCAAATCTACTCATTAATGGAAGTGCGTATTCATAAGCAGCACGATCATCAAATCAAAACAATGGATGACGGACAGGGAAAGGCAAGAAAGAAGGCTAACCTCACCATGATGTAGGCTACATTGAATTTTTGTGTGAATAATAATAATAAAAAAATACAAAGATGTACATTATGAAACCCTCGTTGCAGAGGTCGAGTCGCTGAAGGCCGTGATTATTGGCCACGATCATTGGCCCGCAGGAAAATATAGAAAAAAAGAAAAGAAAAATACAATAATAATAATAATAATAATAATTTGGTATAATACAAAGGTGAGCATAAAGAAATCATTTCACCAATCTTATTGTCTTTACTTAATGCACTATAGAGGCGAAAATTAGGAGATCAATAGGCCGCCTCATTATTATCGTTATTATTATTAGTATCTATTATTATTCCCAATATGCTGCTTATGGATCTTCATGTAACATCACCATGGCTGTTTGGACTGCATTGTGAACGCTTATGACAGACTTTATTGACACATTATTTTCCTTTATTTATTTATTTGCTGGACAAAGCGTTAAGCTCCATAGCAAAGATGCTTGTACCTGACTGTATTCTAGCTCATTTTTATCCGTATGGTCTTGTGTCAATATAATAGTTTTATGTAGCCTTTGATACTGCAATGACATTTGTGTCGACGGGCGGGTGAAATTACTGTAGGCGTGTAAATTGTTGCGCGACACGATGATGTAATGCGTGCAGTAATTGTCCACATTAGATGTAATTAATATGAATTATTGCTTGAGGCTTTTTCAAGATAGGTGACCAATGAGTGAAGACGAGCGTTTAAAATGCTTAATTAAGTTAATTCGTGTGCTTTCTGTTCCGCGGTGTACTTGTGTCATCGGAGCAAGTCTGAAGGAAAAAAACATTAATGAGACCCAACATCCGGCATACATGGCGTTTGAGGAATCGAAATGCACCACAAAACGGTTTGTGCCACTGTTTTCCCATGTTTCCAGAATGTGCGGATTGCGTACAGACTTGACGCGTAAAGTTTCACGTTCAGTTTGTTTTCCATAAATACCAACTTTAACGTAGGCAAGTTTTGGCCTCATTTTGATCGTACGCAAGCTTTATAAATGAAGCCCCAGGTGTTCCTTGTCGGTTGATTGTGTTTGTTGTATCTGTTGAAGTGCTGTCCTGTGTCCTGGCTGCAGTAACATCTGTTTTTTATTTCTTTGTTACTTCGGTTATTCCAAAGTGCATTATTTTTTTTTTTTTTTATTCAATACTTTTTTGAGAGCCCTCCCTGCATTCGGGTCTTCCTAACCACTCCATGCAAACACCACGTCATCATATGTCTGCAGCATATTCAATTAATGACTTGGAATTGGGGGTTGGATTTTTTGTTTATTGTTTTTTAAAGAGGCATGTGTACCTCCGTTCCTTGTGTTACAGTGCAGACTCCAGCTGATCTCTTAAGTCAACTACCTGAGTGATTGCTTAGTATAATGCAACAGTGTGAGTGTTTGTGTGTGTGTGCACGTGCGTGTGTGTTTGTAATAAAATAATGATGGGATGCAGCTATTTCTTTGCTTTGAATAAACAATGACAGCCACCTCTTATGTACTTCAAAATGACTAAAGTGACCACAAGAGTAGACACTTTCACACAAATAGAGCTTGTAATGAACTAGATCAGTGGGCTGAGTCAATCTAAAATATTCATCCCAAGTTTTTTAAAAACATTAACTCATGGTGACAAAAACATTAATGAGTTATCTGCCTCAATGTTTAAAAAGTTGCACCTCCAATGCAGAGAAATCTGTCATATCAGATCACCACCCATTGCCTAAAGGTTACTGTTTTTTTCCTTTCGTTGTTTATTTTAGTTGTTTGTTGAAAAACTCATTGCATTTTTTGTTATTGATCAGATAAGATGACATTAATGAATACTATCACCATAATACTAGTAGTATTTAAATCATGTCTTTTGTTTCATTTTCAACTGGACCTATCTGCCTTATTTCTTTTAAATAACTTAATATTTCTTGTAACAGTTTACTTTTATCGCTTGGCTTTTAGTCAACTGCTTTTTTGCTGTTGTAAGCATTTATTTATTTATTTATTTTTTATTCTTACATTGTTATTGTTAGAGTTAGAAATGTTTTTATGAAGCAACTATATATGAATGATGTGCCATTGTGAGAATGTTATTTTGAAACTTTCCAGCAATTGCTGTTAGTCAAATCTGGAGAGGAGTTCTCACAGACATTAACAACAAGGTCACCAGCAAGGTCACGTTGGCCTTTGAGGCTACACTGGCTTCAAGTTGATCTTACTGATGTGAGGAACAGAATGAAGACGTGAGATGGGGGTGGAAAAGGGAAACTGTATCATCATGTATTAGTTTCAGGTGTGTGAGGGAAGATTGTTGCCTTTTCCTGACACAGCGTGAAGAGTTTAAATTTGATGTCTGCCCTCCACCGTTTACATCAAGAAAATGAAAGTCTGAGTGCAAGGAAAATGGTCTGCTTCTTTCAATCCACTGAATGAGGCTTGGCAGAGCAAGTACATCTCATTGTGTGTGCACATCACGTTGAGTTTATCAGTATTGATTGGACGTAATCATTCAAGTGGCAACAGCCTTATCCATTAAGCTTTCTGTGGGAATTGCCAATTGCATCTTTGGATGCTTTCAAGAATTTCCATTTATGATAGAAGTAAATTTTATAATACATTTTTACTTAAGCTTTCCAAACTTTGTTTTAGTTAGTTTTTTTGTCTCCATTTTCCCAATCAATTATTTTTAACGAACAAACAAATTTATTCCAGACCCAGGGTGGTCCATATGACAAAACAAAAGAACAATAATAGAATAAAAGGAAAAAAAAGGAGGAATAATAATGATAAAAATGATAACAACAATACCAATAGTAAAAACAACCACAATACATTAATTATACCACACCTTCCACAGAGATCAATGAAAAACATACAGGCATGCTCACCAATGGTTCCACTGTCTGGAATAAAATCGACCAGAAGTGCGCACAGGATTGACTAAAACATTGATAATGTCATTTTCTGACCTGGATGCCCTACACATAAAACTGAACATCAAATAACGCAGAGTAGCAGAGCAAGTAGGTACACTGACACTCGCAAACAAATGACTGGAACTTGAGCTTCTTAAAGCTCTCAACAGCAGCCTCATTGTGTCATTATAAGCCACTGTGAGTTTTCTCATGCTTTCTTGCTTATAGCGGCACCACAAATGGGCAGAATAGAGATGTACAATTGGCTCTAAAGAGTGAGATTTTAATAGATACTGAGCACAAATTTACAACACAGCATATTCGCTTGGGCGTAGAGTTTCCGCCGCCGCCTGTAAATGTCCTTGTCGTCCGACAGGACACTTGAAATAATATGGACCAGATATGTTATTTCACTGCACACACACACTGCGTTGCCAGCCAAATGAACATCTGGAAATGTTGAATGTCTTCTCTACTTGTGACTATCATAGCCTTACTCTTTTCAACATTGTATTTTATATCAAAGTCAGCGCCATACTGTGTGCATATTTTTAAAACCACGCCATGAAATTTTTTTCTATTGATGAAGATAAATATAAATAAACAGATGCATTTGAGGTATAAACATTGAAGCCAATTCGCCATAAAACTTGAATATTCCCAGGGATAAAGAAGTTACCTACAATAGTAAAATGACTGATGCTACTATTTTATGATTTCCATGCAAATAAATACATACATCACATAGAAAACAGTTTCTAAAAAAAAAAAGACCATCTAAGTTAGGGATTTGGCTGTGTTTACAACGAACATTTTCAAACTTATGAACCACAACTCATAGTTGCAAACAGTAAAGTGTCTGGAATATATATGGAATATATAACAAACTTGATCTGATCTACTAAGATGTTCCTGGGTCTGACTTGAAAAAAACACTTCTAAACGTTTTGGAGCTGTTTTGCCTCCTTCTTTTTCCTTAAGCCGAGTGGAAGAAATTGTGAATAGTTCCAGATGCTGGTAAAAAGATTTTTTTTTGTCGGTTAGAAAGCTAAAGATGAAGAAGTTCACTTTTCAGCATTCTGCTACAGCATGGATCCAAAATTAACAAATAAAAGGGCTTCACCTAAAGGAGAGTAAAGCTTTGTGATGTGGTAGTGAGGTCCTGACTTAACCTTTCAACCCCCCAAAAATTCCATAAAGTGAACTGATTGTAGGCGATGCCTTCACAGTCTAACAGATTTGGAGGACAGTAAGAAGAGGACAAACATGGTCAAGTTATGCCATACTGAGAAACAACTTTCCAAAAATACTGCACATTTTATGGAAATCAGAAGGTGGTTTAATCAAGTACAGTGGATTCGCTTTGTTAGGCTTTCAAAACATCATGTAAATAAATATCAATTCTGTGGTTAAACTAGCACATAAAGACTTTATGAACTCATTTTCCTTAACACTTATGGACAAATTCAGTGCCATTTTTCTTCAGATGTTCCACTGCAACAACAAATAGACAATCCAATCCATCCATTTTCTATCACTTATCATGTCCAGGGTCACAAGCAACTTCAAAGCTATCCCAGCTGAATTTGGTTTGGCATGAGTCAAGTTACACCTTGGACTAGATGCTAGCAATTCACAAACAAGAGACAAACACTCACACTTGTTTTACCTCAGGTAATTTAGAGTTTCAATAACCTACTTTGTGAATGTGGAGGAATCATGAAAACTCAATCAAGCCGCAATCCATAACCTTTTGACTGTGAAGTTGACCTATAACATTTGTAGTGCTACTGTAAAAAGTAAAAATAAATTGACAAAATCTTACTATATTAGGCAGAAGGCTGTTGAAAGTTTTTCATATTCCCCTGCAGGGGATTGTTACTTTTACAAAGCGATTGAAAATATCACCAACCCATTGGGAAAATCCAGCCTTTCTCCTCATGCACGACATATGTATGAGGTGTATACCATAATTAGTCTGTTACCCAGTTTCACATTATTACATGGCAATTGCATGACACTTTTATTGCCCCTCATTATGACTTAGACTGTTAATTTTCTTCCTGGCTTTACAGGTTCATCGATTTACTGGCACAGAGATGAATTCCTATCACTAGCTATTTATAAAAAATGTGAGCTTTCCACACAGGTACATGCAAACTGTGCTACAGTTTGTCCAATATGGGTTTCTGTTTAAGATGCGGAGTTCAGGTCAATATGTCACACTGACATACTGGCACCTACACATATTTTCAAGTCAAAAAGAGCAACAAATAAATAAATACCTCAATCGGTTAAGTGATTAGATAATGTGATTAGCAAATACGAGATACGCTTAAAAATTTATATTTTAGCTGTGGTTTTGTTTTTTTATTATTCTATTGACGACCCATGACCTGTGGCTGACATCAAGCTTTCATGAATGATGTCATACTCTTGAGATGTCATTGTACATCTGCACATATTCAAGACACTCTGTGCTGAATAGTCACATACTGTATTTGGAAGTGGCGTCCCCCATGAACATTAATCCCAAATTGATGTTTCCCAGTCCGGCCATAATGCATGCAACATTGGTTTCTTGTCGGTCCCAAAGCAATCTTATTCTGGGAGAATTAAGAAACAGCCACAGTAGGAGTACAAGTTTGTCAGCATTGTGTCCATAAATTATTTATAGAAATGAAGATCAGTAATATCATCAAAGTTTGCTAACTTGCTCTGTATCATTCTATAGCAGCTTTTTAAAATTATGTCCAAACACATAACTTTAGGCTTAGAAAGAGAGATCTTGGCTGAGATAACTTTTGTTTTTCACCCTTTGTCTCCAGGGAAGTATCATACTCTACACATACTTTATGGATTAGTGCAAATTAGGATTACTTTTTGTCAGATTTGAGCCCATAGGACCGAACACCCTTTCAAAGCAGTAATTTTATATCATATACGCCAGTGGTGTCCAAATTTGGTCCTCGAGTGCCGGAGTCCTGCAGGTCTTGCATGTTTCCCTGCTCCGACGCAACTGTTTCCAATGAACAGGATCGTTATCAGGCTTTTACAGATCTTGCTGATGTGTTGGAAAAGAGAAACATCCAAAACCTGCTGGACTCCGGCCCTAGAGAACGGTGCTTTGGACACCACTGATTTTTGAGAACACATGTTAAAGATCTGGTTCATCTAAGACAGCAAGTGCCCCAGTTCACAGGTCTAAGATGTGTACAGTATGTTGATAACAGGGTGTGATGCATGGGCTCCAGCTGGCATTTGGCTGCAGACTTTCCAAACAAAATAAAACTGCCAATGCGGCATGTGTAAAAACAGCCTTGCTTCTTTTTGTCAGACCCGTGGCACCTTGTGCCAATTAAGATCACTCTCTGCAAAGTAACCTTGGGAGCTGAAATTATATTCTGGTTTATAGTAGCATTGGCCAGAGGTGTTATCGAGGCCCATCTCTACGGAATTAGCGCAGCGGGCCATGTAAAAAGACTTTAATCTAGCATGAGCATTATGTGAGCGTTATGTGGTTACATTCAGGCCTACTTGAGAGGGCCAGGGGTTTTGCCAGAGGTGCACAGCACAGTTTTAAACACACAAATACACCCAATTGTCTAAATTTCTTCATTGTATTTATAGTATGCATTCATGGAACTTATTGATTAGCTGACAAAACTAATGTCATTCCGTGGTTCACCGGCAGCTGATAAGAGTAAGGCTCGTGGCAATCAAGGCTAGCCTCATGTCATTAGCTTTTGGCTAATGTTATACAGTGAAAGGTACGTGTTGGAGCCACATTGATTTATTTGAGATATTTTATGTGTGACAATATTGTGTTTATAGTTTAGGCTCAATGTTGTATTTTATAATTGTAAACCGATTGTATATACTTTAGTTTTGGAATATTTGGAAGGATGACACCCCCTTTGCGTTATTAAGGTATGGCAGGCTTATGTCGGCATTGATTAGCAAACGCATGGCAGGTGTAAAAGGGGACGTGCAACGTGGAAGCTGGACTTTTTGCCTTTTTTGCTTTCACACAGACGGGGTAGATGGACAGTTTTTCGACCACTTTTGCATTTACATACCACTTTGTATTTTGCATACATTTTGTTTTTTGGATCACTTGGAAATGTGAATTGTGAATTGATTGGAAATCGTTTGGATCACAATACACCATTTGAACTTTCATTATGGACTCTTGGATCGTTAGAAAGTGTGTCAGAAACCCTACCTCGATTTGAGCCAGCCTGGACATTGAAAGCAGGTACAGTCCGTGGTATTGTGCGAGCTTCCACTGTTCATTAGTGAGCACTACTTTACGAGAGCAACAACAACTGCAACTGCCATGCTGTCAAACATGAATCACAATTATCTACAATTATCTACTAAAATTGTTAATTTCACCTAGGATTTTATTACATATCTGGAAAAATTAGGATAACGGATGTAAAGGAGATGGCTTTCAGTGAATTCCATAATATATACTACGGAAAGTCTGTAACATTTGGCAGCTCTAGTAATGTAGTTGAGGCTTGCTTTTTCACATGCTTGAAATTGTAGTTGGGAGACTTTCACAATTCACAGTTCCAAACATTTTTCTTTCTTTTAATGGCACTCTTGAGAGCAAAGCTGCACTGATGATAATCTTGCCAGATGGCAGAAGCAGTAAAGCTCGAAAAGCATTTTTTTTTCTTTGTTCGAAAAAGGAGAAAATAGTTCCCTTTGCCTTGCAGTTGGGTTGTTGGGTACAAAAACAGGAAAAATAAATATATGCTTTTCGATATGTGCTGTGAATGAATAGCTCACAAAAGGCAGCAGAGGGGATATCATGTAAAATGCTTCTTTGAACCAGCCAGTAGTACAAACCCAATTCCCAAAAAGTTGGGACACTATACAAATTGTGAATAAAAACTGAATGCAATTATGTGGAAGTGCCAAATTTCAATATTTTGTTCAGAATAGATCATAGATGACAGGTCAAAAGTTTAAACTAAGAAAATGTATCATTTTAATGGAAAAATATTTTTGATTGAAAATTTCATGGTGCCACCAAATCTAAAAAAAAGTTGGGACAGGTAGCAATAAGAGGCTGGAAAAGTCAATTGCACTTAAAAACTAAAAAAAACTGCTGGAAGACCAGTTACCACTAATGAGGTCCATTGGCAACTTGATTGGAGTATAAAAAGAGCTTCTCGGAGTGGCAGTGTCTCTCAGAAGCGAAGATGGGTAGAGAATCACCAATTCCTCCAATGTTGCGCAGAAAGATAGTGGAGAAATATCAGAAAGGCATTTACCAGGGAACATTTGGAAAAAAGGTTGATGTAATCATCTACAGTACAAAACATCATCCAAAGATTCAGAGAATCTGGAACAATCGCAGTGTGTAAGGCTCAAGGCTGAAAAATCATACTGGATGCCCATGATCTTCGGGTCCTTCATCACAGAAAGGGCTCAGCAATACTTCCAGAAAACATTGTACAGTAGGTGAACACAATCCACCGTGCCAGCCGCCGTTGCCAGATGAAACTCGACAGTACAAAGAAGAAGCCATTTCTAAAGCAGACCAAGAGGCGCAGACGTTTCTCTGGGCCAGGGGTTATTTCAAATGGAGTGTGGCAAAGTGGAAACCTGTTTTGTGGTTAGACGAATTACGATTCCAAGATCTTTGTGGAAAACTGGGGCGCTATATCATACTGACTAAAGAGGACAAGGACAACCCAAGTTGTTATCAGCACTCAGTTTATAAGCCTGCATCTGTGATGGTATAGGGTTGCATGAGTGCATGTGGCATGGGCAGCTTCCACATCTGGAAAGGCATCGTCAATAAAGAAAGGTATATTCAAATTGGAGAACAACATATGCTCCCATCCAGGCAACATCACTTTCAGAAAAGATCTTGCATTTCTCAACACGATAATGCCAGACCACATGCAGCACCAATTACAACATCATGGCTGCATAGGAAAATGATTCAGGTATTGAAATGGCCAGCCTGCAGTCCACTTCTTTCACTTATAGAGCACATTTGGCGCATCATAAAGGGGAAGGTGCTACAAAGAAAGCCCAAGACAGTTGAACAGTTAGAGAGACGCGTGTTAAACAAGAATGGGACAGCGTTCCTATTTCTAAACTTGAGAAACTTGTCTCCTCGATCCCTAGACGTTTGCAGACTGAAAAGGGGATGCCTCACAGTGGTGAAAATGGTCATGTCAACTTTTTTGAGATTTGTTGACACCATGGAATTTAAAATCAACATAGTTTAAACTTTTGACCTGTTCTCTATGTATTAAAATTTGGCATTCAGTCATAAAATTGCATTCAGTTTTTATTCACAATTTGTAGTGTCCCAACTTTTTGGGAATTGGGTTTGCATGACTAGCTAGGTAAGACACCAGTGTTTTAAAACAATCCACTTCATATAGAATCTGAATGTTAAACATTTAATGTTTATGTTTAGAGTACCAAATCAGAGATGGCCCTCCCATAATGCAATTATTAACAAGGGCCTGTCAAAAATGTTTACATTTTCATCAATAAAAAAAACAATGGTGATGGCTAAAACATTTACATCACCAAGTTCAGCATCGGGCCACTAAAAGAAATGAAAAATACAATAACCAAGCAGCAGGTCTTCACAATGTATGGAAAATGCTGCTAACATGAGAAAAGGTGTGTAATGTGGTGCAATCACCACAGAATCAGAAACTGTATTAGCAGAAGCTGTAAGAACCATGCATAAATCACAATGCATATAAAAACACAATGCATATTAAAAAAAAAATGCATATAAAAATCTTGCAAGGTCAGATACAGATGGAATAGGACTACAATTACTCTATATATCTTCTGGACAATAGAATTTTAAGGGTGACACTGACACAAAGATATGAAGATAAAGTTTTACCTCTACTCAGAAATATGAAAAATGAATAAGAAGTGTAATAAAGGCATTCACTGTCTTCTGGAGATGTTCACAAGTAAAAGTAAGTCTTTAAATTCACAAGCACAAGCCTTGGTTTGTCCTGTATTTCTTGATCCGACTCCATACTATATTTCTTAGTGAAAATATCCTCTTCACCACAACCAAAACGAGGCACAACGGACCGTGTTTCTCCGAGACTGATAGCATAACTTCTTCACAGAATAAATATACAATGTCAAATGTTACATTATAAGATGTTTTGTTAGATTTAACTATCTGATGGTGTGCCTTAGCAATATGTCATAGCAATACATAATTTTTAGCAATATTTTGGAGCTAATGCAATAGCAATGTTTCAGTCTAGTGTGTGTGTGTGTATGAACAAAGCTGGCGTCATTTTAAAGTCAGTTACTAAAGCATGTAGAAGTTACAGTTTTGAGTAATGTTTTCACACCATAAAAAAAACAAAAAACAGAATACGCAGGAAACCACAAGAAGGAACATGGTAGATAGAAAAACATAGGTGTCATTTGTTCCGTTGAGCTGAAGGTCAGGTTAAGTGCATCAAGGTGCTTGTTCGTGCAGATGCAGAAGAAGAAATGAAGGAGCCTGCTTGGCTTGGCCAATCAGAAGACGACTGCGGTTAAAAAAGGAAACTTGCTGTCTCAAATAGTGCAAGGCTTGAATACTATAAAGGGGTTTAGGGAACGGTAGAGGGGAGTTCTGACTGGTTCAGCTATCCTGAGCATTTTTGCTGTAGGGTTAGGTAATCAGACCCCAGAGACTTTGTTATTCTCCTCGAACATTGTGATCAATAAATGGTAAAAGGTATTCAACTTGTCCTCGTCTTTCCACTCTTCCCAGAATAGTTTAGTTGCCATCAATGCCCTGAGAAGCATATTTAAGAACACACAAAGCAAATCTTTCTTACAGGATATCCACTTAAGGTGAATCATTAGAAATGATTTAAAGGTGCCATCTTAGTCACAGCCTTGACTATCTGAAGGCTATCTATCCTATAACAGTTTATAATATGCTTGCCATTGAATATCTCTCCCAACAAGAATTTACTAAACCAAGCCACACGGTTGTGCCCAAGGAAAATCACACCTACTGTAGCTCTTTTACTGCCACATGTTATCCCAAAAAACAACCCCGACAGTGCCAGCCGATTTCGAGCATTCTAACTCAACTTTTAAGGCAAACAGAATATTGTGTGCTCTGACTGCCTAAAAATGATAGTACCAAATGAAAGATCGTGTTCCATTCTTTCATTAGAAAAAAAGCATGTTTCTACCTTATCCCGTTCTTTAGTAATCACCATTTGAAAATATGTAATTTGAGTGACATTGAGCGAAAATTGAAAAAATAAAGAGAAAATAAGCTTTTTGTGAAAAGAAAAAATTTCTTTGACACTAATATTTTTTTTTAGTGACGCTCTGTGAATTAGATTCAATGTGACAAAGGCTTTGAACATTCTCGTCATCCTTGAAAACAGACTATTTCATGATGAAATATAGTTATTGTCTCTCAAACTCCGCCAATTCTTCCACTCTTTTCAGAAGTCGTATTTTCTTTTCTTTCTTTTCTTTCTAGATGAGTCTTCTTTTGTTTGAATGAAGATCCGACAGTCTTTTGTCCATGTGTTCTCGACAAGTCAATTTTTTCTCAATTGTCGCGCCCTTCTGGCAATGTCAGCATTTCATTTTGTGAGATTTTCATTGACATAGACATGTTTACCTTTAAGCTTGTAGCTATCTCTCAAAAGAGCAATCTTTTTCTTCCTGTCAACAAACCTGATCAGAACTGCCGGTGGTCGTGTCCCCCCAGTTGGAAGCGAAAAGCACATCTGAATGTGCGCTGGATCCACAATTAATCCCAAATCTCTAAATCGAGTTGTTACTTGCTGTTGAACAGTCTCGTTCGCTGAAGTTTAGACAGAATCATTTCCACTTGTGCCGGCGCTGCTCTCGCCGGAGGGCCGCGGCGCGATTTAATCTGGATACCTGTAACTATCACATTGTTGATACGAAGATTCTGTTTCAAACCACTTTTGTTCCAAGGCGACAATGCGTCAACCTTTTTCTTGTGTATCTTTCTTCAACTGCTGAATATCCTGCAGAAGTGTCTCGATTCGCTTTTTCATTTCAAGTATTTCACTATTTCTTTGAGTTTTGCAAGAGAAGATTTTATCTCCTCAGTCTCGTCAGCTCTTTTTTCGCCAGGCATTTTGCAACAAGGTAGTTAAAAATCCCAATGTCAACAAAATAGAAGTCACGAGCGATTGCAGGAGCGAGTACAGATGTGTCCTTCCTCGACAGATGCGCCCTTGAGTCTGATTATTATTAGGCTATATGTGTGTGTAATGTTTATTTAGTTCTTTGAAAAACTTCTATTGACACATTCTGAACATCTGGGCATTTCTGATACTTCCCCAATGCATCTGCTTCCTTTATACAGTGAAAACAAACAGCAGGTTGTAATGTTTTTGCCTGTGACCATAATACAAGCCACACCGATTGTTATAGTAGTCAAACGACATCTCACAATCCTCACAAATCAAATTACAACGATCTAAAGTCCAATGCTTTTCGATGAGCGGATAGATTTCGTTCACCAAAATGACGCCATCTTGACTTGTGACATCATCTTGGATTTGTCAAAAAGGTATTCCATAGGCGCAAAAGTCCCCCCCCCCCCCCCCAAAGCACTTGCCCCCCAAAATGTCTGTGCACGCCACTGATTTCATCAGATTCATCATGCTTCATTGTAATGTTATTCTACGGGAGCCCATTAAAAAGAGATATAATGCTGCCATCTGCTGGGCATAGTTAGTGGGTGTTTTGGGATTTTACAACAACCAATGACAAGGCAGCGCTGCACAGACATTCCACTGCCCATTGAGAAGAAAACAACATAGTAAACGTCAATTAACGTTTTTGGCAGCATTCATTTGGATTTTAATATATGTCATTAAACGTTTTTGGCGGTAAAAGAGTTGGTATACACACAGTGTGTAGATACAGTTGCAACCAACCCACATTACATTTATGTTTGGCCATTGGGCCCACAGGCCAGTCACACCCTCTTGGCTGTGTGAACTGTTAACTGAGAGCTAAAGAAACAGTAACAGAACACTAATGCTCGGTACATACATAAAGACAATCGGGCTGTTTTTGTCCTGATTTTGTCTCTTCCCAGCCAAGGACGGCAATGCCTGACAATCTTATGTCTTAGAAGACCATCTTTACGTCTAAGACGTGAAGTCAATTTGTCCTGATAATACGGTCCAAAACGAGTCGGGCTGACAATTTTGCTTTCGGTCCTCTTCGGAAACACTCTGCAACCACCGCCGCATACCAGGATGAGCCTTGGAGGACTGGTTTCTTGACCAGTGGTGAAAGAGAGTCTCTGTGTGTGGTGTCCACTGTTGATATTATTGGAGTACCCCACACACACACAGTGTACAGCCAAAACTGTTAAAAAACCCTTTTTTTCCCATCATGTGTGGGGTCTGCCAAACACAACAACAACAAAAAATCTCTTAAGATTTGAAAAATCATTATGTGTGTACTGTGTACCTGAGTGCTACAATAATTTGGAGACACATTCGCAATTGAAGCACTATTCTGTATTATAAATAAACCATGAGAAAGACAGAAAAATGAAACTAATGGCTGTTGCTACTGATAGAAGAGGAGTATCCACGTTTGCAAACTAGACACTAAACAAAACAAATGAACCCACAAATTCAAGCTCATTTAAAAATCAATCAGAGCATCACCTCAGCGACTTCCCAGTGACAACTCGCTTCATCTCTCTTTCGGTCTCTCTGTGCACTGCTGCTGCCTCAGCCCTCTCTGATTGGAACTTCTGAGCCATAACAGTATTGCAGTGATACAGAGGGGTAAGAAATGCATTGAATAAAGAAATGTATACAAATTTTTCAGGTGTCTTTTTTTCAATAAGCACACGAGAATGTGCAGAGACAGCCACTGCATGTTATTTTCGACAGTCTGTGAACTAAATGTTGACATACATGCGTGAAATGCAGTTAATTTGGCAGGCTTCTAGGTGGAGTGGAGCCAAAATTGCACAGACCTCCTACTCACTCGCTCTCAATTACAGATTTTAAATTTGCAATTGTGTGCAAGGTAATGATAGTCCCTATCACTACACTGTGGAACGAGGCCGTTCATTGTTTATGAATGTAGCCGGCAGGGAAATTCATCATTAATGTGTCTGTGAGGTGTTTTTCAATAATAAAATAAGAGGAATTTCTATAGCGAGTTTCTCAAATTATTTGTTTGGCACAGTTTTTACACCCGATGTCCTTCCTCAGGCATCCCATTCATTTTTTATTTTTTTTATCTTGGCTGGCCACCGGCAATGGCTGGGCATTAGGGCAATCACCGGGGATCAAAAGGTAAAAAGTAGCAGCATATATACAACTATCCTTCAACCACTATCCATACTGCTTATCCTCACTAGGATTGTGGGTGTGCCGGAGCCTAAAACTCAGCTGTCTTTAGGCGGTAGGTGGGGTACACCCTGAACTGGTCACCAGCCAATCACAGATACAACAATTTTGATAATAATGAATCATTTAGTAACAATGATTAGCATAAAATTCTTTCAGCCTTTCGACAGTAAAATTTTCTTACGAATGTAGACATATTGTATTTTGTGCTGAATCAAAACAAGACAGTTCCAGACAACTGATTTTACTCAAATTAGACTAGACTTAAACCCTCATTAATAAACAATAACTGGGACTAAATCAGTATGCATTTTCGTCGACTAATGAAGACGATACAAAAATTTACTTCACTTCATAAAAACTGGACTAAAATCTGTGGACATTTTAGTTCATGAACAAAAACAAGATGAATATTGTATGATTTTGCAAAATCCTGTCTGCTAATCTGTCTCTATGACACTGTCATGTGACACACAGTAGGTGCTTCACTGTGTCCCTTTCAAATCTGCAGCTAGCGAGTGCAACATGCACAAACACATGGGAAGGATGGTGGTTTCAAGATGAACGGTTAAAAAAAAGAAGAAGTAAATGATAGCTACAATTTAGCATTAATCCAACAGCTATAACGTTACAACAATGATGTTAATCCGACCGCTAGATGACTAATGCTGGCTAATTTACTTGTAGCATGGAGCAAGAATTGTGTGTGAAGTTGTTTATCATCAAAAAGGTGAGAACATTTGATATGAAATAGTTTTTGACCCGGAATGTTCAACATTATCTCCTGGCAATAAAAAAAATACATATACAGTGTATTTATATATATATGGGTAAAATGATTGTCCTGACTAAAACTAGACTAAAAAGTTGACAGTTTTTGTCGACTATAACTAGACAAATAAAAATGATGCTTTCTTGGACTAAAATGAAAACTAAAATGCTGGATTTATAGTTGGGGACACTTGCTTGAATAAGTGCGGAGGCTAGAATGGCACTGGTGTTTGTGTATGTGTGAATGTGGCATATACACAGACTGAACACATCTCAATGCCTTCTTTCCACACTCCAAGCTCTGAACTCACTTGCCATCGAGCAATTGAGATGCTGCTGGCTGTCATTCTAACGAAGGCCCCCATTAGCTCAGTAGTATAACTGACTGACTGATTGGATGACCTGACTAGATGAAGCCGGCTGACGGTTCAAGGCAGAGTGCTAGTTCCAGGATGACAACTAAAACATGTTGCAAAAATCTACATAATTCTTGATCCTTGGGGCATTTTGAAACAATGACACAGACAACTTTGCATTATTATTGTAATATGTTTATGCAGACTCAATCCAGGGTACTTTATTGGATTTCATGCATTCCCCTCGCCTTTTTATACTGCCTCAACATATATCTAAACTGGACCAAGAAAAAAAAGAAAAAAAAAACATCTTCAATAATATGTACATTGGATGGTTGCTTCTTAGGTCATTAAAATTGTCACTTGTTCCAAGGCACTAACTATACATTCATCAGATCGAGTGTGCCAACAAGCCCTTGGTGCCTTCAATACAGAGTGAAGGATCGCATGCCAGAGCTAGGTCAAGTGGACTGTCTGCTGTCTATGCTCAAGGTGCACATGATTCATGCTTCCAAGCAACTGAAAGACTAACAAGCATTCTGGCAAAGTGATGAGGCCAAATATTGCAATATTTAGAAATTTGGATGGCTTCTTGTGTTACATCACTCCTCTGTTTTATGTTATAAATTTTAAAATAGTGGTTTGATATAATTTGTTACAATTTCTCTCGCAATACTAATGTGGAAAAGTCATGTAGAAAATAGACGACTGTATTAAATATTGATACAGTAATACATTTGTTTTAGGAAATTAGAAACTTCTAATACCAGCAGTAACTCACAAAAGTGTTTTTAGCTCTTACACTTACAATATTTTCATGGGACAACACTCAACAACACTCACTTTGTTACAATAACAGTGTAAATGTACTCTTCTCTCAAAACAACTCACAGCCATTTTAATGTCTAAAATGCTGGAAACCAAATTAGGTACATCCCAAAGTGAAAATGTATACATGGTGCCCAATAAGCCCTCCCCAATGTCATGAGACTCTTTAGTTTTACCAGGTTTTAGGTGTCAAGGAACAGCGGGTGTTACATTATTGCTCTCAGACTCTTTCATACTTGTCACTTGGAGTTAAATATGCCACCTCACGGGAAAGAACCCTTTCAATGATCTAAAAATATAGATAAATAAATAAACAAAGAAGAAGAATTTCTGTTCCACATGAAGCTGGCCTCGGCTATGATAAGATTATCAGCACCCTGAAACTGAGCTGCAGCACCCTGGCCAAGACCCTACAGGATTTAGAAAGGACAAATTCCACTCAGAGCATCCCTCGCCATGCATGAGCACAACATCATATCCAGAAACTATCTTGGGAAAAGAGACATTATGAGTACTGCCAACATTGCTGCAAAATTGAATGAGGGGGCTCAGACCACACGCATGGTGGTCATCCCAGAAGGAAGCCTCCAACAGTTGAAAGCCAGCAAACAGTTTGTTGAAGACAAGCATCCTGGAACCATGTAGTCGGATGATGAGACTTAGACTTATTTATAATGCTATAACTTGATGACAGAACACTATACATTTTGTACTTTGTATTTGTATGTTGTTTGTATGTCATTTTAACTTTGTTTTAGTTTATTCTCTAAGGCCTACAAATGGAAACTAGCATTGTGCTAAATCTGGTGCAGCCACCATTTTAATGTTACTACACATTGTCTTTTAACACCTTCAGACCTTATAGATGGTCCCAGTGGACATGACGTATTTGACAGATTTAGATATGTCTAAACTAATAAAATGCATAATTTAGATGGTTTCAACACTTCTGGTTCATGATTGGATCTTACATAACCAATCACAATCGCAAGTTGATTTGCATGATGTTTATGTTAAAAATGTTGCATATAAGTTTATAACACGTTACAGACATATTATCCTGGTGTCCACTATAACAACTAAAAACATGACATAACCACCAAAACACATTTCCATGTTGTTCTTATGTGGGAAATGAGTAAAAATCTGCAAAAATAAAATAAAATTTGCCCAGCAGAAAAAAATGCGTGTCTAAAGGGGCTACATCAACGAAACCTAAACTTATTTGATTCAGATGTTGTCAAGCGTGTTTGGCGTTAACCATGATAACGACCCCAAACATGCCTCTACGTTTACATGCAGGCAATGACCCTTTTAAAACCCGAATGTTGGCAATAATATGTAAGTATGGAGGTAAATATGGTGCAAAACTAACTTGTAAAAAAAGTCTAAATTTGTATCTGTAAAAGTCGTGATTTGTACCTGTAAAAAAAATGTGTACCTGTAAAAAAAAAAATTGTATCTGTAATAAAAAATTGTACCTGTCATTTCTACAAGTACAAATTACAACTTTTACAGATACAAATTTACACTTTCAGTACAGGTACAATTTTTTTTTTGTACAGGTACAAATCATGACTTTTACAGGTACAAATTTGTTTTTACAGATACAATTTTTTTTTACACATACACATTTTTTTTTTACAGGTACAAATTTTTATTACTGATACAATTTTTTTTTTTACAGGTACAAATTTTTATTGCAGATTAAATTTTTTTTTTTTACAGGTACACATTTTTTTTACATGTACAAATCACGACTTTTACAGATACAAATTTAGACTTTTTTTTACAAGTTAGTTTTAAACAATATTTACCTCCATAGTAAGGCCATGTAAACAGGCGCAATAACCCGAAAATGCTTTTTTTTTAAAAACCTCTTTTCATAACCGGAATTCTTGCTCATATAAACGCATTCGGAATATTTCGATCAATCGGGGCAATTTTTTTCTCTGTGCGCATGCTTTGCTATTTTCTTTTTTGTCTTCTTTTCTTCTTCTTCTTCGCTGATTTGATTGGCAAGGAATCTTGCTCCATCCTACTTGCTAAAGGAGCCTCCCTTGTATATATTGATTTCTCCACTGCGTTAACACATTATTTTGTGTCTCTATGGCAAAAACGTCACAGCTTGTGCTTATATACACATACAGTAAATACAAGTATATAAGTCCGTGCTACTGGCGTGTAACCCACTGGAAATACTGAAGCCGTTGTCAACAAACATGACGCTTGCAGCAAAGAACCACATTTTGGGAGCGAGGAGCAAACTACGTTATTTAGTGTGGTGAGTGACATAAATATAATGTCTTTTATTGAACGTATAGTAATTTAAAAGCGGATATTACATTATTTACGTATTTACGTTGTCTGCGCGTCACGGTTCGAACGGGTTATTCCAATCAAGCACAAATGAGCATGTAAACATGTTACCTCGATTTTTTCAGAAACCGGAATTCTGACCATAACCCGAATATTGATTGCATGTAAATGTAGTCATATGATGACCACTGCCTTGCTAAAGACGATAATATTGGAACTCACTTGTATGACTGCCAATTTTACATTTTAGCAGATTTCTTCAGTGATGTCCGATGAAAATATAGTTAAAAAAACAAACATGATGCCATATTATCCAACTTGCACTGAAGCACTTTAACTCTCTACTGAGCCAATGCTGGCTCATACAATCAAAAGGTCAGAGAATTTTATCTTCTGCAGTAAAATAATGCCAGCGTACATTGTGAGAGTACATTCCATTTGGCTTGCATTAAGGTTACTGATGTGCATTAAACTCAGCCAGCATGTTACAGTCAAATGTGTAGCACACATCTGGGCATTACTTTTGTCAGACCTTCAGTGCATTTTAAAGGCATTCCTTCATCTCATTTTGAATTGTCTATTCTGAGTTCTTGAGCTGTGCGATACTTGAGATTTTGGTAATGATCAATACCAAGTAAATACCGGTGACATTATTGCCAATAACAAGTACTTTTATGTTCATAAAATAGTATGATATTTTAAATTATTGTCCTATTAAATATATATAAATAAATATAATATAAAAAACTTTTTCGTGTGTGCAAATTAGCCTTTTTTTGTTAGGTTCTTAAACATGCCATAATATAATATCCTCAACGGAAACATACCAGGGCTGTTATTTAAATTTGCAATGTAGTAAAAATCTTGAATTTTTTAGTCCCTGTCACTCTTCTGCACTCAAAGAAATGTCAGCCACCAAAGTTCATCTAGTCTAGTCACATTGCATAAATGATACTTAGATGTTGTGCTATACTAATACCTAGTTCAACTAATAGTTGGAAAAGCTCAAACAAAGCATAATATGACTCATTGTCATATTATGTCATTCACTGTAAAAATAATTATTTGTTACGGCCAGTGTCGCCCACTGCTGTCATTGGCAGGCTGGCACATGCGAGTGTGCTACAAAGGGATTGCGCGAGGGATCCATGCAAAACCAAAATAAATAAATAAATGTAAAATATCAACACGAGCGCTAGAGTCGATACTGATACTCTCGTTAGTATTGATTCTATTGGATACTTGGATCAATCTGCATAGTCCTACGGAGTTACTCTACCAGGCTCTCAAGTGCCTGTGGAAACTACAAATCTTGTTTAGTGTAAATGTATCTGAGTGTCAGTGCTGGGCCCCAAGGGTGCCAAAATGTTGAGCAGACTGCTAATGGACCATGTTACAGTGTCTCATTGAGCTAACAGATGGAGACATCTGAGCTCAGGTCTTTAGTTATTCCATCTTTCATAGAACACTTTTCTCCTTTTCACTCTTGTTTCAATCCTCTCTACCACATATATAATACAGTGGGCCCCTTGTTGTGAAATTTCATCGCTGGTACCTCAGAGTACAAGGATACGGCCTCATTCAGAAAAATTCCTAAGGCCCACGTGGGCACATTTCAAGAATGTAGCATTCTCCAATGTGCATTTACATCTACAATATTAGAGTGATGTCAGTACTTTTATTTTTACCGTGGACTGAAAACATTTGGATTTGAATAAGACGAACATGAGACATGCGTTTGTCATTTTCAACTTCAGAGTATAAGTATTTACAGTACATCAGGACAGCACTGTTTCATTAACTCGACCTCCTTTTTGAATTTCAGCTTAAGTATTGTAACATGTGAAAGACAGGTGTGTTTTGATGCACTGGTCTGTCCAACGGCATTTATTTTTCAAACAATAAATGTATATGCTCAGTTTGAGATTTTGCATAAGAATACTATATTGATTTGAAAAAATCAGAGAGCTGCAGGACTCAAGATATTACAATTTATCTTTTGCACAAGACTTCACGAGCTAAAGTGCATAGGCTAGACGAGAAGATGAAAATCTGTCATTAATGAAGCAAAGAACTTTACCAAAGTGATGATCCTGAATTCATCTGTGAAACTGTCAATCTTGTGTTGCATGCTCCATCTCTTGAAGTCAATGGCAATTTTTTCACACAAAAAAATAAAGGTATTCGACCTACTGGGCAGTACAATGGAGAGGTATACGGTATACGTTTTCTCATAAACACTACAAAGAACGTTTACACACATTTAAATGTGCAATTGAGAAAACAAAACAAAACTCATATATACGATTTAAAATACAATGAACTTTTCATCATTAACATTTTTCATAGAAGAAGTTGATCACTTTTCTTAAGCATCAAATTAAGTATATATTATCATTCTCTCAAGAGGTCTAGCCATACAAAACATGAAAGCACATCTGCACTGATGTAAAAAATAATTGCCCACAATAACTTGCATGTAGCGTCATCATTCAACAAGGAGGAAATCATTAATTCCATCAGTCTGTTGTTGAGAGTGGCTTACATATTTGATATGCTGGCTTTAGGAGTACAAGCGAGGCCCCGGAGAGAGTCAGGCTTGACAAGCTCCAGCTCCACATGGCTGCGTTTAATTAGGAGGGAAACTAGATCGGATGTGGGGGTGGTGCTTATGTTAACTGATTTCCCTTTTTAATCAGAGCTAATCTTCAGTCATTTCTACATCACAATTCAAGGTGAATAATTTCAGAATGTCTAGCAAACTCAGTTGGGCATTTCATGATACTCACTTCAGTCAATTACTTTGTACCAGCAATGATAATCCACAATTCCTCAGACACTGTAAGTAGGGAAAATATGCATTTTTAGAAATGAGTAAATATCTCCAAACTCTCATCTTTCAGACACATTGATAGCTCTTCTAACCCCAAAATAGGGAAGTTACTTACTGTGTCTCTTCTCTAGAGCTGTCAAAAATAATTTATTAATTGACAAGCAATTGATTATCAATTTAATCGACAACTATTTTAATAATTGAGTAATCTTTTGGAGACATTTTCTAATTAAAATTTGTCCAAATCCTCACATTTCAGCATATCAACAGTAATTGTTCACGGATTTCTGTAGTCCTTCACAAAAAAAGACTGATTATCTTCTGAGTTCAATCAAAATAAGACATTTGCAATTATCCCTTTTTACTTTGGAAAACAATGACCGAACCGGAAACATAGTACAACAGCAATTCCCCTTTTTATAAATCACTATACGAATACAAAGTACAAAAAAAACAAAACAATTAGTGGCTAATAAACAGTAATCAGGGGAAATTATATATTTTTAATACACTTAAATGCAAAATTAAAATGTATCTGATTAGTCAATTATTGATTGAATTAATTAATTAATAGATTAATTGATTCTAAAAAATATTCGATAGTGACAGCTACACTCTTCTCTCCAAACCCTAATCAATAATAATGAAGAAAAAAAATCATGACTTCCAACCCCAAACCAACCAATTCATTCCTTTTGGACACACATCACAAAAAAAACTAACCTAGGTTGAACAATCTCACTCTCACTAAACTCTCTACTCTTTGCTCGGTGTCACGTCCCAGGTTAGCATTCAATCTTAAATAAAGACACATCCTGTAATGCATATTAATTATCATCAATCTACCATAGGTGTCAAACTCTGGTCCTCGAGGGCCGCAGTCCTGCAGGATTTGGAGGGTTCCCTCTTCCAACACAAGCTGATTCCAATCAGCAGGATCGGTATCAGGCTTATGCAGAGCTTGCTGATGAGCTGATCATATATCAGCTGTGTTGGAGAAGGGAAACATCCAAAGCCTGCAGGACTGCGGCCCTCGAGGACCGGAGTTTGACATCTATGATCTTGCTAGACAAACAAAGTTCTACTACTACTACATTGTACTACCAATACCACACAATGGAACAATTTGGTTAATTTGTTGGTATCTGGGGTGAATTTCTGGACTCACACCCTGCAGCTTCTTAGTGCTGGGGTTCCAGTAGTCCCTTGGTTTCTGTGACCCAGAAGTTCGCCTAGCTTGGAAGCATGGGATATGCTGCCAAGCCTGTACAGTATTGCTTCCCCAGGGGAGCACCGTGCTGCGCTGGTGAGACTGTGTGATCCTAGCCTGACACATCAGCAACCTGTACGGCACAAGCTCTACAGTACTGTCAGAATTGGTGGTGCATCAGTATTGGTGGCCACAACTGCTATGTATGTGGATCTTAGAACTCCCAGGTTTCAGGGTAGCAGGGGGTGATGTAAATCAGTTTACAGAATGTTTGCCTTTCTCTTTCTGACAGTGTCTTGTCTTGCACAGTGTCATCAACCCCTAGTTGGTCATGCAAACTGCCTAGTGGGCATGGCTGGAATATTACCTGTATTAACTTTTTGCATGTGATGTCACAGCTCTCATGGGAACGCTCCCTATGGGACGCTGGACGGTAAAAGAACCACTTGCCTGTATTGTAACCATTGAATCTCATACAGCGTAAAGTCCTTTATCTAATTGATTATCTTATAAAATGATCATATCTTGCTGTGCGGTCGGTTGTACAGATAAGGGAGCAAACCAAATGTTGCTTTTTATCGCAAACCTACTAATGAAGACAAAAGACGTCGATGGATATCATCAGTCAACAGAAAGGACTGGCAGCCCACAAAGTATTCACGGATTTGCAGCGATTATTTTTCGCGAGGTTAGTAGATAAATGTTCATACATTTTACTAGTAAATGTACCCTCTAACAAAGATTGTAACAGAGGTGTCGAATTACGTGTTTCAAACCACATTAACGAGCCAGATAGTTAGCATCCACTCCAACTGCAGGTACACACTAGCCTGGAAATACACACTCACAGACGGCGTCACGAAAATAGACAAATTTGATTGGCCGGCCGAATCTCTGTCTATGGACGCCTGTCCAAACCCGCTTTCTCTTTCAAGAAAATGGGAGAAGCCTGGGAGAAGTGTGACGAGAACCTGAGCCATTATGTTGATATATTTTGTTGTGTCTCTTAAATACCTAAAATATCATTTCAATTGTGAAAGTTTAGAATGAATTATCAATGATTTTTGTTGTCTGACCATTGGGCGACAAGGGAAAACAATGACACAGTAAAGGAGTGTATATAAGTATACGGTAGCCTGCATATAAGGGCTTAGTTCTCCACTATGATTTTTTTAGACTTAAGATTTCTAATGACATGAGTCAAAGACAGAGTGTTTCTTAGCGGATTTGCACCCAAGTAAACAATGCATTATCATTGTGTATGTGTGAGAGAGCAAGAAAGAGACAAAGCAAAACACAGCTAGAGAGATTATGCGATAGAGAATTGGGGTGGGCAATTGGAGGCGATCTGCAGGATTATTACAGGGAACACTGACAGGTTAAATGAGCCAGAACATTTCTTGGCACGTCTTATGTAACACTGCACATATGCGTTTTCGAATGGTCTCTTGCTATTTCTGTGAACAACAGTAAACACTAAGTCATTAAGTAGTGTCTCATAAGCAGGGCAAAGATCAACTTTCCTTCTTTCTTGTGCCACAAAAACAGGGAAATTGACTTGAGTTGAATATGTCCACTATGCAATTACTGTTTTATGAGATGTAATGTTAATGCGGGATGAATGAGCACACCTCTATTATAGCCAATTAAACATAACAAAAGTTGTACCCCTTCATTGATATCAAACTCCTCAAATGTTTAAAACCATGAGAAAAGTAGGAAAATATCCAAATGTTAAAAAACATAAATCCACACCATAAACCTGATTCTGAATGTTAATAAACTCAAGTGGCCACTGCATAACCCTGAACAGAATAGGTTGTTTATCAAATGTATTGATGAGTACAAATTGGATAGACACTTGACGTGAGTAAATGTCTTCATTTGTTCAGCATTTCATCTGGCAATAGGTCTATTAGATGCTACTGTAGTTTAGCATTTGAGTAAAGACTAATTAGGATTATCTTTAAATAGAGTACACTACTCCTAAATCAACGTTCAAGCCTTTAACTTTAATCCACCTTGTAATCTTGTTGTGTGTCTCAACTATGGGCAGCATGTGTAAAGGTGAATGAAACTGTTTTCTGTTGGTTGTAAAAAGCAACTGCCTGCCACTTTGAGTCTCCCTGATCTGTTGTGTGCTTAAAATACTGCACCAGTGTATGAGAGCCATTCAGTTATCTCCACCCATTATCCCACTCACACTTATGCTTACCAGAACGCAAGGACATTTAGAAACAAGTCCCCATTTGCCCAGAATTCTTCCATCTTGTTGAGGGCGACAACAAAGCAGGCCTTAATCCATCTACCTGTGACTTTTTACCAACAGGATTAGTCCCAGTTTCGCCACTAAATTCCCTCCGAAATACGGGCAAATCCTGGGCTACTCGCTGATCCACTGGTATTGGCCGAACCCTCTGTTTCACGTCCTAAATACACTGCTGCTCTTATCTAAATGAACAGCTCTGGTCTGGTGGTGAAGCATTTTCATCCCAGACGTGTGCGCTCGTCAGCATGCTGCCAAGTGTAGAGAAAAGCTGATGTGGATACTATACATGGATGAGCGCTGAGCAAATCCCATCTCTGTCCACATGTCCACCCGCTTGCAGTGGCTCTCACAAACAAAATCTTCAGTTGAGGGAAATGCTAAAATGTATACATATTGATGAACCAAACTCTTTTAATGTATTTGACTTATGGCACGTTAATAAAGTAATGTGGGAGTAGAGAACCACAAACAATATTTTTCTTATCTGACTGTACAATTTAGCAGAACTGCAAAGTTGCATGTTTTCAATTCACATGCAAGGGTATGCTTTTCAGACCAATTTAACATGATGTGGCACATAAGAACCGTAAGCGGTCTTGATAGTGACAGGAAAGTTAGATACTTTTTATACACTGCCGAAACTCTAATATAATATTTCCCATATTTATGGTCAATACAATTAACACAACACAAATATAAGGGCAAAATTACCTTAACTCTGCCACGACCAATATCTGTATGTGGGGAAAAAAAGTACAATTTTTGGCTCCAATTGATCCCAAATGAATCTAATTTTATTGTGCAGTATGGGTTCATGCAATTACAGTCTATGCAAGCTACACAAATTTGTTGTGTTCCAAGAAGCATGCTTGGACTTCCCTTTATTCTGTTTTATTTGCAATAAGCAGACAGCCGTAAAATAGCATTTAGCAATATCTGTACTCTCCTTTTAGATACCGCTCTCCGTTGTGCCCCTAGTGGTGGAACCAAAACATCACAATATTGTACATAAAGATGTTTTAATATATCTATAAATACATGTGTTTTATTTTTATTGTAATTAGATCATTTTGACTTGGTCATTTTATAAGCAGCTCACACGTAGAAAAGGTGTAGGCAACTCGGCTCTACGCTAAGTTCTGTTCTTGGTCATTTGTACTCATGGCAGTGAAGCCTACATTTCCAATAAATATTGTGCCATAATGCTACGTAAGGATGTTTAATATGCCCAGGGGCTGCACAAATGCCGGCATTTCATGCTACAGTCTAGAGCGCTGTTGTTCAATTTAATAACCTTCACATGCCACACCGCTAGGGGGCAGTGCTACTTCTTTTATGCCAAGTGGGCTCTTGAGGGAGAGCGAGTGTTGGCCGGTGTTTGTAACGGTGGTGGGAGCAGAGTGCAATGGAATAAAGTGGTCTGAACTTCAAACAAAAGTGGATTTCTTATTCTATCTAACATTGGTAGCAAGGATGGTTAGCAACTACAGAGTTCCGCCACCATTTGAAGAAGAAAAACCCTACGAAAGCTGGAAAAATGAGGTCACCGACTTGGAGAAGAAAAAGCAAGCCCTCGCGGTGGCTTTGGCGCTATCAGGTAGGTCGCAAGAAACAGCGATGGAAATTCCAGTGGACGAACTCAATGATGACACTCTATTTGCAAAACTTGTTGGGTTGTTCCTAAAAGAAGAAAAGGTTTTCCTCCAATTTTGACCGGATTATAAAAGACGTGAATATGTCCATGGCGGACTATATAATTGAGTTTGAACAACAATATTAACGAATGCCGATTTACAACATGGAGTTACCCGATGCTGTTTTAGCTTTTAAGCTGTTGGACAGCGTGTTTGGAAATGAGAAACAAGCAGCTAGCTAGCTTTAACAGCATGCATTGACTTAACCTTTGCTAACATGAAGTCAGCGCTGAAGAGAATATTTGGCAGAAACGCGAGTGCTGTAACGGAAGGTATCAGCCAGGAAATGGTATATGCTAGCAGCAACAGGAAAAAACGGGGGAAAAACAAAACCTGGCAAAGTTCCCCTCGACAGAAAACTCCACAAAACGGTACAAATCCACTTGACAAGTATGGACGACGGTCAAAATGTGCAGTGTGCCAAAGTACGTTTCACTGGGCTAAAGACTGTCCACACAAAGACGGAGGATCGTGAAACGGAATTTGAAGAGTGTAATGTTACTGTGTTTACCAAGGAACCACCAACAGATGCAGAGATATTCATGACAGAATTTTTTTTGTGTGTGTGTTGACTGTTTTTTTTGTGTTGACTTGCTCTTTAAGTGGGCCTTTCTAAGCCCTTTTGTAGTTGATAGGGATGTATGTTGTATGCCTTTCATGGGCTAAGAGTACAATATTTGTCTCTTTGTAATATTCGAAACTTCCTGTTGCTGCTTTAATGAAGAGTTGGAGACTTTTTGGCAGCCCTCCCCCACAACAGTTTTCCATCATTTTTAGAGAGTGTTGTTATTATTCAGTCAAAATGGCATTTGTATTATCTTCACTTGATGATGACCTACTGTATCTCAAAATAATTAGAAAATAAGTGAAAAGGTTCGCGTGGCTGAGGATGTTTAGTAATAAGATTTCCTTCTTCTCTTTGAGGGCAATGGTCTGTAAAATGCAAGTATAGCTAAGTGTTATTTGGCATTAATCAGTTCTAAAACCCTTAAATAGGAAAATATTCATCCATTTAATGTAATAATTCATTATGGTCACGAATACCTATTTTAACATGGAATATGTGTAGGGTGTTTGTAAAATTCCCGCTGAATACTATATGTATGTGTGTGTTTGTGTGAGGGGGTAAGGTAAAGGTAAATTCCACTGATTGGGGGAGTGCAGTGTGTGTGGGGGAGAGTGTGTGTGTTTGTGGGTGGCTGGAGGCACTCTACAGTACAGTGTGATGAGTGTGCCATCAAAAGGTACAATTTCTTCATGATTCATGGGTTGTAGCATTCACATAGCTGAAATTCTGATGCCTTACTTTCACCAAAGTATGAACACAGAACAAAAGCCAGAAGGCTGCACCCTTCTGAACAACCAATTAAATGCACATCCTGCCTCAAATTACTACACATGCAGGTCACTTATGAAAAGAGCAACATTATATAGTTGAGGAGTAGTTGCTCTTATAAAAAAATATATATCAAAAGCGCAATTGCAGCGGTAGGGTAGCGCTTACCTGTGGTGAGGCGTTCAAATGCAATATATGGACCATTCATGTGGATGATGTTCACGTTCCCCAGTGGGCATCAAAGACAAGAGAAAGAAGTTTGTTAGGAATCATGGTAATAATGTTTACAGTTTCTTTAATAAACATTTGTGGGGATACAAACAGGCACATAAGCAAATAAAATATGAAACATTTATGGACTGTTCCTATTCCAAACATTTTGGAAGACAGGCAATCTTAGTGATGCATCTTAAAGATCAAAATGCATGAGAATCATAGGAAAAATCATCCATCATAGGTAAAAGCAACAACAACAAAAACGATATATCGTATACTCCACTAAAAGACAGAGACAAAGATGTTGTGCGGCCAAAGACGTGACATACAGTATGAAGCAGTGTCAAATATTTAGAGAAATCGTCTCACAGTGTGGCTGCTTCTTGCTGCCTCTCTGATCACTGATAGTGACCACCCAATAGAAAAATACAATACATTGACATCAATATTACCGCATTCACACAGGCACTATCAGTGCAAATGATGTAGGGGAAAATTGTGGAACTCAGGGACATATACACTGTGGTCATATTAACAATCAATCTAATGCAAACTGTAAGTAACCTTGTTATTGTGTAGTAACTTTTGATAATAAGTTCTCATCTCTGTCAATAGCAAATCATCATGATGGCTGGCTCCTTGATTCCTTCCTACCAGAGGAAGCAGAGCACAGAGTGTGGAAACAACACTGGAGTTGGGGACTGGAATTAGTGAGTATGTCATGTTGATGTTCTTTGAGCCCAGCTAGGGTCCGTTCGCTTGTTCTATTGCTTCATTTAGGCCCCTTCTGAAACTTATTTGACTGGTGCTGAGCCTGTTCATGGATATCGACATCTTTCTGCAGCCTGATGATGGAAGTAGCAACAAAACGTCTGCATCCCACCTCAACCAAACAGACTTTTGCAGTCTATCGTCATAGTCAAGTGTGTGCTGCCAGTTAATAGCATAGTTCTTGCGCTCTTAGGCATCTTCAACTGAATTTTCCCATGGGACTGTAAGCACCTTAATTGATGATAATGCAAAACAAAAGGATTTCAACTAGTGTTATTAGAGGTTGTGCGGGTTTTTCTTTAGCTTTTGTTGATTTTTGACTCAATAATGTGAGACCTTGACACACACAGATTGTTTTAAATTGGGGAAAATGCATAGGATGCCCTGTTTAAAGACACGAGGCTTTGTTTTCTCTAACAGTCAGCGTACAATTTACCCGCTCTCTATTTACTAGACATTGTTTGAGTTCAAGCCATTCTTCAATCAAAATTATTCCTGTTCCTAATTATATCTCATTTGCTACATCAAAGTGAGCACAATGCTCACCAAATGCAATCAGTTCAAGTTCAGGTTGGTGCCCATATCGTTGTTGTTATCAGTCCTCTCAAGGGGGATGACCATTCAGCCTTCTTCCACTTCTCATCTTAAGTCCCCATGGGGCTTTGCAGCTATTAATGGGATCTTCTCTTAGACTTCTTGTGATTTAATGCAGTGATTCCTAACTAGGGATACGTGAGCACAGTGCAGTGGCCACATGGAAACATATAATAATAAATTTTCTAGATCAATAATCTGTGGCACAGCTATGCCAAAAACACAACAGCCGCATGTCAATTCAAGTGACTCATTAAAGCCCAGAAGACTGACGGAAATTAAGCAAAACTTCTCTGCATATTATTTTTGATCAGTGTTATGTTCCTGATCTTTAAAGTTTAAATGCCCTTTTAAACTGGACTTATTCAAAGAAGGAGCAGTTTTTTTGTGTGGTAAATCCATCATATATCCATAAAAAAAAGAGGTTTATTCTTAATTTTGATTCATATTATATTATTTATTTCCAAGGCAACATTAAATTAAAAAGAAGACAATGCCTTAGAATTTCATTCCGATGGAGCTTGGATGTTTATATGGAGCCTTCTCATTCCTTTTGGCCATTTGGATTCATTCTAATAGGATCACATGGCTCTTTAAAAACCCGGCAACTGTCTTAAATTGTGTTAAATGCCTAGATTTTAAGCATATACACATGCCTTTGCCCAGCAATTGGAGGCTGGTGTTTTTTAATTAGGAAAGTGTTCATCACGCTGCAACAAATGGATGGTAAATGGACTGCTTTTTATATAGCGCTTTAACTACACCACATGGTGTCAAAAGTGCTTTACAATTGAAGCTTCACATTCACACACACACGCACACACACACACTCACACACACACTCACACACGTGGGAGCAAATCGGGGGTTCCGTGTCTTGCTCAAGGACACTTCGACATGGTCACCAGGGGTGAGGACCGAACCCACAATGGGAGACGACCACTCTACCACTGAGCCATGCCGCCCCTTGCTCTACATTCGCCAGTATCCCTTTAACATTTATTTTTATTGTTTGTTGTGTATTAATATAAATAATTTACGGGTTGTTTTGACGCACGTTCCCCAAGACGTGTTTGCTACAAGTCGGTTACAAACACACTAGCTCATGATGCACATTGTCCTCTCATCACTTATTTTCATACACTTCGACTTCAATTTTAAGTAGTAGTAAATTTGGGCTGTTGGGAAATGAAAACAGAGATCATAAAGAGGGTATTCTTGGAGAAATCTCAAAATAGATTTTTTTTTGACCACCTGATGTATTTTTCTCAATTACTCGAAAATAACCTTTGTGGCATGCAGACTCTTTCGACGGAGTAGGTCACACATTAGCCACTTTTCTGTTACAGGTTCCATAATGGCCTAACAACACACCACACCAGGCCTCGCTTGTCCCGGCCTGGCAGGGGAGAGTGGCCAACCAACTCTCTCTCTCTTTTTTTTTGCCACGTTCCGGTCTAAGTCGGGTTTGCACGTATCTTTGGTCGAAGATGGTACGTTTTTGTATGCCATCTGCAGTATGTGTTTGATTTTGATATTGATCGCTTGTGGCATTTTGTCCAAGGGCCTGAAAAGGATGACTACTCAAGTGTACATTTCATTCAACATAGAATGCTGAGGATGCATTGCGATCCAACAATTGTGCTGCAATAGTACACATGTGAAAACACACACACACAAGCAATCAATCACACTGACAACTTCTACTGGGCATTATTGGAAAGAAGAAAGTGACAGGGAAAAATCAATAGGCCAGCAAGCAACTTGAAATAGCTGCTGATATGCTTTCACATGTCTTTTCCCACATGCACCATTCTAACAATGGACCAGAGAAAGAAAATAATAGTAAGGCTTGTGGGAGCTATTGGGGAAAGGACTGTTTTACAATTAAAGTGTCCCAATCCATGTTAAAAGTGTCTAAGAGGTGTGTATGCACACAGCATATAACCCTGTGTGTAGAAGCAAGGAAAATCAGGTCTAGGTATGAATGACACATCAATTTGAGTGCAGATGCCATTCCTCACACTTCCGATGAAAATAATGCATATTAGATTAAATATAAAAAAAAATTAAACAATCTTGGAGAGACACACTTCATTTGAAGCATTTAACTTTCACTGTTTTTGTATAAATGACAAAAAGCAGTGAGGGAAAAAGTAATGAAGTAGAAAAATGAGATTCGGGTGTCAAGACTGGCTGAGCATAACAAGAGGCTGACTCTCAGAGGTCAAGTCCATCTTGGTGATTGGTGGTTCTCTCCCATTGCCACCCTCTTGACCTCTCATCCTACTTATATCATCCTCAGTGTGCAACACAATGGTTCTTCACATCATCTCCTCAATGACCTTCTCAAGACAAGATTGAAAGATAACCGAAGACATTAAAAAAAAGTGAGTTTAAAGGACAAGGGGAAGTTATGATTGATCTAGCCATAAATGCTGTTTATTGTTAAACCACGTGACATTGAAAGGAGACAAGAATGTTTTCAAGATTCACTTTGGTGGCTGGTGTTGGTTCTCTACAGGGGCCCTATTCCCCTAAGAGTAAAGAGAAGGAAGATGAGGAGTGAAGTGTGTGTATGTGTGTCTGTTAGTTATCTGTCACTGTGTACAGATGGCGACTGTCAAGATGGAAAAAGACGCCAGGATAAAAAAAAAATATCCAAATTAGGACTAAAGAAAAAGAAAGAAGAAACTGGGAGAAATTACGGAAAAGGGTGAAGTATGATGAAATTCCCAATTCATCGAGGCTTATCAGCCAGCTTCAGCTTCTTTTTAAAACATTAGCATGGAGAGCAAAGTCATTCCATTTGTTTTGCTTTCTCATAACTATTTGAAGAATACAACACAGTTATGTCTCTCAATCAAATTATTTGATTGATGGACAATTTCATTGTTGTCTTGCTGCCAGGATGAGTGAGATGGTATTTATGAAGGGTGTAACGATTCATTTATTTTCCAGGAGTTAGATCCAGTTTAAGAACATTCCACTCAGGGACGCAGTATGTTGATTACATCTGTATTATTTTCCTTTCTTTTTTGAAAAACAAAACAAAAGACAAACAAACAAAAGAAAACAAGAACCTCAGTTAAATAGGAAACGAAAAATTGGTGCCAGTCACTTTTTTCTACTGTTTAAGATATACTCAGGGATAAAGTAGTTAACCAACACAATGATACAATAAATGGCAAATATATTTAAGCGCATTGGGGAGTACATTTGCAATATGTAATTAAAAACAATCATCCTCTATTCAAATTTAAGGAACACTGGTTGAACTTGATACACAGATTTATGAAAAACAAAAGAAAACAAATTACTGATCAGAATGAAAAACACACTGTGAGTAACCCCTGTTATTTTTTACTACAGTAAGCAATTCAATTTGGTCCCTTATATATTTTTATCCTGATGACCAGAGTCCATAGAGGCCTTATTGTGCTTAACATCCAAATTATGGGGGAAAAAAAGAGACAGCAAATGTATCACATGTATTCTCACTTGTGGAGGTAAAGAGTGGATGAGATCTTTTTTCCTGAAAAAAGTCAAAGGTGACAGAAAGAGGTTGATTAAACAGTGGGGGACAGCAGCCACTGACACAATGGCCTCCATCCTTCCCTCTGTTTAATAAAACATTCAGCAACAATCAATAGACAGTCCACACAAACAGCCACCTTTAAGGGAATCACAGACACACACACACACGCATAAACTGCTTCACATTTTGTCACTTAACTTCGCTTTAGTGAAGCTTCAGGAATAATGTTCTCCTTCATGTCAAGCTTAACCTCTGTGACAACATTTGTTATTATGAAAAATATCTCAATCCAACTCTATGTTCATGCCTCCATGAAACATCATACCTTCTTTTGCCAAATGGCGGATGCACATTAAATATAGTGTTTCATGAAGCATTTTACGTCCTCTGCCTAATGCACAACAACAACAACTGAGACATACTGTATGGGTGCAAACTACCGGTATTTAAGGTTGGATTGTTAAATGATACAGACAAAGATGCTGTCTTTTAACTGAAAATAAAACATACTGTATAGGAGTGTTGGTTTTGGTCTTACAAGACTAGCTTTTAGAACATCAATCATCAATCAAAACCAATGTATCCAGAAAAAAAGAAACCAATTGAATCTGAAGTCTGTTTATCAAGTGTGATCTGGCCAAGAAGACAAAGCGCAAAACAAATACGAATATACAGTATACTTATATTTTAATAACATAAAATCAACCAAACCAGTTTAACATTGCCTACCTATGTCTGTGTAGATTTTCATTTATACATTGTAAAAAAAGATGATTGCAGCCTCTATTCAGCTTTTACGAACAATCTACAATCTACAACGGTCATGATGTTTACGCAGATAAGTTAATAAAGTTGAGATCTCATCTCATGACCCTGGGTGTCTATACGTACTGTATATATTTTTATCTACTACTCAGTACGATGTTGAAACAAAATCAATACACAGAAATTGGGTACGCGCACTCATCTAGAGACAATGCTGATGGCAAGACAAAATACTAATGCAGATTGAATAATTTGTGGTCTGCCAAAGTCCCATACTTACAAAAATGCAGTGGTGCTTATGACTTTTATAATACAGTACATGTCGTAACTCATTGTTCATTGATAACTTAAGCTTATTGTTTGGCCGTCAAACATTTGGGTTAAGACAGTGAGACTATTTAACTGGAAATCAAATGTCTCTTGGATACACTTCCATAGATCAGCTATCAATCAGCTTTCTGTGCATGTGCAGTCTCTGTGGCTTATTGTATCAACGACAACAATTTACTTCACAAGAGGAGATTAAAGACTGATAAGGAAATACATTTGTGCTACATCAATTAAAATAAATAAATTATTTCAGTGTGCATGGATAGAAAACATACATCTAACATCATGTCATGACAGCTGAGCTAACCATCATAATGTAGCAAAAAGATGTAGGCCTACTTCATTTTACATTCAATATTAAATAAAAAAGCAGACTGAAAATATGTTTTTCTTGTTTGCACATTTAGTTCATTAAAATTAAATAGTCAGATACTTGTCATCTTCAATGAGTCTCTTGTTTCACTAATGAAAATTTCCTTAAAAATAATAAATATATTAATCAAGTGTGAAGACCATCTACAAGACTTTGCCTGAAAGACTAGTCTCAACCACCAAATCTTAATTACAAAGCAGGGCATTCAGGAAAGTGCCTTTCTCCCTAAAGGTTATACAGTCTGTTTACAAAAGTGACACTGTGCGACAGTCCCTGGTAATAGCTGCAATTATTTCACAGCAGGGCTACACTGGGTTTCTGCAGGTCATGTGGTTTAGTTGGACTCGGTAACAATCAGGCAGTCTTTATTTCATCACCTGCGAAAACAGTTGCAACACCTGAATAATAATGATACAAATATTATGTTGAAAATATTATTTTCCAATAGTGATGTATCCAAATGATTCATCTTTGCAAAAATCTGTTTTTTAAGAGAAGTCCAGTCAACCATGCCAACCATGGCAGCCATCATATGGCAGGATCAATAAAAAAGTGATCGGAAGGCATATGATTTGGATTCATCCCTTGTATTGACTATGAAAAGATTGGGCAAATATAAATGAAATTGCAAGTGGATGTGCATGCATAATGGCACAATATGGAGCGAGTCAGACACATTTGAAATTAATCGCAATGCATGCGCTACAAGTAAAATGATGCAACAGAATGATCACATTTAACTAAAGGGGCCATACATATGAAATAAAAAAGGCGGGCAAATTCATAACTAACGCAATATTACCTTCAAGTTACAAAATTAAGAGTATTTTTCAAGGACTCCTTATGTACAGTGGTACAAAACTGAAAATCAGTAATAATTGATCCAAAAACTGAATATGATGCAGGATACATTTACATGACTAAATTAATTAATTAACTTGACTTAAGTATTTCATTTATTTATTTATTTAATGTTCATTTACCCTGATAAAGCCATTGAGGACAGATTATCTTTTGAAAACTAGCTGCAGACAGAAAAAGTAAAACAAGCCAAATATAACTGTACAACCCAAACAGTACATAAAACAGAATAATAATAATAATAATAATAATAATAATAATAATAATAATAATAATAATAATAATAATAATAATAACCAGGCACAGTCCAGAGCTGGGCACTTCCATTAATCATCAATTCCTGTCAATGACGAAGCCCACCTTTCAGCAAGTGCACAATGACGCAAAGCCTCATAAAAACACAGGGACTAAGCACCGACTGAAACAGGTTTACGTCCGTCGATCAGGAAGCAAAAATGCCGAAGCACTCGGCGAAAGGTGGGCATCGTCAAGGCCAATGAAGTGCCCAGCTCTGACAAAATCCTTCTCTACTGTCAAAATACACCATATCTCTCTTTACCCAACCGTTAAAAATTAATAGCTCAACGAGATGAGAGTCTCTTTTGACTAATATTAAGGCACTGGGATCATAGATGTTGCGATCACAGCACATCACTTCCCATAAACTGAGATTGAAAGTAAAAAAGCAATTGCTGTCCAAAAGCTGATAGTTTATCCGTTGGTGTGCAACATACAGAAAGATTGGTTCAAATGTTCTTGTCCCATGATCCATCTTTCGCAGTTAGGTGTTCTTTTTAGTTCTTATTCTCCAAATCCCCTCCAAAATGTGTGTAGTCGCAAGTTAGGGGGGTGGACTTCCTCACGGTTCTGCTCCCCGCAGCCACTCCACCTTCATTCCGCGCTGTCTATCAAAAGAGAGCCCAAGAGGTTTATCCATTTTCCATTGTCATCTGATGTGATACAGGTATGTGAGATTACACTAATTATCAAGCCCCAAGCTGGATAGTGGTACTCGAGGACCGCAGTTGAGAACCACTGATATAAGAAACTTGTGGTTCAAGAAATATATCAGCAAGCCTATAGGTTTACATTAAAGTGGGGGAAAGAAATCACCGATGGCTGTTATTTTCTTCTTCCTATCTAAGGAATGCATTTTCTACCTCAACTGACTTTGCTTGTCAGTGGACTTTAATCGACCAACCAGAGGGAAGTGGAGACTGTATAAGAAGATTTAAGACTGACATACTGTAGTTGCCGGAGGTGCAGTCAGTTGTAAAAGAACATCTTTGATTAGGAAGTTCCTCTAACACTACGGCCACACGCTGAGCCTCATGGTTACTTCCTGTTACTATCTTTATTGATGGCAGTGATTGAACGCAGCCCCGAGGGCGCTATGAGTAATGGAGTTGTTGTCCAACATTAGGGCGGGCACTCGCATCCAGAAGCACAGACACTCCTATAGTCCTATATAGAAATTCAAACCACACAATTAAACCACACAAAGAATTTGAGTTCTGACAGTACACACATATCATTGTGTCAAGCAGAGGGCTTGGCTGACATAATCAATAAAAGATAACCATAGTGAATGCACAGCCTTGTCTAGCCAGCCCACCCCAGGGTGACATGACCAACATAGTACAGTCGATACAATCATTCAATGGGTTAGCAACAAGCACTCTTGCTATGTTCCCTTAATATTGTTGATTAATACGAAGAAGGAGGACTGTACTTGTTAACATTATGTATGTTTGTTATATAAGTAGCAGCTCGAAAAGTTAATATTATTATTATTGTATTTTTTTAAATTAAATGTTGTGTATTGCTTTGCTGTTTTATTTGTATTTCGGGGAGTCTGGGACAAATCGTTAACATAGACATGACTTAAAAAGAAGCAATGACATGGCAATGTTAGAAATTACGAAGGGCCTGATTTACAAACCCCACTTCCAACGACATTGAGACATTGTGTAAAACGCAAACACAAACATCCTTTCCGAAAGCAAAACTCTCTTTTGAATATGGCGATTTCTACCAAAATTTGGTGTGTACTATATGTTGTTTAGCTGCTTTCACACAGACTTGCAAAATTGGCACATCAGAAGCATAACAGATTATTGAAAGATTTATCTGCCTGCGCCTTTTAGATATTTACGCAGCTTAACAGCTTCCAGATAATTAGATGTGCACCAATGTCACGCCATCATGAAAATACTGTCAATTGCTAAGATTGAACACAAAAAGACAGATGTCCTAGTTTTGGATTTCTGCTATGCCATCATTTTATTTAATCGAATAAAATACGATAACAGCGCTGTACAGGATGAGCGTAAATACGCATTGTGTTGTGTCATGATGCAATGGATGAATTGCTTTATTATGCACACACAATTGAGAAAGTGATTTAGTTTGTACAAGGGAATAAATCAACTTCCAAAGGTGCTTACTCAGACATATCACATTATATTTCTGGTTTGACCGTAGATCGAACGGTCATTAAGAAGCCTGACATCAAATACAGTGTGTTTGTGTCTGTGTGTAGTGTGCATATTGTGTGCAACACAACGAGAGAGAAAGACAGGAGTGGGCAGGTACTATTGTTTCTCCGTCTAGCTTACCTCCTTCAAAACTACGAGCATATTTCTCACAGCTATTGATAGATTCCTCCCCTAAGAGCATAATTGGAAGGGTGCCCAAGAAGACTACTTCCGTTAGCAAAACCACATGAAGATCACCCGCCACATTTCCATCTGTCTGGACTGTAATGACTGAGACCATGATTAGATTATACTTTTAAACCCAAGAGGAAGTGGATCGGTCTGCTTTCTTGTCCTTAATTATGCCTTCATTACCATCACCTCTAATTGATTGGCTTTTAAAGTGTGCTTACGTAACATTCAACATGTCTCTACTTCAACAGCAATCAATGCTTTAACAAATTGGATGTACTGTATTTATTATTTATAATGCATTCCTAGTTATTTGTAGACAGTATGTTGTTGTGTTGCCATCGGTTGCAACACAAGCAGGGATGTTTATATGCAAGACCTTGTGCCTGGGTGATCTGACATTTTTGTGTGAAATAGTAAAGACTGGCCCTGGACTAATTCTGATCAATTCTGTGCTAGTTACTAAGAAAACACAGCTTTTAAAATACAACACAACAAATACAACAACCACAGCTGTAACAAAGTGCAGTATAGAACATAACATAAGACAATAATTAAAATAATAATTGGTGGGTGACCGATTTTTTGCGGCCGATGGAATATTTGGCAGAATAAAATTATGGCAGAATAAAATTATGATGTCCAATGAATTAATGAAAACATATTTATAATGACTAGAAATAACTTATTTTGGTCTCTTAATGCTTACAACAATAAAAATATGAATTTCAGGAAGAAAAGTTGACTGTTTTACCGTGATATGTCTCAGTGGTAGAGTCTCCCATCCGTGAGGTTGTGGGTTCAACCCTCACCCTTGGTGACCATGTTGAAGTGTCCTTGAGCAAGACAATGAACCCCAATTTGCTCCCAGTAGACCTGGCAGCGCCCTGCATGGCAGCAGCCGACCACTGTTGTGTGATTGCGTGCGTGAATGTGAGGCATTGTAAAGCGCTTTGGGCACCTTATGGTGCAGATAAAGCACTATATATAAGCAGTCAATTTACCATTTACACTATGCTTTGTCCTTTAGTATGTGTTGAGCTTTATATCAGTAAGAAAAAAAAAGCCAATTTTGTAGTTGGGCGTGAATCATATCTTTGTCTTATGCTGTAATGGGTTTACGTAAAAAGAAATAATAATAAAAAAAAAAAACGGCAACAATTCCCAGATCTTTGCCTTCTTTCAAAAGAGCAAATATTGGAGGAATAATTCAGCTGGCTGAAATTTTAGCGCACTGCATGGTGAGAAAAAGGCTTAATTTACTTCTATTATATTTTCGTAATCGCTAAAATTTTAACGTTTGTTTCCGGACTTTGTAGATGTCTTTAGTTCTTTTGAATTTTTTTATTTATTTTTTGCTTTAAAATATTGTACTTTTAATTTTTAAAGCAGACCGAGTATCCTTGTGTATGACGTGCTATAGCTGCCTACCCTAAATTTGTTTTTCTGTTCTTTACTCTCAAGTTAAATTAAATGATGCACCTTTACTGACATGTTTCATATTCATAATATTAAATCCATATTGAGTTTTATATGATTGTTAGACTCTTGCTGTCTACACTCAGGTCTCCAGTAGGTATCGCTCCACAATTGCTCTCTCTACTCATCGTGCTGTTTTCTACAATTCAACATGGGCGGAAGATTAGTACTGTCAAATATATTATTTTCATCATCCACTGATGACAACCATAAGTGAATGATCTTTTTACTTAAGTGTGAATTCAAGCATAAAGTTCCCTCTAAAACCCCACTTCATCTGAATATCAGCCAGGAATTTCACATGCTTTGTAGAGTAATTATTAGCTGTTAGCTGGGCAGTGGCCACAGCTAACTAATTGTTACTACCAGCAGACAGTGATGAAGACTTACTTTCTTCTTCAGAAACTTCCTTCCTTATATCCATCAAGACTCCCTTTCTCGGCCGTGATAGACAATGAACGCTAAGAGCGGCAGGTTAGGAGCAAGCAAACAAGCAGGAAAACATTGAATGGATGGATTAGAATTGGATAACAAAACATGACAAGTGCTCTCGCTATTGAAGGAATTGTATGATTACTATTTTAAGTGTAATCTTTGCGTGTTCAAAATCATTGTATCCGAGATCCGATGAACAAGGTTCCTTGCAAGGATTTATTTAAAAGCTTCCAAAGACACCGTTAAGACACCACATCTGAATGCAACGTGATGACCTCAAGAGTGTGACAATTTACAGAACATCGACTCATTTATACAAAAAAGATAAAAGGTTCCTCCTCCCAGCTCTTGATTGAACAAAGGGCAGACATGTCATCTCCTAGTGACCAAATGTTGATGTTATTAGCAAGCAGACGTGATGTTATTAGTAAGCAGAAGTTTACATACAGACATGTTGATTCCAAGTTGAACAAAGGTGTAATCTTATTAGTAAACAGACATTTACATTCAGTTGCCCTTCTTGACTGGGGGAGAAATGCAATTAGGATCTAACCCCAGACTTTTAGTCTCTAATGCCAAAAGGCTCTAAATAACATCATGCACATTCCTATCTTCAATAGCTTTGAGGGTGAGAGGATAAAATAAAGTTCACAAAATCATTACTCCACTGTATTCTATTAAACACTCATGATTATATCACATTGATATGCCTATAAGTAAATTAATAAACAGTAAAACATCAAATTGAAAATATTAAATGTCTTCACTATCTACAGTACTATTGAAGTGAGGGAAATCAATTGATTTCTGATCATATAAGTAATTAATCACAGTCCATCTGTCACGTTATTTTTCTCAATGCTACTTGTGGTTGGCACTTTTGGAACTCTTGGCTGACAGAGGCACGTTCGACTGCTAGCATGGTCGCAGTCGACGACGCAGTGAAAACATAGACTGGATTATTACTAAAAAAAACTTTTTCGACATGATGAAGTGGAATGGTTTGGATAATGACACACGAGAAGCATGGATGACCTTACACAACCAACAGATTTATGATTATATTTACATAAATAATGAGGTAGTACTCCTACTGGTGTTGGTGTGTAAAAAAGTGTTGTCAAACATCCCTACTATTTAGTATTGTAACCGTCATCTGCAAGCAGCTTTGGTTCCATGTGTGGGGTGAACCCTGGTCAAATATCCACAGTAGCTACTTCTGCTTGGTCAGCCAATTGTGATTTTATTCTCATGGTATTGCAAATCCCACTTCATCAAATACAGAGCCAGCCAGCCACTGGAACACATAAACACCCTGTTTGGTAGTGACGGGAAAATGAAGCTTCTTGAATCACTTGTGATAATTTTTGACTCTCCTAGATGGTGCTCTTCATTTAAATATAAAGGCTAGTGCAAAGGAAATTGATTACATTTCCACTGCATCTTTCACCCAAGAGTGCCATCTAGAGGAGTCAAAAAATATCACAAGTGCTTCATGAAGCTTCATTTTCCCATCACTACTGTTTGGCAGGAAAGGGACCGCAAGAAGATCAAATACAATAACACTTTTGTTAAAAGCAGTCCAGAAGAGACAAAATCCTCAGACAATGTTTGCGGATTATAATGAAGCTTTGACAAAGCAAATCTGGACGTCATCAGTCAGCTGTGTTTGTCTACTATATCGTTTCTCTCATCCAAAGACTTTGTGATCAGGCGTTTTGGCGTCTTAGCCCCATTATCATGTATTTATTTAGTTTGCACAGATGAAATTCAAGGGACTGCAATACAGCAGTGCAATGATATGGTAAACCAAAGAAAACTCAGTAGAGGAATGGTCTTATATTGGGGGGGACGGCAGCCATCTGTGGAAAATGCTCAAGGGGCCTCTGAGTTGGACTGATGCACAAGCTAATGTTTTCATGCCATGTGTACTTAAAATGAGTTTTGCTTTTTTGATGCCAAGTGTGTTTCTGAATGTCAGTCTGTTCTTGAAAATAAATTAAAATCAGTCACAAAATGATACGACAAAACTTTTCAATTATAAAAAAAAAAAAATCAAATAAAAGCAATTTTCTCATTAAAACTTAAAATACAAATACACCAACAGTAAATGTCTTCATGATGGTTAGTTTCAATAATTCTAATTCAGTGTTGCAAGTTTCAGTAGAGCTCAAAAACTACTCTGGGTCATATGTATGATAATTATTGTATTACTGTATAGGCATCTCATTAATTGAAGCCAGACCAGTTCCTGGAGGCCTTAAAAATGCCAAAAATACATCAAACTAGTCAGCTGCTCAACTAAACTTCCATGGCACAAGGCAAAAGGTTGTTTTGCGTTAGGCGGATGTTCAGCCTACACACAAGTTCAGTTGCTCTGCTCCCAGCCCCGGCACACACAAACATAAATATATACAGCAGCTGTGTTAGATTTGTGATTGACAGTCAGCGAGAGAGGAGAAGAAATAAGATGGGGGCACCCAAACATCGCTTAGCCAACCTTCATGCGACTGTTAATGTCTGGCGGATCCAGCAGTTTGGAGTGAGTAAACACAGTAGCGTAAACATTCTAGCACCAACCAAAACAGCAGTTTCCCACCAGCACAGGTAGCCCCACAAGCGTTGGCACCATTAATGTAAGTAAATCCTGCACTTTGTAGTGCAATCAAATGTTCAGGGTTTTATAACTGATTGCACTGCTGCAGTATTTGTTTTCCTTCTTTTTTTATCAGCATCAACATAATCAGAATTGCTGGTGTATATGTACAGGTACTGTACATTGTTTATCTTTGTGCTTTGCTGTAAGCTGTGAACTGTACTGCAGTTTTTAAGGGTAGAGCAATGTTTGATGATGATTATGCATACTTACACATACAGTAGCATTTGTCAATGTAACAGCAGTCAAGAAGCACATAAATGTATAATCTCACGGCATCACAAATATTACTTTGAATTAAGTCAGCATTTTGGCAAATTGAATTGAACCTGTTTACAGCTTTGGTGCAACTCTACCATGCCATCCATTTTTGAATACACACTAAAACTAAAAAACAACAACAATGTTCTTTATTATAGCTAGTAGCTGAAGTCAAATTGAATATCTAAGATATTCAAATGTACTGCATGAAGCAATGTTTCCTCAGAGCTGTGTGAGAGCATATGTTTGATAAAGACAACTGGTCGGATGCGGTTCAGCAGAAAAACAGACTGACAGTCACAAATCTCCCTTTGGAACACCAGAGATGTGAGCTCAGATGTGCTTAAAACTGAATGTGAACATTTTATGATATCCTGTGAGAGAGGTGGCAAATCTAATATGCATGACTTCATAATAAAAGCTAAATTATTTGACCATTAACAAACCCTATAGTTCCCTGAGATGAGTTCACAACCCCATCAGTATACAAAATCTAGTCTTGTATTCCACAGTAACTTAAACGTTGATTCTGTTTAATACTATCAATTTCCTTTCCAATCCTATACTGTGTAAAATTCAAACTTTGAAGTTACATTGAGGCCGGACATTTGCTGTTTGATAATACTGGGTGAGATAGTTAATGAAACAAATAAATTACCACAATAAATGCAGAATTAAAGCAAAATTGTAAAAATAATGAGTGTTTTCATTTTAACTGATATATTTTTTAGACAATGTCATTTTTTTAATTCTATATTTTCTAGTAGCCTGTTCCATATTTTTCAATTTACCATGACTATTTTGTCAACTGTATTTAATTAGTTAAAAAACCTTCCAGGATTATTCTTATGTATTCTTTTTTATTTATTTATTTATTGCTTATGGGAGGCTATTTCAGTGAAACACGTTATTACTCCAAGCTGAAATCATGCAGCTAGCTACTTCATGACAATGTAGTTATTTCATTACTTATTTCATAACCATAATTAGTCATTTGAACAACTCCAGTCCTTACAGCTCCAAATGGTCTCTCTTTGTACCTGGATATTGCCTACCTGCAGCAACAAACACTGTTCTCTCTTTGTCTATCCGCGACTGCCTCATCATAAATGCATGTGTTATGGTCTAAACCAGGGATAGAGAACCCTGGTCCTCGAGATCCACTGTCCTGCCGGTTTTCCATCTCTCTCATCCAACATAGGTTGACTCAAATTATCAGTTAATCAGCAAGTTAATTACCACTGTGTTCCTTTTAATGACTTGTACATTACCACTTGAATGACTGAACTATCAAAAGTAATGATATTTTGATTTGAGAATCGATTTTAGTGCAGTATTGATCGACACTTCACTAACGTGTAGTTTGAAGTGAAGAACAACTTTTAGTTCCCTGCTGTTGTTTTGAATGAATCTATAGCCTACTGCTCCTTTGCTACAACAGAGGCTTTCTTTGTGAATCTTTGCACGCACACACTCACTATAAACGAGTACTTTTGCTTGCAAGCTTGGCTTTGGGAAGACATCCCATCCCTTGCATATTAATCACCTCATTCATGAGGTGAGCAGGGTTCCGCTCTCCAGCCAACAATTAGTCTCTTCCCTCCTCTACTGCCGCTCCTCTTCCTGTTCCCAGTAGAAAAACACAAGCTTGGGTCAAGCAGCCTATAATCAGATATTGATTAATAGGGATGCTTTATACCAACAGATAAGGCTGAAACTTAAAACAGTTGCACACAGGGGGTGGGGCAGAAACAGCCCAATCGTTTATGGAAACACTAAAACTGATACTCTATAATGCCAAACATATCATATTAAATACAAGACATTTTGAGCCCTCTATTTCATGAATATAATGTTTTTTTCCCCCCCCATTAAAACCCTGACGTATATGATCTGATACATGCATTGCACAGATAATCCATTAGAGGGCAGTATCACCCAGCAGATGGCTTTCCAGCGACCTTGCAAGATCGCCCCAATTGAGAAAGGAGACTACTTATTAATAGTGGGAAATGTTCTTTCTTATTTTTTGAAATACTAATATGTTTGATATGTCTGTTTATTATTATATTTTTGACAGTTATGAATATACAAATTTAAAGCATTGTGACTGGGTGTATAAAATATGACTCAAATTAAATGTGGAAGTAAAAATGTTTGTTTAAAACGACCAATAAATACTATATTTACATACATTTTCTTAACCGCTTAGTCCTCACAAGGGTGGCAGGGGTGCTGGAGCCTATCCCAGCTGGATTCGAGCAGTAGGCAGGGTACACCCTGAACTGGTTGCCAGCCAATTGCAGGGCACACAGCGACGAACAACCATCCACACTCACAGGCTGAAGCCCAGACTCGATCTCACGTCCTCTACACTGGGAGGCGGACGTGCTAACCAGTCAGCTACCATGCCACCACTATATTTACAAAGGAGCAGAATTTTCTTTAATATATTTAATGGTTCAGGCTTTATAGGGTTAAGGAAAATAATATTGGGACACCGGGTGATTATATGTACTGGATGTTTAATGGAAGAAATAGTGAAAGTCTGTTCTAGATTCCGCAAAGTTGTTTGATAAGTTCGGGTCTTTGGTCAGGCTAACACCAACTTATCAAAGCATGCCTTTTTGGACCATGTTTGGTTCGCTGGGAACAGCAGATAAGCGTCTTGCTTGAACTGTTTTTATCGTACAGTAGCCTTTTTTGCATGAATCCTACAACAAACCAGCATTCCAGAATCACACTGTAAGGGTCTGTCAGTATCAGTGCTAGTGTCTGATGGGATATAAAAAATGTTTGTTTTAATTTGCTTCCAACACAATAATGGTGGAAGACGAGAGTAGTGAGTGCAAGTTCACAATCATCACTTGCCATTTACCATTTACATTATTATTATTAATATTTAAGTACTGTTCTAGTTGGTCAGTGCTGTTTATACAGAACAGTGAACTGGGGAAAATCCTATAAAAGAGGTGGGGCTTAATATTAGGAGCATACAAATATACAATTCAGAATGAATTAAACATTTGCATGGTGTATCTCATAGTGTTTCATTTTTTTTTTGTCAGGAGAGGGGGGGAGAAGTCACCCTATTCCTTCAAGAGAGAATGTTGTCATTTGACTTGTTTGTCAGGCGCATAATGGTCTCAATTGTGAGCAGGGACAAGGGCAAAGAACCAGTGATAAATCTGCAATAAATGTGATGGAACATGGACACGATTGTCCGTTGATGATAAGGCCTTTATTTCACAGCGAGGACAGGGACTTTAATGACTTGGGGAGGGAGATGAGCCAAGCACTAAGATGGCCAGACAGCGGGACAGCGTGGCACCACTTAATCCTAGACAGTAACTAGCCTTGGACATGGCCATCCTTCTCCGTCACAGAGGTCAGGCTCTCAGTCTGACATGCCTCCCTTGCCAGAATATGTCTATTTGTCACACAAATACTACAATTGTGCAAGAGAGCCTTTTGAAAGGAGGGGTGACAATTGGAGGACATAAAGAACGGCGTGAAAGGCTACAGCCAAGAATGTAGACACATGGTTAATGGCGAGGGAGGACATTGGTTGAGCATTCAATAAAGAATAGGAAAAAAACGTTGGTACTACCAAAACACTTAATGCCTTTGAATTAAGTTTGTGTATGGGCTTTAAGCAACTGTAAACTAACAGTAACTTTTATTTACATTAACATGAATTTTGCTTTTGTCGATTCAGGACTCAGTGTGGCGAGGGACACGTTTTATCCGTACAACCCGTGAGAAGTCAAGACATGACGATGGTCTAGCTACCAACACACAACACAACTCTGTCCAACCATCGCGCCTACAAACATGGCCAGTGCACACCATAACCACATGCATATTGTCCTGAAAACTAAATTCCCCATGTAGTATACCAGCTTGCCTGCTGTGTATAGTGGCTGTTGAGCTTCAACCGTTTTTAGCTCTCTCACCATTTGTGATTAGCAGATGCACAATTTCTAACCGGAACAAAGAAATTGCAACATAACACACCTGTTCACAAATCACTGCACTAGTTACCCGTCAAAAATAGAATTGATTAAAAAAAAAACTCTTAGTTTATAGAGCTTTACATTTACTTTGCACCACAGTACATAGAAGCTCATAAATTACACTCCACCAACAACTCTCAACTCAAGTAGCAATTGCTGTCTAATCATTGCTCGCAGTTACACTAGGGGAGGCAGGTTTTTGCATCTATGCAGTTGGAACAGCCTGCCTGAGACTTCTAAACTGGCAGAATCAGTGTCCACTGTCAAAAACAAGTTAAAAATGTTCATCTTCACATCTGCTTCTGTCAAAGAGCCACATCATCAGATTATATCATGTTTTTTTTCATTTGTTTGTTCAGGTTGCGATTAATGTTCATCTCTCATTTTGAGTCTTGTTGTTCCTAGAAACCTCAAAAGGTCTCAACTTTTGTTTTGTTTTTGTGTGTGTTTTCTAACAATCCTACAAAGTGGTAGCAATACCAAATAAATAATCCATGATCCAGGTCCAAATTGGCTGAATAGGTTACAAGTGAAGTATGAAATCCCTCATCCCACTTCTGACTGTTGCATCCTTGAAAGAGTGCCAGCATGACTTAAAAAGAAGAAGAGACAAAAACACAGCGTCAGAGAGTACAGTATAAAGTGGTGGATAAGGACGGAGTGAAGTGTGCCCAAAGATTGACAGGTATGCCTTTTGAGATACCTCAATTAAATCTGACAGGCAGCACATGGCACATCTTTGAGGGATAGGTGAAAGCTGACTTTTGAACCATTTAAACCCCTTGTCAAATCATTGAAAAGCAGGAAAATGCATTGCCTTTGTAGACAAGAAAAATACAGCTTTGCATTTAAGAAATAAAAACAGTACATTAAATAAAAAAGAAAAACAATTGTTGATTCTTTACATTATCATGGGAAAGTGTGCTGTTGTCTGGCGAGGCCTTATTTCAAAATGGTTTTGGAAATCATGGATTTCGTGTGCGGAGCCCAAAGTTCAAAAGATGAGCATCAAATATGGTAGTGGGTGTGTTAGATGTACATGATAAAAGTGATTTTTTTGATCAATTACCTTGTTGCAGACATAAAAACCATGTAAGACCGTATTTAGTTTAAAAAAAAAAGATAGCAAATGATGCAGTTCAAAGAGCTGGGAGCGGCCATGCAGCCCTGGCGAACGCCACTGGAGATGCGGAACCAGTTGGAGTCTCGGCCGTTGATATGGGCACAGCTCCCTGCGTTGCTGTAAAGCAGCTTGAACAGGGCGATGATCTTAGGTGGTGCTCCAAGGGATTGTAAGAAACTCCACAGTGAAGTGTGGCAGGCGGTTCAAAGGGGGCTTTCAAATCTATGAATCCAATATAGAGATGGCCATCTTTGCTGAATTCATAAGTCTTCTCTATCACTAGATGGACAGCAGAGATGTGATCTGTTGTGCAGTGGTTAGACATGAAGCAAGCTTGCTCGGAACGGAGGCTGCTTCTGATGGCTGGGAGAGCACGAGTGAGCAAAATCATGGTGAAGATTTTTCCGGGGATGGAGAAAGTCTTCCAATAAGACCAGAGGTTCATTTTTCCACTACATTTTCAGAATGACTCAGAATGACAGAGTGATTCTGATAATGACATCAAAGGCATAGTGACATTGACTCTACTGCAACATTCAGATATGCTAAATATGGCAGTAATGATTACATTTAAAACAGTAATACTACAGTTTGAAATTGTATCACGGTTTATCAGTGTACAGTACTGTAAGCCGATGGGCAAAAGAAAGAAAGAAAGGGACTTACATATTTGTGACCTATAAAGCGACTTTTAAAATCACATTCATAATGTGCTAACATGTTTTGTATGCTCTTTGCTGTTCACAGCGATACAGGTCTCATTTGTTAATGAGGGCAATCTATGAAGCGACCTAGGGCTGAGCCAACCATATGCCCCAATAAGTCAGCCCTTGATCTCTTTCAGCTAATGAATCATCTAATCAATATTAGCTCAGTGAGTGTCACACACACACGCACACACACACACACCACCATTTCTCAACCCCTCTCTCATCCTTTGCTTGTGTTTTTTCATCTGTCCTAATTTCGTGGTCCACTCTGCGGCTCAGGAATCTGTTTCCCTTTAGAGATAGGTCTTATTTATTTTTTTTTTTTTGGGGGGGGGGGGGTAAAAACAGGAATTCTGTGTCATATTTTATACATTTGATTAAGTAAGGATGAGATATTTCAGTACTCTTTTATTTGGCTTCACCAATTAAATAACCACTCACTAATTTGCTTGTATCTCATACTAGACTAAAATCACGTGTACATTTTAAAACACTCGAGTAATTGAAAAGGGAGGGAAAAAAAACAGCACATAAAAAATGCATTTACATATTCACTGCATTTTTAACAAGGGTCTGGTACAGCTGCAATTATTAAGAGCCTGCAACAGAAAGCAGCAACACAGGCCAGTCCGGTTATGGACCCATGGGTAACTGCAGTTACTGTCTCAATTGATAGGCACAGCCAAGCCAAAAAGGCAGACCTGACAGAAGCACTCAAAGTGGAGAATTGGAAGAGATGGTGAAAGATTGTTCACAAAATCAAATGGGTCTACTGAATTCTTCTCCTCAACATTAACTTACATATATTAGTGAAGAGGCAAACTAATTTCAGAGGAAGGATCCCTAATTGAAGTGTGCATGTACTGCTTTATTAGGTTTTTCTGCCTAGTCACCCCTTGTGTAAAGAGGGCACCATACACATAAGGGAAGAGAACATACAGTATGTGTTTTAGATCTTAATCTGTTATAGGTATAGTGGATGCAGCACTGTTTTAAAGATGTCAGCATCGAAAAAATCACAGATGGAGTCTGCACGCTCTAATTTTTTATACTGGAGGAAATACTGTAAATGTATTGGACTGAATTCAGGCAAACAATGAGTTCTTATATACACATGGTGGTATTATTGTGTTTTGTAATTACGTAAATACCGTAAAAAATTGCACTTGGGGTATTGCAATTGCATTATTGTGAGAGGTATATAGATAACACCTAAATATGAACGTGAGAGGTATTGCACTTGAATAATGTAGGGGAGAGTCCAGGTTGTGTGTAGTGTGGAAAATGATCTGGGGGGTTGTTTATGGCTGTTGTTTGTGTTTATGGCTGGGGGATGGAAGCTGTACCTGAGCCTGTTGGTGGAGGATGTGTATGCCCTGTATCGCTTGCCTGCGGGCAGTAGTTCAAACAAGTGGTTTTATGTTTGATGATGTTTTTTGGTCTGATGAGGTAGTGAGAGCTGGCAATGACCTCTTAACTGGGCAGAGACCAGCTTGTGATTTTCTGGGCTGTGTTTATTCCTTTCTGCAGCGCTCTACTGTGCATCCAGCATACCACATTGGCAGGCAGTATGTCAGGATGCTCTCAACTACTACTACAAAGCTTTTAATTCAAGTTGAGTGTCCTCGCTGAAGTGGTTTGCCTTGTAGATAAACTGTATGAGGTGGAGACATGGGGACAGGGAGAACCTGGTATGCTGTGGAGACTTGCCACTCAAAACACTATGGCCACTAGGATGAGCACAATTGATCTTTAGTCTTTGAGGCTGACCACTGCCGGCTTTCAAGGGATAGAGATGAAAGTGAACGTAAACCATGGGGGCACTCTGCTGTCTTTCAATCAAGCCTTTTCCTGCAACTTGTCAGGGTTGAGCTGGGGCTTGAGGACCCAAGCGCAGGGAAACAAGGTGAGGAGGCAGAGGTGCACAAAAGAAGCAATTTAATTTAACAAAAATAAAAAGGCAAATAAGGCACTTGAAAATCCCTCCCAAAAAGCCCAAAATTGACAAAGTCCAAGGACATAACTCCTAGTAACAAACAACTACATGTGGAACACTGTGGAAAGGACATGGACTGAACAAAAGCAGGGAACTAAATATACATACGGAGACAACAAGAGACATCTGGACAAGACACACATGGCTGAGGGAGCTGATTAGATGACCCAAGGTACTGGGATGACAAGGACAGGTAGACACAATAAAACTTTATGAGACAGACAATGGTGCGCAGAGGTAGAGAGAGACACAAAGAAAACATAACAACTAAAATATAACCAAAACCAAACACAACAAATGCTAAACATGACACAACTGGTATGTCTTTCCTGCGTCAGCTTCTTTAACTTGTTGGTGGTTCATGCCACACAGGAACTTGTTTGCATTTCCATGACAGTCCATCTGGCTCCTTCTCCTTACTAGGCTTCTATTGCTTGAGGCATTCGTTAAGCAGGTTGTCCCTGGGGGCCATTATTTTTATGTATTCTTGGAGGCTTGTTGTTTCCTCCTGCGTATTGCCTATGACACTCACCAGTGTACAGCCCCCACCTTTCCTCTTTGTGCACAGTAGGTGTCCTGCAAATCTCTTATGCTGCCTTCAAGAAGTTCAATCCCTTTATTTGTGATCATCTTCCCTCACCAAGACAATTATCTAGTCCCGATGTCAAGTCAAATCACATTTATTTATATAGCCCTTAATCACAAAATCGTCTTAAAGGGCTTCACACACCCACAGTTGATAAATATTAACGATATACCCTGATCTTAACCACAAGAGCACAAGGAAAAACAAAAAATAAATAAAATAAAAACATCATGCAGAGTGGGCAACAATTTACACAATATGTGGTATTATACGATTTTAACTAAAATAGTGCAAGAGTCCATTTAATGAATTGAAGCACTGCAAGAAGATGCCGTCAGAAAAGTGGGTCCTCCTCCAAACCAGGCCCGGTTGGTTGATGCGGAAATCTCTACAGCAACAACTCCAAGGTGGTATGACAATGACATTCCGATGTCATGTATATTCTTGTGAGGAGAATGGGGGAGTCAATGTCATGCTCTTTCTTGGCATACAGCTTGATGCAATCATGTAAACGAGGTGGCGGATCAATGTTTCCTTTCTGAACTGGTACCCAAAACCTTTCTTGGTTATGATCTGACTGAGTGGGTTCAAGCTGAACAGCAGCAGAGACAAAGCATCTCCTTGGAATATGCCACATTTGATTTTCACCTGTGCATTTGGCTTTGAGATGGCCTCCAGTGTTGCATTCCACAGCCTTATTAAGTTATTGATGTACGTAAGTTCTTAAGATCCTGTTGATGTTATACAGTTTAAGGCAGTCCAGTATCCGTGTCTGCGGCATTGAGTTGTAGGCTTTATTGTAGTCGATTCAGGTAATGCACAGGTTGGTACTTCTGGTTTTACAGTCTTGTGTTCTGCTCATGTATTGACCCCTATTCCTTATAAATAATGATGATAATAACATGCGCCTAGGTTGCCTGGAGGTGGGGGGAATAGGGGAATTGTTTCCATCCATCCATCCATTTTCTTTACCGCTTGTCCTCACAAGGGTCGCGGGGGTTGCTGGAGCCTATCCCAGCTGGCTTCGGGCAGTAGGCGGGGTACACCCTGAACTGGTTGCCAGTCAATTGCAGGACACACAGAGACGAACAATCATACTCACAATCACACCTATGGACAATTTGGAGTGTCCAATCAACCTGCCATGCATGTTTTTGGAATGTGGGAGGAAACCGGAGTACCCGGAGAAAACGCACTCAAGCACGGGGAGAACAACTCCACCCAGGAAGGCCGAAGCCCGGACTCGATCTCACGTCCTCAGCACTGGGAGGCGGACATGCTAACCAGTCATCCACCGTGCCGCCCAGGGGAATTGTTTGTTCGTAGGTATTTCCGTTCACAAGTTGATCAATGCCAAACTTATACCCCTTAAACAAGTGCATTCATTCTCTATACTGAAATATTGTCACTGCAGAGCGCCCAGAAGTAGAGAGGGGGGGAACGTCTTCCAGGTTTAAATTTCCATGATCACAGACAGATCGATGCACCTTAAACACTTCATCTGGTATCAGCGCAAGCCTCCGCGATCACAATCTGATACCCCTTCGGCATTCAGCCGACATATTCCAAAGGCACTATCGTCACGGAGATTGTCATTGCCTTCCAAGGACAGCCTGCCACGAAACATAGTTTTTTGGGCCTCTATTTTGTTAACAAGCGTCTCCAGCTCACATTGTTGTTGTTTTTTTCATTTGTGGCTCATGGCTTTATAATGCGATTATCTTATCATGCACCGTAATCATTCCGGCCCACAAGCCCTGTTTATATAAATTTGCATATTTATGTAATGGCGTGGAGAGGCAGGAGTCTGGTACTCCAACATTTCCGTATTAATTGAGATATATGGAAGGAATGTGCTTGGATTCGTACATACATGTGTTTTCTAGATTTGGACGTACGCCATATTTTAGTATGAAAGCCACGCAAATTTTTGTACATGAGGCCCAAGGACACTGATGAGCAAAGTATTCATGGAGCAGGGCAGAGAACAAGTAAATGATGGAGTGCTTCTACGGTAGTAACCCCAGTGAGAGGGGACTCATGCAGACAATGTCGGAGGCATGCAGTCTTCATAACTCCATATCCACACTGAGCAAGAAACAACTACACCCTCAGTCTTCAAACATCAGCAACAGGAAGTTGCTAACACAGCACAGGCACAATGTACTGCACCTCACCTATGGAAGAATGCTGCGTCTGTGGTGTGTTTTCAAATAGTCATAATTATCTATAAAGTATTTTTGCTCATTTTCAACCTGTTTTTGTTACACCACGGAGAGGTTGTCTCGTCTTGGTGTTTTCTGGCTTGTCATTTCTTTTTTAATTTTGAAGATCCTGACTCCTTTCGTTTCAGGTCACTTGCCCTTCCTTATGTGGTGTCACAGTGTCAACCATGATTCCTGATTGTGTCCACCTGTTTCCAATTACCCTCATGTGTTAAATAGTCTCCCCTCCCTTGTACCATAATGTTTTGTCTTGATCACCCAAGCCCATCCAGTTTTGGTCCACTGCCTTGCTATCTTTTGTCTCATGTGAGAATTTTTTGTTGTAACTTTACATAACTACAGTTTAGTCTTTTAGTGCCTTTTGTCATTTTATGTTAATTTACAATGCCCTAAATGAATCTTTAAACATAGTGAACTATCTATCAATAGTCACTATATCCCTTGTTGCATTTTGCAATAAAGAAAAATCAACATATAACACTGATGTGCTTTGTTTGTATTATTTTTATACAAAGTAACAATACGCTCAGCTTAAAGCATTGTAGTACTAAGGCTATAGTTATTATGAATGATATTTTTTTTGTTTATGTGTTTAATATGGAAGATCCATCATGCTGATGTTGATTCAAGACAATGATTCACTGACATTGTTGGTTCGGGAGAATCATTTCGTGTGCTCAGCGGATATGCCCTTAAACACCTCAAGCTCAGCAGGCAGGCTAACAAGACATCAGTAGGCAATGGCAGTGAATCAAGACAAAATGCAGCCCTGGCATAGGACTGTGCCTGGGCCATAACAATGAAAATCTTGGACTGATTGCTATGTACCTTGTTTTAATTTGTTTTAATCCATAAACAAAGCATAAATGATTACAAACGGTGTGTTAATGTGGGAGTACATAATGCAAAGTAATGTACTTTGAAAACAACATCGTAATCACATAACTTAATACATGTCTTTACCAGCATGTGTTATGTTTTATTGTTCCAAGCCTGTGTTTGTATTACTGATAAGGGACTGATTGTCAAAACAATCACTGTTCCCAGTCCAAATAAAAACACGTTCTACTTCTTCTTTTCCTTTCGGCTTTTCCCTTGAGGGGTTGCCACAGCGAATCAGTTGCCTCCATAAAGGTCCTCTTTGATCTTCCTCTAGCATTTGGAAACTCAGCATTCTTCTGCCAATATACTCACTATCTCTGCTCTGGAAATGTTCAAACCACCTCAGTCTAGCCTCTCTGACTATCTCCAAAGCCTCTAACATGTGCTGTCCTTCTGATGTACTCATTTCTGTTTTTATCCATCCTGGTCACTCCCAAAGAGAACCTCAGCATCTTCATCTTTGCCACCTCCAGCTCTGCCTCCTGTCTTTTCCTCAGTGGCACTTTCTCCAGACCAAACAACATCGCTGGTCTCACCAGTTGTACAAACATTTCCTTTCATTTGAGCTGAAACTCTTCTATCACACCTGACACTTTTCTCCACCCGTTCCAGCCTGCCTACACAAGTTTCTTCACTTCTTTTCCACACTCTCCATTGCTCTGGATTGTTAACCCTAAATACTTAAACTGCTCCACCTTCTTGGTCTCTTCTCCCTGTAACCCCGCTCTTCCACTTGGGTCCCTCCTATTCCCACACAGATTCCCCATCTTGCTACGGCTAACCTTCATTCCCCTCCTCTTTTCCGTTCTACATATTAGCGAATACCACACACAGGTTCATTGACTAGTTATACCCACAGGCTTATCCAAACTTTAATGCTCTGCACAAATTTTGGTTAAGAATTTGAGTTATGGACCGTAATGGGTCCCTGCTGAGCAAATATACACTTTAACGATGGAGTACAAGTATCTTGGCATGCTGTTCACAAGTGAGGGAAGAACAGAACAGAAGATCAACAGATGGATCAGTTTGCCATCTACAGTGATGCAAACTTCACATCTGCATTTGTCGCGGTAAAAAAGGCAACACTTATTTTCCTATGAGATGAGGGTGATGATCCACAAGGTGTCTTGGGAATCTGGTTAGGATGCCTCCTGGATGCCTTCCTGGTGAGGTGTTCAGGGCATGTCTTACTGGGAGGAGCTTTCCTGCTTAGGCTGCTGCCCCTGCGACCTGACTCCATTAAGAGGAAGAAAATGGATGGATGGATGGATACCAGTATTGATTGATTTAAATAGCTAAACGGGAGCATCTACTGAAAGAGATCCAGAGTCAATTTTCATGAATTTAAAACACCCTCTGGAGTGTCACAAATCAAGGGAGAGGATGGAATAGCATATGAAGAGGATGCAAACGATTTAAGTAAGCCCAATGTCGGACATGCATAAATATTTCAAGCTGATTAAAAAAAAAAATTTTTTTTAAACGTACTTGTGTATTTTCAATGACAAGTATAATAACCTTAGCATTTTATTACATAAATGAGGTATTATTTATTAGTGTTGTTCCAATACCGTTTTTTGGGCCCTGATACCGATTCCGATACCCAGCTTTGCAGTATTGGCCGATGCCTATACCATACCGATAACGAAGTTGTTGAAAAAGCTGTCCTGCCATTGGTTCAGAGCAAACAAAGGCCAATAGGATATGTTAGCTCGGCATGCAGTGAACATGTCACACATTAGTGAATGTCGTGCATGAGCAAGACACAAGATGCTGCATCCAAAATCCTATATTAGCGTCAGAATTAATGGTATCGGCATGTCACTTGTTAGTACTCACCGATACCAATACCACTGTTTTAATGCAGTATCGGAGCCTCTTCCGATACAAGTATCAGTATCGGAACAACACTATTATTTATCATAGTAAGATGCAGTGATGAGTCTTTGATCAAAACAATCTGCAAAGAAAAGACACTGTCAGGGGTACAATTTCAGTTTATTACTGTAGCTTGCTATTTTGAATGTTTCTCATAAAGGAACCTCGGAACTTATAAGTATTGGTATTAAAGATTGTGTGGTGGGATGAAAACACACATGGTGACACACTTCTAAACAATATACAAACTTTATCATAGTTTAAAAAAATCCAAAGTGTAAATTGTAACAAGATAATTTCATATTACTGTGCTAAAGTGGCAGTAGAACCAGTGTATGTGGCCAACACTTACAGCAACCATGAACCATTTCACCCATTAACGGAAGCAGCTTTCTGCCTTATGTTGCTTCATGGGAATTTGGACAAGAATAGTGTTAAGAGCAAAATACAATGTGAAGGCAACAGCACCCTCATTTAGCCACCCACATAACACACAGCTGATATAAACTCTCTTCACTCAACACAAGCTCTTCTGAATTATTTCTCATACAACAAAGGTAAGACAATCCAAACAGTATACAGCAAAGGATGTGAGAGGGAGAAGAGGAAGTGTAAACTGGTAGAATTTAACAGAATGATATAAAAGGCTACACCGTCAAAACCATAAAGAAATGGAAAATGACTTACTCAGCAGCCCTTGCAAAAGATACACGTGCAACATCGTATGCTGTGCAACATATATTTTTGCTGACAAACACACTAAAACAATGTCAAAGTGATTAGAGTTCATGGACAACAAGGTGGAGGCTGCAAACCTTTGCTAGCAACAGCAGGGAAGTTGACTTCTATTAGCATACAACAGTAACAGGGAAAAAATGTATAATTGTTGTACTGGGACATATAAAGAGCAGGTAAAGGAAGTAATGTTTGTGTCATAAGAAAACAGACAAAAATTCCACCCACACACAGACTCGCACACACTCCCTTACAATGCTTGGGGCGTGCAGTTGATTAGCAATAACCTAGTTCAATCATATGTGCTGCATGTAGGTCACAATAATGTAGGACCTGGGTGGGATAATGTGTGATCACAATGGTGGCAGTCAACCTGCTGCATTGCAAACACCAGCAGGTCTGGCAGACATTTGGTTGGGTTGATTAAACATTAAACTGTTGGTACTTATTCATATGTATGACATTAACAAATTATTAGCATCACTAAACTCACATGAGCCATGCTAAGTCACGATCAACGCACACCATTTTCAAGTAATGTACATATTGTTTGATTAGCGCATGCCATTTATCAAAAGACACTATTCATTTTGTGCAATCTTTGTGACACAATTTTAATATTAAAAGAATGTAGAAATGTAGTCATTATTTAACACTCCAGGGCATTGCAGTTCATTGCGTGTGTCACAAGAATGTAGCTCAATTTCACAGCATTTCACAAAGTTCCACTTATTTAATCTGATTGCAGGCCACATGTTTCCTGTTCCAACTGGATCCTGACCTGGATACAACTCACCAAAGGCAATTAGGACATGGAGAATTGATTGTGGGGGGGATAGAAAGAGGATCATAAACGTTGAATGATAAGAGGATGGTTTGATGGCAAACCAAACCATGTTTAAATATGATCATGTGTACTTAAAAATAAAATTATCTAAAAATAAAAGAGATTCTCTAAATTTTAACGCCTAAACTGTTAAACCAGTTTTGGGCTAATGTGCAAGTTAAGATGTGCATTATCTTATTATTTGAAGATCTTCCCAACTTGTGAAACAGCAACAGAGGTTATCGTATACTACAACACAGGAAATTAAATAAATTTATGGGTGGTACATACTGAACCCTGAGTTGCTGCTGATAATGTGGCATCTCTAGATGAATGAGAAGTCAAAATTTAAAGCGCTTTGACTGCTTTGTAAGGTGGAAAACCACAATATAAATGAAGTACCATTTATATTAACAGCAAATCGTGATTAATCATTTTTGCCACAAACATAGCCGTTTATTAACCCTGCCTTAGCTTGATTATGTCAGCACGAAAAAAACTACTATGTTGGTAGGACATCCTTCTAGCACAAACATTTTTTAAAAAATGTGAAACGCTCCAAGCCCTACCACATGTTGGTAGTACAGAAATGCGAATGGTGGCACACGTAGAGGTGCATTGCAGGCCCAAAGTTACACACACACACACATGTACTTTACACCGTTATGGTAAAATCAAATCCTTCCATTTAAGTAATGTTGGATTGGATTTCATTTTGAAGTATCATATTCTTACTAACAAAGGTTACAATGGCACAAATAAAGCACATAATGTACAGTATGATGTCCTGTGTGTCCCTCTAACTTAATCTAATTTTAGGGATATTGCATACCGGTCAGTGCATCTGGCAGTAAGATCAGCCTGTAGGCATGCGCTTAAAGCACTGCAAAAGCATCCTAAATAGGTTGCGTAACCACCAATGTGTCATGGTCTGTGTTTTGGTTTTGTTTATTGGTCATGTTTTCCTTGTGTGTCTCCCCCTGTCAATGTCTCATCAAATTTTATCATGTCCTCCTGTGCTTGTCATCCCGGTCCCCGGTGTTACCCAATCAGCTCCCCAAGTCAGGTGTGTGTCATGCCCAGGTGTCGCTCATTGTCTCGTTACCTATGTGTATTTAGTTCCCTGCTTTCTTTCAGTCCTTGTCGAGTCATTGTCTGTGTCACACCAGGTTTCCAGCTCCTGTGTGTCCAGCCTGTTTTAGTTTGACACCCGTGAGATTATTTAGTTTTGGTTAGTACTTTGTATCTTGTTTTGTATGTTGTTTGTTTTTTGTTTGACTAAACAACCACTTTTTTGAGCACACCTGCCTCCTCGCTCTGCCTTCCTGCATTTGAGTTCACTATCACCCGCACACCCTGACAAAATGAGAGAAATGTTCTGCATGAGAGTGCTCGCTTACTGACGGTTTTTTTAAGAGCCCCAAAAAATAAATGCAGATGATGCAAAAGACACTTGCATAATAAGTACTTTTATCCACGATAGCGCAATTAATTTTATTCCTTCTGGAAGCAATCTAGCATCTCCAACTTATCATTTGCTCGTTTCTGTTCTACTGCTTTATAATGAAGCATACCGTGTCCATCTTTAGATACCAAATAGGATACATTGTCCTATTAAATGCTATGACCGAAAGTGGTAATAAATACATTTAAAATGATTTCTGCATTAGGTGGTCTTACAATGTATACAATCTAATATTCATCTAAGTCACAACAATAGCACAAAAACAATTACATGTTTTCACATTTGTACTAAAAGCAACATATAGTAAATCATTCACAGTGGGTGGGAAAAGTATTGAACTGGGGTTTAAACCAGGGAATATCGTTGATCATTGTGAACTGTGCGCCTGCGTGCTCTAAAAATAAATTGACTTGGCTTTGATAACTGGTTAAACCTCCTTTGGCAGCGTAACCTCAATCAAACGTTTACTATAGATGCAAATCAGAACTGCACATCAGTCGCTCTCGTGAGGTCAATGCTCCAATATGACTGAGTTGAAGCCTGCGTAAGTGTGGGTTGAAATCACCAGTTATTACGAATGATAAAAATTAGTTACCGGGTTTTGAGGGGGCGGGGGTGTTTTATGAGATATTAAAATTGGTTTGATCACCTTATCATAAATCAGATAGCAAATTGAAATAAAAACAACATTTAGAAGGGTGACAATTTGAGGGGCCATTCACAACGCAATAGAAAAACAATATCTGTCTGTTATGTAATAAAGGCTTCATGTCAAGGGACTTCAAAATAGGACAAACGGGCTTATGAACTAATTATAAGAACAGGCTGGAAGGAAAACTTAATGAAAAGGAGCTTAAGACATTGATGTGTCATGCTAACATAAGAGAAAATAGATGTCATGGTGCCTCCACATGTAGAAAATACGTAGCCTGGAGCATATTGACATTTCTGCCCACACAAAGATCAATCTCTTTCTTCTCTCTTTTTTATGCTTATTTTCTTCACTGTCCTCATCACTTTGTTTATTATTATTTTCTTATGTACCAGATGTGGGATTTTTTTGGTACTCTTATGAACCCGGCTTTTTTTTTTTGTCCTCGCCAGAATCGAGACCCTTTTTACACTGTCAACCACAACGTCTCATTTTGCCATAACATCCAGATTGATTTTATGAAGCCTGAGCAGCAAATATCCAACCCAGATGTGGCGGTGATTTGAAATGTATCATTCAAATCTGATAACTACAGATGTGACTGCAATTTGGACTCTCTGTTCATTCACTTGAGATACATCAGAGCAGTGTTTGTGTCGCTCACAGATTGGTGCACAACAACCAATGGACAGTGAGGCTTCTATGAGTGCAGTTTGGAACAGCGCTGTTTGGATCAACTTCCCCTTTACTGTCTGGTGCAGTGACACAATAGCGACCTAATTTGACAGCACATTTTCTAATGACAGTGTGGACAGAAGAGCTTTAGGATTCAATTTCCTGCAGTGTGAACAAGGACAGAGATAAAGCTGTTACACATTCCCAGCTAAAGACTTTCCTTGATAACATGGATGTTTTCTCTCCTCCCAAATGGATTTGCCATGTGACACTCGGTGCTTGCCAAGCTATTCAAAATAATATAATATATATACATATATACAGTAAAATTATTACAGAATATAGTTGAGTAGTCTGACTTTGGGATTGGCTAGCAACCATTAGTTCGGTCTGATTGGTCGTAATGGATGTGACACATGAAACATTTGTGAAAATGGATTTCTTGAAAGCCTGTGTTCTTTTGTACGTAAACAGAATCAGGGCATTCCCAGATGTTTCATGAATACATCAAGCAAACCATTTCAGCAAGGGTCAGAGCATAAAAAAACAACCCATTACAGTGTGTGTCCTGATAGACAGCTGTGATTTATTTATGAACAAATGAAACAAAAGATGTGCATTCTAGAAGATTTAGAGTGTATCTTTACCTATGCTGAGGAAAAAAGTCTGCAGATGTTGCAGAAAGTCAAAGCAAAGCCTAAGTCAGACAAACTGTCCTCTTCATTTGAAGCATTTAAAGAGGAAGACACAAATTCAAAGCTACATCATTATGGATTATTGTGTTTTCTGATCTAACTCTGTTAATACTCAATCTATATAATAACAAGCTACTGTAAATCCACTTTTTTTTTCTTTCTCCCAACTAGGACTACAAACATTTTGGGCCGCACATAATAAACAAATATTCACATATCCTCTAATCTTTACTGTTTTACTGACGAATATTAAATGCAGAAACTACAATGACACAAATTGACATTTTAAATATAAGGCCCCTTGGCGCTTCACTAACAAATTAAAAAAAAAGTTATACAGATTAAATAATAATAAAAATATACTGTGATGGCTCAAGCATCAGGTAACTTTTGGTTAAGTTTTTGGGCCACAGTTTGGTATGTTGTGTGCATAAAAACAATATTTCTCTCTCTCTCTCTCTCTCTCTCTCTCTCTCTCTCTCTCTCTCTCTCTCTCAACATTCTCTCTTTATTTGGCTTGCCAGAAAAACGAAGCAGAACTCAGAATGGTAAACTGGTGAACTGCATCTTATTCCTTGACAGTTGGGGTTATTTTAAATAACAAGCTGTTTGTATAAGCAGCAGAATGTTTGTGACGCTAACGAATGTTGCGTAGATGAACGATTCGATGAACGATTCTTTTTAATGAACTGATTCTCAAGATTCCGTTTATTTAAAAGAACTGTCATGCCCATCACTACATTAAACATCCCAACCACTTGTAAACTGTATTTAAAAGAGGTTTTTCTGTGCTTTGTTAGTGGAAGAGGAAAACAAACATCAACCGATCAATAATTTGGGGGAAGCCAACGACCGCATAAATGCTGTTTCCTTTCTTTAACTGAGTGTGTAGCCCAAGTACAAAACTGGAGGAGAAAAAAACATGGTCCATATGAGCGTACTGTGCAATGCCTACCGACTGGTACTAGGTTTTACCAAGTACCATCCCTCCACTCCTAAAAATGTAAAGTCAAGGTTTTGGCCAGCAGTGCTAGTATTAGCAGCAAATTTCATGTTCCTTGCATGTTGTGAGAGGAGAATTTGTAGTCTGTTGAATTGTCTCTCTGAAATACCTCAGCAGTTGAACTCACACACATATTGGTTCACACGCTAATACCTAAGTTTGTCATCAAGCAAAGTCAGCATGAGTGTCAGAAAAAAAATATTTGCACTCAAATTTTAGGAGAAATATGCAATAATTCAAAGGCAGTCAGGAGCCCTGTATTCTGTATACTGGATTTACCAACTTTGAATCAGAGAAACAGACCTGAGGCTTTAACACCTTTTTGATCTGCCTTTAGATCAGTGGACTGTAAGCCAATTTACACTCATTGGTTGGCACATAACATGACAGCTGACCCGTTGCCAAAAAACATCACTCAGCAGCTTAAGTTTTTATTAATGAGTTAGGGGTGACTTATGCCAGACACCCAAATGTTTCAATGGACACTGTTCTAGCCAAACCCAATAATTCAGGAAGAAAAAAGTGGTGAAACACAGTTTAACACTATATCCCCACAATTTAAGTACAAACCCAATTCCCAAAAAGTGGGGACACGATACAAATTGTAAATAAAATTGAATGCAATTATGTGGAAGTGCCAAATTTCAATATTTTGTTCAGAATAGAACATAAATCACAGGTCAAAAGTTTAAACTGAGAAAATGTATCATTTTAAGGGGAAAATGTGTTGATTGTAAATTCCATTGTGTCAACAAATCTCAAAAAAGTTGGGACAAGTATCAATAAGAGGCTGGAAAAGTAAATTGCACTTGAAGACCAGTTACCACTAATGAGGTCCATTGGCAACTTGATTGAAATATAAAAAGAGCTTCTCGGAGTGGCAGTGTCTCTCAGAAGCGAAGATGGGTAGAGAATCACCAATTCCTCCAATGTTGCGCAGAAAGATAGTGGAGAAATATCAGAAAGGTGTTAACCAGAGAAAAATTGCAAAAAGTTTCAGAGAATCTGGAACAATCACTGTGTGTAACGTTCAAGGCCGAAAAATCATACTGAATGCCCATGATCTTTCGGGCCCTTAAACGGCACTGCATTGCAAACAGCAATGCGTACTGTAATGGAAATCACAGAAAGGGCTCAGCAATACTTTCAGAAAACATTGTTGGTGAACACAATCCACCGTGCCAGCCGCCGTTGCCAGATGAAACTCGACAGTACAAAGAAGAAGCCATTTCTAAAACAGATCAAGAAGTGCAGGCGTTTCTCTGGGACAGGAGTTATTTCAAATGGAGTGTGGCAAAGTGGAAACCTGTTTTGTGGTCAGACGAATTACGATTCCAAGATCTTTGAGGAAAACTGGGGCGCTATATCATCAGACTAAAGAGGACAAGGACATAAGCCTGCATCTGTGATGGTATAGGGTTGCATGAGTGCGTGTGACATGGGCAGCTTCCACATCTGGAAAGGCATCGTCAATGCAGAAAGGTATATTCAGATTGGAGAACAACATATGCTCCCATCCAGGCATCATCACTTTCAGAGAAGATCTTGCATTTCTCAACACGATAATGCCAGACCACATGCAGCACCAATTACAACATCATGGCTGCGTAGGAAAAGGATCCAGGTATTGAAATGGCCAGCCTGCAGTCCACATCTTTCACTTATAGAGCACATTTGGCGCATCATAAAGGGAAAGGTGCAACAAAGAAAGCCCAAGACAGTTGAACAGTTAGAGAGACGCGTGTTAGACAAGAATGGGACAGCGTTCCTATTTCTAAGCTTGAGAAACTTGTTTCCTCCATCCCTCGACGTTTGCAGACTGTTGTAAGAAGAAAAGGGGATGCCTCACAGTGGTGAAAATGGCCTTGGCACTACTTTTTTGAGATTTGTTGACACCATGGAATTTAAAATCATCATAATTTTCCCGTAAAATGATACATTTTCTCAGTTTAAACTTTTGACCTGTTCTATTCTGAATAAAATATTAAAATTTGGCGCTTCCAAATAATCACATTCAGTTTTTATTCACAATTTATTTAGTGTCCCAACTTTTCGGGAATTGGGTTTGTAAAATGTGTTTGGAAACAAATCTATGATTTCACTTTACAGGGACTTTAAAATACTCAACACATAATGGCATGGGATGGCATCCCACCCGAAATGGTAATAATGATGGCTTATTACCATAATTAAAATGCAAATATTGCATCCAATGACATGACCACTCAAAGTATACAAGTCATGTCACTTTTTGTCATTGCTTCCCTAACTGCTATATTATTAACACCATACCCACACAGAGTTGGTAGAGTTAACGTGACCTGAATCAGTGGACCCCAACCACCGGACCGTGGTGGCGCACACAGTTGAAAGAATAAAAACCTACTTTACTTCTGGTTAATTAATTATCTGAGGCTTAAAAATATTTTATTTGGAAAAGTGACCGGATACTCTCTGTTGCGACAACGGACTCTTGACGCATGTCAAGATGCTAATTATGTAGTCATGTAGCGTTGAAAAGGTTGGCAAAATAAGTACAAAACAGACGTATTTGGAAAGTTTCTTTGCAACACGGAAAAGGCCATGTGATGAGACAACACCAAGAAGAAAACGAAAGGTGCTTGGACTTACTGCAGCAGGTGATTCCCACGCATGAGGCCCGCTTTGCACAATGTGGCGAGCGGCTCTTGATTAAACATTCTAGTGAGTTGTTCATGGACTTTACATTTGTTCTGTGGTGTCTTGTTATGTTGGCACATTTAAGGAGGACACTGCTAATATAGTTACATAAAAATGTGGCTTTGCGTTTATTGCTACACACCCCATACAACAAAAGCAACAAAAAAAAACTTTCCTGACTGTGGTCTGGGTTTCAGTCTTTTTGTCGAGTCAAGAAACTGGACTGACTGGCGGAGATAGGACACATCGCTTTGTTTATCCATCTGTGCTGATAGCAATCTATTTTTTGGTACATGGAGAATGACGCAAGATGTTATGAACAGATGGCAGTGTTTATTTTGTTCGGTGGTGTAAAATGTTATCCCAGTATCTGAAATGGCAAAGCATGTCTTTAGCCCTGTTTAAGTTGTTTTCAAAATCAAAATGTAAATATAATTGGTTCTTATGCCAATCCTCTCTATAGTTTAATTTAAATCATTTTTTGCTCATCTCTGCTAACTACAGTAAATACTTTATGAAAGAACCTACAGAATGAATGACTAACCACCCAAAAGCAATTGAAACAATATAATTGTGCTATAATATTCACGGTTCCATCCTTGACGTTCCAAGATGATCACAGCTTAACATCTGAAATCCTTCAATATTTATCTACTCAATATTTATCCATTGAAAAAAAATAAAATTTGTGTCGTACAAAAACAAAGCAATGCATTTTTGTTATCAACCCCAATTCATCTGCCAACTTTGAAAGAATTCTTTCTTTCCTATTCGTTTTTTTTCACTGCTTGAGTTTAATTGCATCCGAAACTGGCCAAGGCCACATTAGCAAAGGGATTCCATCGTATTGACAATTCTAATATCTCATGCATTTCCGTATCTCCACCACCGCATTCTCATACTGTTTGGGATAAATCACTAGACGTGCATGACCATCAACTTAATGAGATTGACTAAGGCAAATCAATTGTTTATAGTATTCTTATTAGGATTGTTAGAAAAAATGGATATATCGCGATATTACAGCGCGCAATTCTCAAATCGATTCAATATCGATTTTTAAACATCCATTTTTTATTCAACAAATAAAAATATTCAACAAAACGTTTTAATTAGGGTTAGGATTTACATATTAAACATAGAAGAATGTTATATTCATGGAACATTAAGCCTTAATATTTTATTTCAGTGCTGTTCAAACATGAAACAGACTGCAACCTGAATTTTCAGATAAATAAATACATTTTCATACAAATCTTACAGTGTAGATGTACAAGTTTACTGATTCTAAATTAGAGTTTTTAAAAAATCGCAATAATCAATTTATAGATTCATATCGGGATTAATCTGTATCAAATCAAATCGTGATACGAATCGGTACGAGGCAATTCACACCCCTAATTCTTAATGTTTTGTTTTTTTAAAGGTAGGGCAGTTTTATTTCTACGTCACATTTCATACACAAGGCAACTCAATGTGCTTTACCCAAGCAAACACACAACACAAACAAACATCAACAAACACAATAATTAATGACATTCACAAGCAAAACAGAGAAAACAAAAGTAGCATACAAAAATTACTCACAGAAAATGACCTCTTAGAATAGTATTTTTTAAACCAATTATATACACCCAATTTACTATGTTATATCATTATGATATGGACTACCTCACCCTGTGATACTATTATGCTGGATGTATTCTGTGCATCCTCTTCCAGACTGCCACAGTCTGTAGGTAGGCAGTGACTGTGAGGAATAGCTGAACAGTTGAAATACTCTGTATGTCTTGCACAACAAAAGAGGAAAATGGAGTGGATTTGCTTTTGGGTAAGAGTGATGTTTTAATATTCAGGTATATCAAAAAACATTTCAGATCTAGGTTCCGTCAGTGAGTTATTCAGAGAGAAAAAAATCTGTTGAAAGCACACGGTGTGTATTTCTTTGAAAATAAGCATTCACATCAAAATAGGATGTAAGCAAGGGAACTTTTGAAAGAGGCCAATGGAGCCCACTGTACAGTATCGGACTGCACACTTGGGAAGAGAGTTTTGAGTTGTTTGGTCTGTAGAAGGCATAATTCTGATCCAGTTGAGCAAAATCAAAGTATTTGGAAGAAGGCTCAGAACTATTTGAAAAGACTTCATTAAACTTTGTAGGATTGGCAAATTATCCAGACAAAAACAAATCCCTAAGTACTCTCGCCTTGTTACCTCACAGTCCCAAAACAAAATTGGGACAAGACGATAATGACTCTACTGGCAGTCACTCAGTACGCACGCTGTGGGATGAACAAAAATGAAATTGATTTGAAAATCCTGCCTTGGCCTGGGATGGAATAGAAGGGATTATTGTGCTGACTGTACTAACACTGGGTCCTCCCCTATTCTTCCCATCCCAGGCAGTTCGAACCACCCTTGCTATTTATCTGTTAATGCACCTCTAGCGCATGCTCTGTGACAATCATTTTTTTAGACTTGATCCTTGCCATTCATTATCAGAGAGAGAGAGAGAGAGAGAGAGAGAGAGAGAGAGAGAGAGAGAGAGAGAGAGAGAGAGAGAGAGAGAGAGAGAGGAGAGAGAGAGAGAGAGAGAGAGAGAGAGAGAGAGAGAGAGAGAGAGAGAGAGAGAGAGAGAGAGAGAGTGAGAGAGAGAGAGAGAGAGAGAGAGAGGAGAGAGAGAGAGAGGAGAGAGAGAGAGAGAGAGAGAGAGAGAGAGAGAGAGAGAGAGAGATTTTTTACTCCAAAAACAGCACATCTGAGTTGTAGAGCATGGCACTGTTAACCTCTGCCTGGCAATCCAGACACAGATTATTTTTCCCCCCCACTTGGCCAGATAATCGCATCACATGGTTTTGTAGCTACTTTTATGAAACATACAGTATACCTGCATGTGTCCACCAATAAAGGTTGCTGTGTGAGATTTGGACTAAATCAAATCAGGTTTTATCAATTAGATTTTTTTTTGCATGAATAAAAATGCACCACTTTGTATGTCATTATATAGAGCAGGTGCAACTAAAGGTAACATGCTGCCTGGCCGTATTCATAGATATTTTTGATTTGCTACTTTCAGTATAGCTGTTTTTGTAGAACTCTGAAATTGTGTATTTTTTAAGCTGTTCTGTAATACGCAACACAAAAATTGACACCAACATCCACTCAAAAAACTCTCACTATTCACAACTTGACTTCGTCATGAGACATGTCCCTGCCTCAGTGAGTGTCAGGTAGCACTGCAATTTCCCTATTGCAAGCAAAATCTACATCTATGTTCGACATCCTATCCAACCAGTCTCATTATCTACTGTTTGTTCAGTATCCACCCTAGAAAGTACTATTATGGCCCAAAAAAATAAATGTAATTTTTGTTTTAGCAATATAGTAAAAATGATTATTAAGCACAATGATTATTTTAGAGAAGTCATCTGAGTTTTTACTGCACTGATTTTCCAAAATACAATATGAAAACAGCACTGCAAAATTAAACTTCTAAAAAACACACACACACACACACACAAATTGCCCAAGAACTTAACATTCACAACGGGTTACCTGTATAAAATATGCTATTACATGTTGCAATCATAAAGTCCATTCCACAGACATTGATCCCATTCAAGGCAGTAACTCCTCATCTCCATTTTTGTCAACAACTTCTCTGGACATGAGTATGCGCTAAGGCTGGTTACGCTGCTAGTGAATGCTAATCTGTGCTAACACCAAATCTACTCTCCCTGGAGTCCAGCGGCGAGACTCTAGCTGTTGCTAAGAAATGGCGGATCCGCCAAGTCATTGGCAGAGAAACCCCGTGTAAGGGCAGTATTATGTAAATTAGGCACACACTTATGTCACAATCAGGAAGAATTCAGAATGGCTCACTTGAAGACACTATTTTGGAAAGATACAATATTTACTGGGTTGATTCATTTCACACTTGGTAGGTTAGCAGGCAAACCAGATAGCCAATTATTTGTATACAAGCATTTTTAAAGTCAATTTTATATCACTCTTCCCCCTTTAAAACAGCAGGTCAAGCCTTAATAAAGATGCTGTTAGAAGTAAAGTGTTGTCAGTGGCACACATTTTGTGGGAAAATAACGACTTGTATGTCAGCTTGAAAAATACTAAGACTTGTGCCCATGCTATCGAGGGTCAGATGTCACTATAAGAAGATTCAAATGTTAAAGCAGCTTGCAGACAAATAGAAGATCTTTGGTAATCTTTCAAGTCAGACACTTCATTAAAATTGTTACATAATCTTCATAAACTGTGTTTTATAGCCTTCTATAGGCACATGACGTGTGAAAATGTTAATGAGTGCAAGTTGTGTATAACGCATGCGCTCGAAACCAATCTTCATTGCTCGATTAATCTGTTGATAGCCTTCTCGGGAAAAGAGAGTTCAGAGGTTAAGAATAGCTTAATCTTTACATTTGAGTCTGATTTACATCAAGTTCGAGGCGAAATGAAACCGTAAAAAAAAACAACATTTATACTCAGAATAATATGATGAGTAAACAGATTCAGTCTTACGATTGCAATTAAAACTCAGAGGACAACTGTAATCCTGATGCGGACTAGGGTAAAGATTAGTTTAACACCCGTGATTAATACATTATCTTTCATTTTGCGCCTCTTCAGATGGATTTACACTGAAGTATCCCCAAATCACTGTCACAAATTAATGACTCATTTTTATTTCTTACTTTGATTGTCTTTATCATCATTTACAGTTTTGCATCTGTTTCCTGAATAAATTGCCAACTGGTCTTCATGTTTAATCTCTGCTGTCCTTTGTATGAACTTTAATGTCACACCTTTTGCGAATGTTAAATTAAAGGAGATGTTTTTCATAGGAATGTTTTTTTTTTTTAAACAGTTTAAGAGTTTCCACATTCTAAAAAAGGCATTTGGCTTTTTTTTCTAAATAAACAAAATAAATGCAGTACAAGTTACATCTACTTTTACTTTTTACATATGGTTGAAATCACTTCGCTTTGAGGGAGCCTATTCTGCCTGATGCGTAGCGAGGATGACAAAACTGTGAGGGTGAGGACAACTACGTCTTGGTAATTTGATGCTACAGGTATCAAAATAAATAAGATAAAGCAATCAATTTTAAATCAATCAAATTTATCAACAACTATTTTACTAACGTATTTTCACGACCATAAAGCGCACCATGTTATAAGGCGCAGTTACAGTTACTGGCGCTATTTCTGTGTTTAGCACACACATAAGGCGCACCGCACTATTGGGCACACGCACGGTTAAACATACGCTAGCTCAAAACATATGGTAGCATGCTATTATGCTAAAACATATGCTAGTGCTAGAGCATGATTTTGAAAAGGCAGCGAACGGAACAAAACTGAGTTTGGTTAACATATCTAATTGATGCTACATTTAGCGATATTTCCAATTGTATTGAGCAACTTTTTTTCTTTAAGTGATTAGCAACAAGTAAAGTGGCTTTTGTGGTTTTATTGAATACTTCTGGAGACATTCTCAGCAGCAGATGGCAAATACTTTGTAATTCCCACAACATGGCTGTTTAATTTTGCACTTCAGTCGGCAGGCACTTTCAGAGATTCAAGTATTTCTATGCAAATAATTAAAAAAGTAAAATTTCCATAATATATCCCACGCTATGGCTTATTTTTAATTATCTTATATAGTATGTAAAATGTAGCCAGGATCATTTCCTGTGTGCATTGAATTGATGACAAGCAAATCCCTGTGAAACCTCATTGGACCAATTAATAATTACATGAAATAAATAAATAAAATGCCTGTCTTGTAGAAGGTGTTTGGCATACAATAAAGTATAAGTAAGTAAGATTTATTTTATTTTATTGACTGTCAGACATCTTATCTTGGCAGGAGCCATGTATTATTACCGGTAAAGGGGAACTGACAAAGCTGCATTTGCAAATTATTACATGATATGACAATCTTTTTGTGAACAATGACTATGCTTCAAGGCTTAGGAATGTTACTTGTAAGGGAAGGGGAAGGGGAAGCGGCCAAAAAAAAAAAAGAATTACTAATGGTGTGTTTCATACTGTCAAGATGAGTGACAGTCAAACAGAGCAACATTTGGATGCTTTAGGGAAGCACTATATATTGTATATAATACAAATGTAAATTTTAATGCACACTGAAATGTGGTTGATTTTTTTAGATATATTATTATTATTAATTTAATGTAGCTGAGCTAAATGATTTGAGTCACAAAGGAGATGCTACACGAACGTAAATAGGCGGTACAGTTCATTCAGTGATACCAATAAGTATAATAAATAAAGTGATTGAAACTTTACATAATTTTGCTTGAAGATGGATTATGGAGTTTATAACTTTTTTTAACTTGTGACTGCCACCTCTGGCGTAAGGCGTAACTGCAGCCTATGTGTCAAGCTTATGCATGGGTGCATGTGCAAGTACATGTGCTAGAATTAACTCTTTGTTTCTTCAGTTTTCTTGGAGTCTATAAGCTGGAGTTTGGGCAGTGCTCGAAGCCGGCCTCTTCTTGTTTTGTTTTTTTACAATTTTCCTCCCAATTGTGTCGTACACTAGCTAACACAACATTACATGTCCACAGAGACGAGCATGACATCACCCTCCACCACTCCTCACCCCCAAGAAACTGTACAGTGTTCGCCCTGAACACTCTACACTGAAGGGAAGATACAAGCTAAAAAGTCAGGGCTCTTGTACTCATCTGTGGAGCATGCATGATGTAGAAAAAAAAACATTTTAAACTGCGCAATGCACTTTAACATGTGTAATAACCCTCTGTTCTCATCATTGCATCGGTGCTTCACTTTCTCCTATAGAAATATATTCAAGTTGACATCACAAAGTTTAATATGAAAGCAAAACTAGATACGCAGCAGAAGCCTGGCTGAGTCCTATCCAATATGGCCACCACATAGGCATGGCAGCCATAATGGATGAGGCAAGATGCCATTGAAGACTGGAGCCACTCAGATTGGCTAAAGCAGGAAATTATGTCAGCTTTAACGGTAACTCCGTTTAAACTATATTGGATGTGGGGGGCTCCGGGTGGTGGAGTGGTTACTTGCCTTCAGTGCAGGTTGGCGTGAGTTCGCTTCCCCGCCTGGGAGACCATATATGTATGTATGTGTGTGAGTGCACCAAAAACAAAAGAAAAACCTTTATTGAGTGTGATCGGTCGAATTCAATGTCCAATGATGCTCAATAGGTGTGTACTGCGATAAACAAAGAGATAAACAAATCATTTTTACTCATCAATCATTATCCTGCTCACCTAAAAACAGACAGGTTGAAGTATACTTATTCCAATATAATATGAAATATTATTATATTAATATTTCATTTTCATTATTTACTTTATGTCGGGAGGGTTGCACTATAGCGCCCTCTATTGACAAGTAGCCACTACAGAAAAGGGAAGCAACGTGCCAAAAGAGAGAGGTGGAGTGGGAGGGCGGAATCATCGTCATTCATAATCTCCCACAAACGCATGGCTTGCATCACGTGGTTAATAACATCTGCCCTGCAGAGTTGACAGCTTGCATTGTGTAGGATGTGATTATGTTGAATGCTATTACAGTAACAAAAAAATGACTCCAACTAACAAACTGTAATTGAAAACGGTATAATGCAAATTCATTCATTCAAAATTATCTTACACCTTACACGCTGTTAATGTTGTCAAGCATGCACATAAATTCTAACAGTGCCTTGCCGTGCACGCACCCTCAAGAACATCTCAGTCGCACTTTGCTCACTATGACAGGAGACTCGCCATAATTGTGCGCAAGTGATTATTCTCAAAACATGAATGAACAAACTCCGCACTTAAAGCCGCAACTGCCAATTCTTGGCAGGAAAAGTTACACATCCAAAACACCTTGCTAACACTGCTCACCATGCAGTCTGGAGCTAAAAATGACAGCGAAGTGATGCTGCGCGAGACCCAGCAAAGTTATAAAACAAGACTTGTTTACCTTATAATGGCCGTGTCACCCTGGCGGACCGTGATGTTGTCGGTGGCCCGCTGCATATCCACACTCCGGACGGGGAACCCTGTCGGGATAAGACATAGCAGTCTGAAAAAAGAAGCCTGCAACTGCCTCCAAAACGATTTGCGTCCGACGAGCATTTTTAAAGCTCTGCAGCACGCGTTTCGGCAGCAATAGATCCACGTGAGATGGGGTACAAAGTGAATTGGAGTAGTTGTCCAGAAGTCTTCAACACAGTCGGGTCCAGTACAGTCCAATAAAGTACTTAGGGTTGAAAACGTGCAGCGTTCTCCTCGCACGACAGACCAATGATGTGCGATGCTTTCGGCGCACAAAGTACTGTGGTATCGCTCACCCACCCCCACTCCCCCTCCCCTTCCCTCTCTGTTTTGCTCTCCTTCGCTCTCTCTGCTTATCCAGTGCCTGACTGTGATGATCCCTATTGGTTGTCAGGACAACAGCACCCCCCGAGGTCCTTTTAAGTGGCACACAGAGCAAGGGGTGGCCAACGAAGGGGCAAGAGTTTTGGAGAAATACTTTGCTTATTTTTGTGTGTATACTACACAGTATTAATAATGAAACCATAGATTTGTTTCTAAAAACTATTACACGCAGACAAAAAGATTGTGAAGATCTATCACTAAACTGTTTTTCACCATTTATTTTCTTTGTGATTTGTTTATTTTATTTATTGTCACATTATATTTACCATGGTCGAAGGTATTGCGTTTATCAGGCTCTCCCTGGTAGGGATAGCTAACAGCTAGCTATCTCACTCAGCTAGCCGGCTAGCTCTCATCAGCTTCCATTCTAATGCCTCAGGTGTACTCTGCCTTGTGTCCTTTTCTTCAACGCTGGACAATGTCTCTGTGTTCTGACCATGGCATGGACACCACCCCCCGCGCTCTCACCCACTCTTACTAATATTGTTTTCATTTAGTATATACTAGTGTAAAGTGTCTTTGAGTGACCAAAAAGATCATTTTTATTTAATATAATGATAATAATGATAATGATGATTCATCATTTTAAAGGTTTTCTTAATGGTTTTAATGTTGTTGTTTTCTTGTCACAAGGAAATTTTGAACATATTCAACAAGTAAAATCATTAAAGTAGTAGGCTATTGTTTAGCAAGCGTTTAACGGATGTTTGCAAACCACTGCCTTTGCCAACACTCGCATACTCGCATACATTCACCCCTAGGATACAAGCTTTAACCTACAATCATCTCTAAAGTAGTGGTATTTGATTGACATTTAAATTGTAGCTCCGGCGCGCCATTCCGAGGTATTGATGGGGAAACGGAGCAATATTGTAAAGTTTTATAAATATCTGGTGTTACCATTTTTGTGTCTAGTCAAAATTATTTCCCTTGGTTATTTTTATGCGCATCGCCATGTTGGGACGGATGTGACATCACCACGTTGACAGGCCATCACTCGCACACTTTAGTTACTATTGAATGATATGTCAAATCATTTCCCTCAAGGATGTAAATCTGTCATCTAAACTCAGATATTTATTTATTATAATTTATTTAAACGGAAAGAATATAACCTGACCCGACAGACAGGTTCCGACTTGGATCAGCTATACATAAGCAGATAGCTTAGCTAGGCTGCTACAACGATTTCTTCCTTTTTACAGTAAGCATGCACCTGATTGGCCGCGTAACCCATGTGACCACATCACCAGCTATAATGTATGTATGATGCAATGATTGACAGAAAGGCTCTGGTTTTCAATGCGGAAGGCCTTTTTCACAAAAACCTGTGGGAAAACTAAAAACACAGAAAGTCCTTAATGGATGGATGGATGGATGGATGGATGGATGGATGGATGGATAGATAGATAGATAGAATGGGAGATTCCTTAAATATTTCAAAAGACATAGACTAATCCTGTTCTCACCAGAATAAAAATAAAAAGAACATTTAATTGGTATGGGGTATGATGCAACCAGCCTCTAAAAACTTTGAAGTATTTTTGGTCTCATTATCTGCATGGCATATTTATATATTATGTTCTGCTGACTCCCGACCTACTTGTTTCCCTCCCCATCATTCCATTCCATTAGCTGAACTAAAGCAGTTCCACAGAAAGTGGAAGAGAAAGCACGACCAAGGTTGTACATTGTGTCCTGTGGTATAAAGTTCGATCTGACAACAGTGATGACTGCGTATAAGTCATCACTGAGTCCATTCTCACCTCCTCCATGCATCACCAGCTGGCACTTGGCGGCAAGGCAAGAAAGAATAATGTGCTGTAGTCTGTACGTCTGTAGGGCCTTAGGGTGAGCAGTAAAGATCGTGGTACCTCGACAGCCCCCTGTGGCAGAGAGCTAAAAGCACTCCAAGACTAAAGACGCACAAACATGCACCCGCACAGCTGGTTCTTGTGAACCCAGGCTATTGCATCACAATGCATTCAAACCTCTACCTATGCCGGACTTTAAAAGATCACAACTCACAACAAACACACCCAAAGAGCACATGAAGCAGTCAAAACACTCTAAATCCGCTTTTACATAAATGACTAACCTTGACAGGTTTCAGATGGCATATGAGTGATTTAACATGCAAGCAGATATCCAAAAGAACTGTAGTTGTGATGTTCACTTTTTGAAGAGAATGAACTGTTTGTTAACGAAACGTTTTTAGTTGTTCAGGAGTGATCTACTTGCCTCTATGTGTTATGTTTGATCCCCACATCTATGGGATCACATTTCAACCCCAGCTGTCTCCTCTTCACGTCTGTGTTACGTCTGCTTACATAATCACACACATATTTAGTTTTTGTCCTCTGTGTTTCAAATCTGCCATCACGGTGTTATAGTAAAAGCTGCACAATATATACTAAGCCACATTTAAAATACTGTATATCGCACTGTTCTGTATGTGACACATACAAGAAAATTAAAAGAATAAGAAAAAAAAAACAACTCCTTTTTTAAAAATATAATCATGCAGATTATTAATCACAGGGACACATATGTTATACTGTATTTGCTCACAAGTGCATCTTGGGTCAGCAAATCAGTAAATAATTTCTTTGGAATTTTCAGAATAGGACCATTAACGAATGAGAAGCACAATCATATAATTTCCTGCCTTTGTAACAAATAAGCAGCTTAAAAATAATCAGATTGTTTCATGACTTTGATTTGTTTGAATAAATCTTTGGACAACAGCAGTCAGTTGCAAACGGTTTGGGTCAATTGCTGATGTAGATTCTCCTAACTGATGCCTGTGTGATTACACAGAATCTACAAATTGCCAAAGTCTGACCTCAGCCTTTTGTCTCAACAGCGCAAAAAGACTGTGCACAGCCTCTTTCCACACAAACAGAATCTCCTCAATCTTCTTGGAAAATAATTGCTTTGAGCTGGCCTGTTAGGGCCATCTCGCCTCTTACCATGCACTTCTATCGGAAAGTTAAAGGCACACACAGACCTTGTAGCAGAGGATTGGTTTACCTATAAGTGGAAATATGTTTAAGGTGAATTCCCTTGGAGGTAAATACAAATCCAAGGATGCTGTGGTAATAATTCCCACTCTACTTTTGACCACAATGAGATGTGTGTTTATAAAACTAAAATAACACACCTAGACGTGCAAGATTAAAAATAGTTCACTAAGTAGTCAATTTAAGTAAACTCCAATTCTCAAACAACTGTTTGACCTTCCATCTTTTGTAGCTAGAGATGTGCAGTAATACTGAAGTAAATACACTCAAAATGAACCCCAAAAGTAAGTTCACATACAAAGATGTAAATGAAGGTTTTTGCTATAATTATACAGTTTTAGTTAGCTTTATGAAGCTAGTAGTAGCAATAGAAGTCTCAATTAGTTTTTGTTTTTCCAAAGTATTTCCATTTTTATTTTATTTAGTCCCCCAAAAAATTTGTCCCTTACTTATTTTCAGAGGTGGGCACTTCTGTCGTTACGTCAGTCCATTATTGACAGACACCCACATTTTTGGCAAGTGCTTTATAATGCAAAGTCTGGAATAAATACACAGACTGAGCACCAATGTAAGCAGGTAAACGTCCGTCGATCCAGGTCAGTACAGACGGTCCTTCTCAGTCTGAGTATTTTGTTTAGGCTTTGCATCATAAAGCACTCGCCGAAAATGCGGAAGCACTCGCTGAAAGGGGGGGCATCGGTCAATGACGGGCCGATGTAACGACAGAACTGCTTGTTTTGTTCGTTTTTGTCAACTACAAGGCACTGAAACACAGTAAATAGCAAAGTCAAACAATAGTCATATTTCATCCCAGAGAGAAACACACACACACACAAACACGCATGCACCCACGCACGCACGCACACACTCTCTTTTCTAAATGGGCCTGGGCATTCACATGCGTAGCGCTTTTCCATCTACAAGGCACTCAAAGAACTTCACACTGACTCCTCATTTTACCTACTGATGATGCAGTATCAGGAGCAACTTTGGGTTCAGTATTTTGCTCAAGGTCTCACAAGGGCCGAGATCAAACCCACAACCGTTAAGTTGGGAGATGACCACTCTACCACCAGAGCCATGCTGCCTCTGATATAATACAGACCTATACTTCAGTCATGCATTGGTTAATAAAGTGACATGTGCTTCAAATGTTGTATTAAAATAAGGTGTTCATGTGTACCACTAACAAAACTTGTTTCATTGCACTAGAGAAAAAGACTAGCAATACTGCAATTTGCCATTTTATCCTTTCTGCCATATTCACAGTGATTAATGTAGTAATTTCTTGGTAAATAACATATTTTGCTCTGGCCCCAGAGTGCATAAAACCTACATATACATTCCACCTAAAGTCTATCCAAAACTATAAATATAAACATGCCCGGAGGACAAACATGCTCACTGCCTCTGTGCCTCATTCCCTGAAATTAATAATGTAGACCTGCTCATTTTGTGGTATGAAAAAATCAGTCCCATGCTTCGGTTTTCTCAGAGGACTACAGAGCCAAAAGCTTATCTGCCTGCAGGCCCTCACTTCTCATCTGCATTCTCCAATCTGCATGTTGCCTCAGTTCTCTTAATTAGGAAGCTGCAGACAAGGAAGAAGAGATGTTGAGATTTGGGGATTTGAGATTTTGTAGATTGTATCCTAGATTTGTCTCCCATCTTGATGATCTCCATTACAAAAAGAAAAGAAAAAAATCCGAAAAAATGGCTTGCATATATGCTGGCATTTTAGGGGCATAAATATTAGCGAAATATTAGCAACAAAGAATTACAATAAAGAACAAATGAATAATTAAGGCAAAAGGGAAAAAATGCCACAAGCTATAAGAGTCCATAATTTTACTCAATACTACTGTTGGACAGAATGTAAAAACTTATTTCTTGGCGTCCGGGGTTGTGGATCAGTTGGTAAAGTGGGTCGTCCTTGGGCAAGACACTGAACCCTAAATTGTTCCCAGTGGGCCTAACAGCACCTTGCATGGCAGCAGCTGCCCCTTGGTGTATTAATGTTTGCGTGAATGGGTGAATGTGAACGTCTAAGCGGATGATGTAAAGTTGTAAAGCTTCTGTGTGTTGCTGTCCTTCTCAGTTGGTGTATTTAAAAAATATATATTAATCAAGTGTATACATTAATTTTATAGTCTAAGTTGCACTTTTTTTTGAGACATCAATGTTCATTAAATTTTTAGAAATAAAGTACTTTTTTTGTGATATATCAGTGAGAGAGCAAAATATTTTATCACTTTAATATATTTTGTGACTGAGCAAGATTTTATGACTTGACTTACGAATTGGTCCATTCAAGTAATGACTTGCGTAAAATTTGGTTGCGACTCGACTTTTTTTCCCCACGATAACTTGAGACTTGCTTGAGACTTGAATGTTACGACTTGAGACTTACTTGCGACTTGGGTATACAGCAGGCTTCCCAAAATCTTGTCCTGGAGGACCGGAGTCCCACAGGTTTTACATGTTTCCGTCCTTCAACACACCTGATTCTAGAGCTCAGGATCCTTATCAGGCTTCTGCAGACAATATGAATCGGGTGTGTTGGAGGACGGAAACGTCTGCAACCTGCAGAACTCCGGCCTTCGAGGACCATGATTAGGGAAGCCTGATATACAGTATATGACTACTTACTCTCACTTCTGCAAATACTTTACCTAAGTGTGTAATGCTTGCACTCACAACATTACAGTTCAAAAGGAAATTGTACGAAAATACATTATGCTTATGTTCCTAACTGGATTACTTTCAGCACCAGGGGCATAACAGCACAGGTGCAAATCTGAAATGCTGCTAAGCATTCATAAAACATGATCATTACTGCTATAACAATCTACAAACATGACTGAAAAGTCTCTAAAATCTGGGCCAAAACTATTACAAAAAACGTTTGAGATAATCCTCAAATTCAATCCATTTAGACTACAGGGAACAAACTTGGGGTATCCAATTAAGTATCTATGGTTTGAATTTTTTTTTAATCATTTCTTTGTTTCTGTGTTTTCCCCACTAAGAAACCGTGTTCTGAAATCAGAACCAATTTAAGTATTGACTCTCATCCTGCAATGGAATGTATTCCAGATTCCATTGTATCATTAAAATATGTCAGGTTCCACAAAGTGTTACCTTTCAATGCATGTTGATTCCACTAGGTTTGCTTGCCAGAGATGTAACTCACAAAAATGCTCATTAATTTGCTTTTCTTAATTTTATGCTCAAACAAAACTTTTCTCTATTCAGTTTCACTAGCTATTAAGTTCCATCAATTCAAATTAAAACAAACAAACACATAACAATGTGCTCATTGGAGTAACTGCATTCATATATTAAACGGGGGCATGCATGAATTCAAATGGTTTATTGTCCATGAAATTGCATATAATGGAAATTTGTTTACAGCTGATGCGCTGATTATCACCCATGGGTGGAACAGAGATGGAGGCAAAAGGCGCAGAAGGATTTGTATGTGTGTGTTGGAAAGGGTGATTTTGTGTGGGCTGGGTGTTAAGATGGATGGCAAGTCTGTATGTTTGAGCATGATTATATGGCATGCTTTTATAACTAGAACTACATTTGACTCTTAATTACATCTTGAGGGAGGAATGAAGGCAACGAGCCAAACTACATTTAATAAAAATAAGATGGTTTTCTTCTGATCAAAGTGATTTGAAAAATAAGACAACGATGAATGTTTCCATTTACACATAAATATTTAACATCCAGGAAAATAATGAGATGACCAAAATGATTTATTCTTTATACTTCATGCCATCTTCCACAAATCATAACCGTGTTGGAAGTTTAATCTCCCTCTACTTCTTTTTAGCTGAAGTGGCACATATATACAGCCACTGCATGGCAACCGAGTCAAAGCCTCCCTCACATCCAAGCACATATCTCAGCCTCATTTATTTATGACTTCCCCCCAGCTCCCTTTCACTACTCTGGCTTTTTCAAACTGCTCACCACCTCTGCCACACTCTCCCTGCACTTTTGGGTGCTCAGCTATTTCCCAGCTTTTTAAGAGTTTCCCTTGTCTGAAAGACAGCATCAAGTTAAGCCACAGTCCCATTTGGCACTAGCATTTCAAGACCAGGTGGTTTGGGAGGCTTTTTTTTTCTTCCTATGATGCAGAGAGAGACTTGGGAATTTCTTCAGTCAGCACTTGTACAGAATGCATCTATAACTTCTAGATGCATTCTGTTGTACAGGTGCTGGTCAGAAAATTAGAATATTGAGGGAAAGTCCATTCATTTCAATGATTTGTTTCAAAAATTGAAACTTTAGTGTTATATTAAGCCCGTATCTCACTGAGCAGCGCAGGCTTGCGTGGGCATAGCGTGTTGCTTTTTTTTTGCTTTTTTCGGCACGCTTCCTTCAGTGTTGCAAAACGTGCAAAGCCACTTGCCACACGCTCTCAAACCCTCTTTATACTCTCAAATCCTTTTTGTTGTCACAATCAAAGTACAATTTTCAAATCAAAATTTCTTCAAAATGCTATTTGAGCATCCAGCTTCTTTTGCAATTTCTTTTTGAGACTTTTTCTCATTGTCAATGATGGTTTTCTGCACTGCCGTCAGCAGTCTTCCTCATGATTTTGCATTAACTAGCTGACAATATTGGGACACAAGGAGCCTACAATGTCACAACATTCTAATTTTGTACAAGCAGTTTTGTACAAGCAGTTTTTTTCCTTTATTTTTTTGTGTCTAACTGTCATAATTATAATAAAAATTGAAACAAATAAAGGCTTGAAATATTTCAATTTGTGTAAGGTGAACTAATATAACATACAAGTTTCACTTTTTGAAAAAGATTTTCCTCGATTGTTTAATTTTCTGACCACCTGTATATTATGCATGCAGGTCCTCAAAGTCAGAACTGCTATGAATGGTTTTCCCTGGCAGACAGACCTTGTGTGAATGTGAATGAACAGACAAATGATGTTTACTACCGTCCACAAAACCCCGTGGTCAGCAAACCCGTGTCGGGCCATGGGTGGGACAAAGCTGGGCTGTGAAATTTCTTGGACTAAAGGGAAAAATTACATCAACTCTGGTGGTTAAGGATGCTGCCACACCTGCTACTTGCTTTCTATGGTCATTTGGTGGGCTTGTATACAATCTCCCCTAAAATATGCTTGTTGAATTAATAATCAAGTTTGTAGGTACTTCACCATAATTATATCCAGGTATGGCGTGAGCATATGGGAGCATCTTTTTAGCTGATGATGCATTCGCTAATGTTGTTGCACTAATGTGGATGCTACGCAATACAGAATACATAAGAAGTGGCTATAGAGATGTTTACAATAACAATCTTTACATATGAATTGTTTTGTCGCCTTTACAGATTAGGATACTATGGAGTCCCTCTGGTGCCAGGGTATGAATTTATTTTTTCTAATCTGTACCCACATTTTAGTATCAAAATTCTCACAGTCATGCCATAATGGCATGTAACAGTATCAGACAAAAACTTGGACTACTACCGCTAGTGTAGTATTTTTCCTGCAGACATACCACAGCAAAAGTGTGTTATTTTACCAAGCGACAAAGACCAAAGAAAAATAGTATCTAGCGAGTACACTCACCACAGATAGTTGGATATCACAAGCTATACTCAGAGCTACGTAAGCATTACGGCACACATTGTGAGTGGGAGATGAACATTTTTGCACTTCAAACTTAAACAAGGATTTGCTAGTCACACCCAGGGCCTAACATTGCAGAGATGCTCAAATCTGCCATTTCAAAATGGGGGATCAACATGACAAATGGTATTGCTGCTTTCCACATACAAATGCTAAATGCATTCACCCCTGTATGAGAAATTCTAGGTTATTCTGCTCTCCAAGCACCAGCACCCCCCCCCCCCCCCCCTCCAACCTGAGAAAACTACGTCATTGACGTCACCCCCACACCGGCTCTGCAGACTAAACCCACGCCCACTTTCTCTGAGACCTCCCTTCACGGGATAATAACAAAAGTAGCCTTTATCAATAAACATTCTGTCCGAATGAATTCAAAGCAATGAATTAGTCTTCACATTTGCAATGCCGAAGTGCAATGAAATGACAATTGGCTTTCTTAAAATCAATTGGCTGACACTGGTATAAATTACAAGTAAAACATTTGCGATGATTAATTAAAACAAATGGATGGTGTAATGTATAATGTGCTTGCCCCATAAGCAACAGGATGCAGGTTCGTGATATGCTGTGGTGCTTTTTTTTTTCTCCTCCTCCTTTCCTCTAACCTCTCTGCTCCCCTCCTCTTCCACGATTTCTTGTGGCAAGGACCCGTTTTGTTTCAAATGTTTATTCAAGAATTGATGATTGCGTTACCAAACGCAGAGATCTAGAAACCTGTGAAATTTAGAGTCCATTTTAAAAATTGGCTCTGTATGTTTCGTGGGCGTTGCGCGAAGCAGCCGGCTCGGACGGCGTCATAAGAGGGGCGCGGCAGCCACAGGGGGAGAGGCGGGGTTTTACTGAACCGAGCGTTTGACTTCCGGTTGAGAAAAATAGCTAACCGAAATAACTCATAATCTTAAAATCCTACCTTTGACACAATCGCGATGTAATTTTTTATGAAATATAAGAAATTACATCGCGATTGTGTGGAAGGTAAGATTTCATCATTATATGCCTAAGTTAACTGTGGAAGGGCTTAAAATACCAGTTTCTTTAAAGCAAACATGTTTGTTTGAGAGTAACATTGATCTGTGTTATTGGTAAAGGGAGAAAAAACTGAATTTTTATTGACCCTTGTTTCCACAGAGAAGGAGCGGTGCCATGCAGCCTTGAACAAGCTGCTCGAAAGCCAAGATTTTTAAGTAATCTTCCACAAAGACTGACAGCAGTGCAAACTGAGGTGGTTGGAGTGCCTCCTTGAATCTAAAAAACTGCTCTTGAAGATCTTTCGGGACATACTTTTAGTTATATAGATAGCAGCACACAGGTACAGGCTGGGGTAAGAGACTCATATTAAGAGGCCTCAGTCATAGGGCGGCACGCTGGTTAGCACGTCCGCCTCCAAGTGCAGAGGATGTGAGATCAAGTCCGGGCTCCGACCTTCCTGGGTGGAGTTTGCATGTTCTCCCCGTGCTTGCGTGGGTTTTCACCGGGTACTCCGGTTTCCTCCCACATTCCAAAGACATGCATGGCAGGTTAATTGAACACTCTAAATTGTCCATAGGTGTGATTGTGAGTATGGTTGTTCGTCTCTGTGTGCCCTGCGATTGGCTGGCAACCAGTTCAGGGTGTACACCGCCTACTGCCCGAAGCCAGCTGGGATAGGCTCCAGCGCCCCCCCCCCCCCCCCGCGACCCTTGTGGGGACAAGCGGTTAAGAAAATGGATGGATAATAATAATAATAATAATGATAATATAGTTTAATTATTGGAATTATTGAAACAAATGTGGCGACCAGTCCACTGACAGCTGGGATAGGCTCCAGCATGCCTGCAACCCTTGTGAGAAGCGGTTCGGAAAATGGATGTATGGATAGATGAAATAAATGTACATACTTTAAATTATTCCCACAAAAATGAAAAAAAATGAAATAACAGAACCCATGATATACTGAATATATGAATGGCAATGATGATTGTTTTATTGCTCTAATTATAACCGCTACAAATCTCACTCCACCCCTGCAGACAGTCTTTAATGGTGACATGAACATATAGTCAGTGTACCTTATACATTAGGAGGGCTGCACATCTGTATAGTATTGATCATTTCTTTTAACTACCAACCAGTAAAAGAAATTGCTTGAAAATGAGGAGCCTAAAACTAAAATTATTCCATAGCTGTTTAAAATAAAACGTGACGCAGCAGGTAAAAAAATGTGTTTTCATGTTCTAGTCATTTTGATATGCCTCCATGCTATCTTTCACTGTAAAGGAAACACTTTAAACAACAAAAATACATATTTAGATGGCATTTGTTTAACTGCCCTGAAAGTTCTGTCAAAGCAGGAATGTATATTACAAAGTCAGAAAGAAAGGTGTGTGGCAAGCGAGATCGACTGTGATCTCAACTGTGAACTCAAGCATGTTAACCCTGTGGACAACAAAGCAGGAAGGTCTTCTTTGATCTCAACACTTTGAACATTTTGTCAGTCTTGTACTTTTACACCAATGAACAAAGAGATTTCACTATCAGAAGAGTTTCTTGCGAGCCTGCAAGTTAGCACAGATATCAGTTGGCATGTTTTTACAAAGTAGATTTCAAAAGTTATTGCAGGAAGCCAATGAGCCGCGAAGTGTTTAGGAAATACATACATAAAGAGAACAATAAAAATCCCATGCACTTAACCCATAATTTAGAACATGACTCTCGAGCACAGTGACGCACTAATGATGACACTATTGCAAATAACAGCAACAGCACCATGGTAAGCACTGCTGCTTGAAGTGTGCTGAGCTACAAATGCACAAGCCCAAACATATGAGGAAAAACAAAAACAAAGCTGAAATGTTATACAAAGAGACTCCAGCTTTAGCAGATTTAATATGGCACTTCATTAGGTAGAGCATACTACAGAATCAATTTTTCAGACACATTATTACAGGTTACATAGATCACATCATATTGTTTGCAACGTTGAAATCCGGAAGAAGGGCTGACGGGTAGAAGCCATGGCTTATTAGTAACCCGTCCCCATCGATTCTTACTGTACACATCAGTCATATACATTGATTATAAAGGTAATTGATAAACATCGCAGCTCTCGCCAGAGGGCCACGGCGCGGTTTAATCTGGATACCTGTAACTATCACATCGTTCATACGAAGATTCTGTTCCAAATCATCTACTTTTCGTTCCAAGGCGACAATGCGTCCATCTTTTTCTTGTGTCTCTTTCTTCACCTGCTAAATTTCCTGCAGAAGTGGCACGATGCTCTTTTTCATTTCAAGTATTTCGGTGACCATTTCTTTGAGTTTTGCAAGAGTAGATTTTATCTCCTCAGTCTCGTCAGCTCTTTTTCCGCCAGGCATATCGCAACAGTTGTAGTTATAAATCCCAATGTAAAAATAGTTAGAAGTCACAAGCAAGTGCAGGAGCGAGTACAGATGCGTCCTTCCTCGACAGAACAAATATGTCTGCTACAGAAATCAGGCTCAGCTATAAAAAATAAAAAAAGGATACTGCCAAGAGAAGTATTCTTTAGGTAAATGCTAAGATAAACATCCATTTACTTTCCATCATCATTATATTCTTCAGCTCATAGCAACACATTGAAAGGCCAAATACGCTGCGCGCTTGGTGCATGTGAATAGACGAATCTAAAAACTCAAACAATGTTTTTGATCCAACAACGAGAAAATAAATCAAAATTGTTGAGAGGAATTTGAGCCATGATATTGATTTTCTCAAACCAAAGGCTGTTGTCCTCGGAGAGAAAGGAATTCAGCAATGATGTTGCAAAGTTGTATTGACAAGACATGCTCTCCAAGCACCTACAAGGCATATGCGATCTGATTGCTATGAAACGTGCCCCGAAAGAGCATATTTACAGTCCATCGTATTTTGGCGAAAATGAGTTATTGCTATTTACTCTGGTTTATTCACACATACCGAAACTATGATTATTGACTTAATTGCAGACTTCAATTTAGGCGCGAAAGATAGTGTGAATGGCTGTTTGTATGTGCCCTGAAATTTAATAGTGATTGGCCCGTGTTGTTCCCAGCCACTCGCCAAGTCAACTGTGATCATTTTCTGTTTTGTGTGTGAGTCGTATGGATTTTCTGATGTACCAGCACTGTGAGAGTGAAAAGGGGTCTTAACGCTTCCAATTTCACATGATTTGCATTGTCCAGTCAACTGTTGGTTATGTGTTTGATGTACTGTATATGCTGCTAAAACACACACATTTCTTGGAACATGGAAAATATTTTGTTTTCAGACATCACAAGCAAAATAAGAAATTTTCAAGATTTGCTGCTACTGTATTCAAAATATGTCTGTGTGTATGTCACCCACAAAAAAGATTTAAAAAAAAAAATACGGGTTGCACGACAGAGGATAAATGCGGTCAGACAAAGCAGCTGTGACTAGAGTGCACTTCTGTAGAATTGATAAATTGTTTGTCTCCACAAAGTCATACAATGAAAGCAGATGCAAGGTCAATGGGCAAAGTTGTAGTGTACAACAAAAATACGGAAAATTGGGACTCGGTTATATTGGGAGAGTAATGGGGAATGAAGCTGTCCGTCTCTATCACCAACCATCTCAAGGCATGGAGTTACCGACACGTTTTTCAGGTTACACCATTTTTTCTGAGATTGTTCTGGGGGAAAAAAAAAATCAAGGACAAGGCTTTCTACAAGACTTGTCCTACTTTACAAAACAAGGCGGATGTGCAGGTTGTGGCACAGTTGAGCCTGCAGCACAACCATAAATCACCATAATATGGTTGATTTTAGTGAACAGCTCTTATTATACCTAAGATGGATGTATATGATTTAGGGTTTGAAACAAATGGTCTAACTCTTACCCAAGAGTGGACAAAGTATGGATGGGAGGCACCATGCGGCTCACTTTGTTCTTTTACCCGGCCACGGAGCGTTTACATTATCAAGTAAGCAAGTAAGTAAACAAACACAACAACAACACGTTTTTAAATTTTTGCCATTTTTATGAAATTTTCGTACTTAAATTTGCAGTTATTCTTTTTTTTCCTATTATTATTATTATTATTATTACTACTACTACCCTAAATATTGCTTAACCCCTATCATATCCCTATCATCCATATTTCTGGTAAATATTAAGATAAACATAATAACATCTACAAATGGCCTGTTCCACTTCTCCGTTTCAAAAATCAACCTGGCCTGGGCACCAAAGTTTGCCTACACCTAGTTTAACTCAACTACTTTTTTTGGTGAATATTTTATCCAGAGATACTTAAAAAAAATTATCTTCTTCTTCTTCTTAAAACGTATTAGAGATGAAGCAAAACATAAATTGTCTAACTCTGTCTCAACTTTTGGTTGCCATATAATTTGATCTGCACTGTCAATAAAACGATGCTTCATTTACTCATTTGGCTATGGTAGAGCCTCCGTTGCTGAGTTGGTCACGCACAAACTGTTGTGTAGCAAGTGACTGGTAGCATCAATCATTTTTTGGCCTCATTAGAAAACTTTGGCCTGCCCATATGGCAGAGTGTTCATGGTCACTGCCTCCCAGAGGACAAGATTTGGCTCTCTCTTGTTTCACAGATGTTCAGCACCGGTCTTGCTGATTGTATTACAACACCTAGTGTACATGCCTGTGGGGCAGTACAAGTCTTGCGGATGGGCACACATGAGAAACTTAGGGATTCAGTGTCTTTTTCTCATAAGCACACAAACACAGTACTGTAGTATTACACACCCATCTGGTGAGCTGACTGAGGAAATCAGTATCTCCCAGTTTGCAAAGGGCGAGAAGTGGGATACACCCCAGGGCTGAACACAATTACAGTACTTATACATAGAGACAATATACAGGGTTCACTAGGGTTATTATAGTTATGAAAACAAGTAAAAAGAAAATGAAAATAATTTTTGAAGATAATTGACATTTTGAAGATAATTGATATTTTTAACTCTTTGACTGCCAGACGTTTTCAGAAAAGAGATGCTGTCAGTGCCAGCCGATTTAAGCATTTTGACTGATCTTTCAAGGTCCACAGAAAATGTTGTGTTTGGACTATGGAAAAACACATACTACCAAATGAAAGATTGAACTTTCATCTTTCATCAGACAAAAAAGTTTGTTTCTACCTTATTCCGTTTTTCAGTAATCAACAATAGAAAATGGTTAGTTTCACCCAAATGCTCTGTTTTGAAACAAAAAACGGAGAAATCAAGCTTTTTGTGAAACGATATTATTTCATGCACTCTAGTGAATTTGACACCTTTTTTTTTTCCATGAATGATGCCACAAACACCTAAACAGTGCTTTACTTCTGTAAAACACTACCACCAACATTGAAAAAGTGTTTTTAGATAGCAAAATACGTTTATTTACATTCAATAGTGTAACAATTTGACAAAACAATTTGGCAAACTATTTACAAATGTGTGCAACCGTGGTACTATTTACAATTGTGTGGATGTTTCAAATACAGTTTTTCTTTTTGTAACACTCCCCTGCGTGCAAGTGGACGCAGCAGGATTTGCACAACAGATTAGTTTCACTGCGATGGCTCATTCACGTGCAGACGATACACTTTCTTGCCGGCCTTTTTTTCCGGGGAATAGCAAGTATATACTGCAGTGTGTGTTTGGCCATGTTGCCATCAAGTCTACTCTCAGGATCATGATACGGTGACATTACGGTGGTGTTACCTCTGTAATGTGTACTCTCATTTTTTTCTTCATGTATAAACATATTGGTGCTGTAAGTTGCAGCTAAAATAAATCACAAGCATTTTTCATCTAGCCAATCAATTTTTCTGTCTGTCTGTCTATAACAGTTGCAAATAAAAGCAAGTGCCTTGTAGTGGAGGGGAATACAGTAACTACTTTTCAAGGGGAATAACATCCATAAATCTGAAAAGTCCAATTGAAAAGTCTGCAACTTGCAGCAAGGAAAGAAGTAAGGTCTTAAATAGTTTTTGAGGTGGTGATGAGAGAAGCCATGTCCATTGGCCTGTAACCAATTTGGCTCTCTTCACTCCCACAACGGCGCAAATACAAAAAGAAAGAAAACTCCAGTTAGAGCACGCTTTACGCAGAATGTTGCCAATATGCAGTACCCTGTATTCAGTTTGTGTGGGTGTGTATGTGAAAAAAGCAAAAAGGTGTAGTGTGAAGGAGGATCGGAGAAGATAAAACAAAAGTAAAGACAAGAAAAGCAAGTGAACACAAATAAAACAATTGATTGAAGCATTTTTGTGGACCATATAAAAGGTGCAATGAGAAGGAAAAGAAAGGAGGAGAAGATAAACCTGAATTCCAGGCCCTATAATGAACAGTCAGCGACTAACACATGCATACATTTGAAGACTCATTTTCTTTCCCATGTGTTTTGGCTAAATTTTGCATATCCTGACATTTCCACATCTTTGTGACTTGAATGACTTAGATGAGATCTGGCTTTGAGGCAAACACTGTGATTAGGATATTTCTCAAGGGAAAGCTTTCTATCCTAGCAACCAGGCCTTGTGTAAAATATGTACCTCACTAAGCCATTATAATTTACCTTATGTCATTTCTTGTTTTCATACTGATTGCAGGGATTTTTTTGTGTGTCTTTTCTGCATCAATCCTTTGTCAAGGTCCAAATGAGTTATTTGACAGGAACATAAAGGTTACGTTCAGACTGCAGGGCATGTCGCCCAATTCAGATTTTTTGTTGAGACAGTCCTCCAATCAATACGACCACATTTTGAAATATGCCAAATTATGACCAAGTTTAGCGACATATTATGTATATTATTATGTATATTTAGCGCCATGTAAATAGCGAGAAAATATAGACAAAAGTCAACCATAAGTGTACTTACTAGGAATCAAACCGGGGTGGTATGGTCGGAAGACGAGTGTCTATCCGACTAAGCTAACAGACCAGTAATTATTTACGTGTTGACTATGTGTTCTGTAACATCAACCATACTACAACATCACAGCCTCTTACTAACCCCAACCATTAGTGTCCCATTTAAAGACGTAACATGTACAACTTCACTGAAGGCCTAATACTAACCCCAACCATGTCCCCGGTGACGATGAATTGACATACATCTTAACACAAAATAAAACAAAAATAATTACAGGCCTGTTAGCTGTAACAATCCGCAGTGTGGCACCGCGCCAGAAGGTGGCACTGAGAACTCCACAGTTTTTTTGTTTCCTTTTAATAAAGTGAACATGTGGACTTCCAGTTACTTTGTTGCTCTCCAGTTTTTGCTGTCCGGCTGCGCCGTCCATGGCCGATCAGCCACCGTGCGCTACATAGCTCAGTAAGAAAGACGTTCGTCTTCCGGCCAGACGAGCCGGGTTTGAGTCCCATTGACTCCACTTATGGTTCACTTTACTATTTTTTCACTATTTACATAGCCGATAGAGGTTGCTAAACTACAATACGTATTACTTGGTCGTATTTTGTTGTATGGCAAAATGTCTAATATGGTCCTATTGTTGGAGGACTTGTTTTTGTCACATTCAATCTTTTTATGTACCTGTTAACATGACAATTTTTTTTTAAATGAACCATATCAGTGATGTGACACGCATGGACACAAATCACAACATCAAGTTACACATACAAAAATTGACGTCACACAGTGTTTACAAAAGTAAATAGTGTCTCACGTGTATGGGCTTCACCTTATCTGGGGCCCCATCCAGATGGAAGCAAAGCCGGCTTCGTTCCTCAAACCAATCTCGTACACACAGAAGCATTTCAAGACTTGCGTGTGTCCAAAAGAGGATGCTGAGCACGTTTAACGGCTGTAATGTATATGTCAAGTCTGGAGTGGCGCTGTAGAGCAGCCACAGGGAGTTAACGGAAAGCGTAGAAGAAGAATTAGCAAAGAAGATGAATACTTTTTTCCCTAACTTTATTGCAATACAATAATAATCAATACAGAACAAACATGACTTTGCATATATCAAAACACAATGAAAAAGACGAACACAGGAGAGGTGACAACGGCGAGTGATTCAAGTACAACACTGCTTGTTGAACGTGGGAATAAGGAAGCAAATTATTTTGCTGCAAAAGCATAAGGAAGCTAAGGAGGCTGTGCAAAAACGACTACGACACGGCTATCTGCCATTGTTGTTGACAGACTGATGGTTCGCACGCATTCACGCGAGAATTGGCGCATACGTCATCAATCTGCGACAACACGTCATCATCGAGCTGCGACCATTACGTCATCACTGGAGGAGTATCCTGCATATGGTGTCCAGACGGACGCGTACGGGGCACGTTTTAAAATCTTTCCACTCTGGAACCCGCTTTCAAAAGTGATCGGTTTCAAGCTCCGAAACCGCGTCATCGTGTGGACGAACGGCCTAAACGGTAAGAAACTTGTGACGATACTGTACATTGAAACTGGCTTTCGTGTGCACGGGGCACAAAGCGGGAGGAGGAAGAAATGTTTTGAGGATATGAGATGACCCTCCTCGATCTCTTCATTTCATGGAGACGTCTAACCTGTCAAGAGCCAGATTGATCATTTGAATTACTCAAATTAGTTCAAAGGCATACAGTATTGGTAAGGCCTGTATGGTAAACATAAACACTTTGGGTTGGAAAGTTATGCCTTATGTACTACCAAGGTTTGGCTGAGCCTTTATGCTTAAGTGATGGTTTCTCTGATAATGACACAAGAGCGCTCACTTGTGACTGCAGTCCCAATAGAGGCCATGTACTTCCATAGATCAAGATAAGGAAACACTGACTGTATAGGTTGGTATGCTTGGGCGTTTCCTTTCCTGTCCCTTCATTAATTTTGATGTCTCCTCATCTTTCATCAGGTGAGGGAGTATAGATAGTATTTTAAAATCATATAATTCATTTGTAATGCTATTGACCTGAGTCACTACTGTTATATATATATATACGTACATATATATATATATATATATATATAAATTAAACAATATGTTTTTTTTTTTCCTTCTGCCAAAATACTGGAAATTATTTGTCATTCTGTCAACAATTCCTAAAAAACAAAACAAACCAAAAACCCATAACATACCAAATGGTGTCTGACAGAGCAAGGAAACACCCCTACCCTCCACCGCCGTCTTTTAGAGGCAAGATAAGACTGCAGTTGGTTCAAGTTGACGTGAAAAGGCAGGCTGTACCGGAACGAGGCAAGTAGATAATTGACTCTTGTGGACTGGCGATAACATTTAATCCCCACCATAACCTCAACAAAAAAGAGAACTCCTCTTTAAATTAAAGGAATAAAATAATTGGCATTAGCTTCAGTATTATCCAACTCTTTAACGCCTCAAATCTCTTAATTGGTCTGCGCAAGCACAGTATGAAGATGTTTTTTCGAAAATGTCCTCACATCACACCAAATCGGCAAGTTTGTGCTCAGGATGTGTAAGAGCATTCGACACATGTTCATTAACTTTGCCAGTGCCAAGTCTTTGCATTAAGGATGAATAAAAAATTAATGTTGCAAGACTGATTTAAAAAAAAAGAGGTGATTAAATATGAATGTTTTACGTCAAGACTCTCTTTGTGTTAGGGAACATCCAAAAGGCGACTAAACTCTTCAAAAGATAACCATTTTTGAATTTAAATCTATTTTTTACTTTGTAGCTTGTGTCACAGTAACAACTTGACTTTTTAAATAGAAAAAGAAATAAGTTCAATTTGTTCAAGACTTCTCTTCACAGTTGAGACTGGAAGAACAATGGTACAGCCAACAATTGTGAGCTTCTAAGAACTTTATGTGACAGCTGTAGCATATTTTAGAAAAACCATTTGCTGCACACAGCGTGCGTATCTGGCTGGGACTTACCTGCTCACAAATGCATGCATTGCTTAACGTACCCTCTGAAAAAGACTTTCAATTCACTTCAGCATTGTTTTGATTGTGGCTTTCGTGAGCGCATTCTGCTGCGATTGCAGTTTACCTTTTAATTCTTGCACAATTTGTTGTTTTTCTCAAAGGCTTATTTTGGCATATTTTGGTGTCAAAATGCTAATGAAGGTTAGACTGTTTGACAATTTATTTGATTTGATTTATTTTTGATGCTAAGATAATCAGGCCATTCAAGCTCTTGCGCACCACACTAAATGAACATTTAACCCGTGAGCCTTAAGTTTGATACGTGTGAATTAGTGTAACAGTCACATGAATGTGCCCCCCAAACACACACACACATGCATGTAAGCATGCACGCACACTTTTCTATTTATAGTAATGTTGGGTGAGGGTTGAGCTCAACACAGTGGAACCGCGAAGGTTTCTGAATGCTGCTCAAATTAGGACAGTTTGGGAGCTCGCTGTTTCCTTGGTGCAGATGGCACAGCAGGAATGTCTTCAAAGAAGAAGTGGGAAATAGATTGCATTCAAATGTGACACAGATGAAAGGTGAAAATAATGCAGTCAAGGACTTCTTATATAATAGACTACATAGACAATTATCGTTAATAAAATCATGCGAGGTATTTATTTCTCCCTATTTGCAAGGATACATTCTCTGTGTATTCTAATATTTACCTCAGCAAAACAAAAAAAGTTCTCTAAAATGCAGTGTACTTAGTCAAATTCAGAAAAGCAGAGTGATTGTCCCACAATAGGTAATGGTATTGGAAAATTTAACTATTACATAAAACAGAAAAAGAATCAGTCTTTTAATGTATTAAAATAATGATCTGCACAACAGACACTATTTAGTCCACTCTTCGTGCTCATACACAGATATTGTGTGGGGACATAAATGAGTTGACCATATTGCGACCGGATAAACAGAGATCAAAGCATATGGTCTGTGTCAGACATAATACAGGAAGTGAATAATCAAGCTTAAAGCATATTTGTCCTTCACATACATAATATGGCTGATGGATCAATTTAGGAGTGAAACAGGAATTTTTTTTCAACCTCCGGTGTCCATTTATTTGGCGTGCACCATTGGGAAGACAAGTCAAGCCAGTCTCAGCAACAATTGTTCATGCTAGGCATCATAGTAACATGCTGCTAACGTGGTGAGGAAGTCAACTTCGAAATGAACTTTACCATACCAAATAATACATGAATATCAATGCAATCATCAACACAACACAGCACCTGTTGCCAGCATTAGTAGGCAGTTTAATAGGTGAAAATGACTTGCCACACTTTAACCCAGACAGCCTGACAGTTTTTAGTTAATTGTGTAGATTAAAGAAAAAAAAAATATATATGTATGATTTTTTTTTTTTAAAAACACTAGATTGCCAATTGAAAATGGAAAGAACAAATGATTCACGGATTGTGATGGATTAACAGTAAGCAAATCCAAATGTGCATTATGGAAATTGAATTCCTACTTGAGTTTAGTTTTGCAAATGTTACATTACATTACAATACTGTCAATGACTTTCTCCAAAAATACATTTGAAGAAACAGCTCTGAGCAATCTCTATCATGTTGATCAAATGTGGCAGCTCTGTATTTTGTTTGACTTCAGTTAGCCAGCTCTCGCCGGCACACGCTAAGAAATGATCTTCAGCCTTAAAGATCATGGTTGGGCCAAACACATGGCAGGAGATGAAGGGTGAAAGTGATGCAATGTGGCAATCAATTTCCCCAGCTGTGGCATTTCATTCAATAACGCCTAGTCTTTTGAGGGAATACTGGCGGGACACTCACCCATTTAGGAAATGAATAAGGGGATTTTCAGGGTGGCCTTTAAGATATAGGAGGAGGTGTTGAGAGTACAGATTGATGGCTAAAATACAGTTGACTGAGATATTCGGGATATGATGGATGGATAAGATATGATAAGCAAATTGTAAAAGAAGTATTGTGGGGGGAGCGTGGAAACTAGAACTAATGGGAAGCAGATAATAAATGTATTTAAGCTTTCCCTTAGCGAGCCATCATAGGAGATTTAAGATATTCTACTGTCACCTTCTCATGCTGATGGAAAAAGCAGCAGCCATGTGCAGAATCACAGATAAATACATCACCGTAACGAGAGGAGTGAGGAGGATGGGTGAGTACAACAAGGTGGTGTGGTGTGTGTATAGTAGCAGCAACATAAAAACACATTTTGGGGGTTGTGCTTGCTCTGTCCTGGCCGGGGTCGACGGCTCCTCTCTCGGGGGAGGGTTTTCATGCATGCCAGATCCACCACACCAGCATCTACCGAAATTCAAACACAATCTGCTTCTTCGACTGGTCGTTGAATCGGTGGAGGCGGATGTCTGTGGATCTGTTCTTAGATGTTTCTGGGGTTGGTGAAAGATTCTGGTTGGTAACCGGGTGGGTAGTAGGTGATGTCTGGTCGGTGCTGGATTTCACTTTCCTTTCTTTTCTTTGATCCTTCCTCGGGTCTCCTGACAACCTCACGACTCTAGCTGGATTCTGAAGTATTCGGTTTAGGTGAACGGTATGGGATTTTTAATAGGTTTTAGGTGAATTAATGAGTACACACTCACACACACGCCTGCACATGCACATACGCACTTACGCACATACAAAAAGAGAAAAAAATGAAAAAAAGAGAAAGAGCAATGATGATGACATGTCGAATCTGTAAGATTACTGAATGAACAATACTGAGCTTTCTCCAAATAAAAAAAAATAAAAATAAAAACACATTTTAAATTGTGTACCCCTAAATTATATTTTTGAATTTGTATATATTTTTTTTTTTGAAGAGAATGGGAGAGGGAACTCTAATAGTGTTGTGACGTTCCTGAATGATTTTATGAATAAACATACTAAACGGAATTACTTGACAATAAGCTTTGGCTTCATCCCGTCAGCCCTTTTTCTTTTCGGGTATAATTGTATGTGAAAAGTGAATGTTGTAAATTGTCCGAAAGGAAAAATGAACAAATAAAAACAAAACAAAACAAAACTTAATGACACTATGATGTAACACTTTTTGCATTATGGTATACAGCTATACTACACGCGTTATTTAAATATTTTACCAAATATTAGGTCAGTAGTAACATATGTAAGTAAATCCTAAATAAACATTTAAAGCAAAACTGAAGTAGAATTGATGAAATGCTTACTTTTTTTGGAGCATGGCTACAATGTCCAATGTTAGGGCACGCTATGCTATAGAACACAAGCTAAAACCAGCTGAAGTGAAAAATATCATTAGGCCACCCTAATAACAACAATAACTGCATTCGGAAAAATTATTAGTTACAATAATTTATTATTAATTGCTTCCATACCGGTGTATGCCGCTATAGTTTATTTTATGTGGAATACATTTGCATTTAATCTTTTATAACTTTACTATGTGCCCTGCGATTGGCTGGCAACCAGTTCAGGGTGTACCCTGCCTTCTGCCTGAAGCCAGCTGGGATAGGCTCCAGCGCCCCCTGCGACCCTTGTGAGGACAAGCGGTTAAGAAAATAGATGGATGGATGGATAACTTTATTCTAAAAAAATATTTAGCTACATTTAAAAAAAAAAATCCTATGTAATACATTTGAATTAAATCATTACGCAAGTCATTAAAACATATATATATTTTAAGCAGTGCTAATGTTCAATTTTATATAATTTTAATAATAACAACTAGAAAAATTCCCGCGGAAATTTTGAATGGGACTGCTGACTCTTTGGTAATGAGCTGAACAGTTTAAAATTTAAACCACTGGAATCGCTCAAGAAATGTGGAAGTTAACCATAATCAACATCAACTAAAAGTATCTCACTGTCCCTGAACATGTATTTAAAAAAATGTAAATGAGCTGAACAGTTTAAAATTTAAATGACTGGAATCGGTCAAGAAATGTGGAAGTTAACCATAATCTAAAAATATGTCACTGTCACTTTAAGAGCACATACATTTTTGACTTGGAGCCGTCACGCGCCCCACATTGCATTGAGATCGCATGAGAGAAGCACCCCTTGTACAAAAGCCTCTCACGACTTAACGGTTGAAGATACAGATTCAAGAAATGGCTCGTTAGAACGGCAAGGGTTTGGGGAACACGAGCATGTTCTCATTTTCTTAATCGGATAAAAAATGACCAAATGAGAGCAGGTTGAAAACTTATGATTTATCAGAAATGGAGAGAGGAAGGCGCCTGAAATTAACATGTACAAGACAGGCGAATTAGTCCGACTTCTCTTGCTTAAGGTGAAAATAAAGGTACTAAATGACACCTTAGCCAAATAAAAGTTAGTTTGTCTGAAAGAAGACACTCGTGACTACAAAATGTGAGAATTTGACGTCTAGTGACAAAAGATCGTTGCCATGGTGACGAGTTGAAGTGACGTCACGCACCCACATTGCATTGAGATCGCATGAGAGAAGCACCCCTTGTACAAAAGCCTCTCACGACTTAACGGTTGAAGATACAGATTCAAGAAAGGGCTCGTTAGAACGGCAAGGGTTTGGGGAACACGAGCATGTTCTCCGAAATCCCTCATTGGCGCCGCTTCGCTACACCGTCGACACGCCACTCAACCCCCCCCCCCCCCACGTCGACGACAGACGAGACAAAAGCCTTACTGTATATTGTAGCAACGAGAGATGTACACAATTGAGATTTAGAGCCTACTCAAACTTTTCTTAGTTTTTTTTTACTGCACATTAAAACTTTAATGTAACATCTGCTAGCTCTTTGCTAGCGCTAGCAGGTGCAGCTAGCATGTAGGCTACCATCTCTAGCACTTAACTTTTCCAATCTTGTTAAAACAGCAACATAACGTTCAAACACATCAAATACGTTTCAATACATCGCCAGTATTAACGTGATGTAGTTTAGGATGGGGAAAACTTGCAAAATCACACTTATTTAGCATTATTCACCAGACTACAAACAATTGCCTTGCAACTTACCTCAGACGAGATGAAATGGGAGGAGTAGGTTCTCGAGAAACTTCTAATTGGTGTCATTAAAGCGTCTCTCATTGGCCACAGCACAGACAAGCAGAAAACGAACCAATCAGGGAAAAGAGAGAAGACTAGATCCAACTATCATCAAGATTGGTTGCATTCCATTGAGATTGTATGACAGACGCACCCCTGGAACAAAAGCCTCTCACGACTTAACTCTTCAAGATACAGATTCAAGAAATGGCTTGTTAGAACGGCAAGGGTTTGGGGAACACGAGCATGTTGTAATTTTTTTAATCGGATGAAAAATGACCAAATGAGAGCAGGTTGAAAATGTATGATTTATCCGAAATGAAGAGGAAAAAAACACCCAAATTAACATGGAAGAGATTGGCGAGAGAGTCCAATTTCTCTTCGCTTAAAGGGAAAATAAAGGTACTAAATGACACCTTAGCCAAATAAAAGTTAGTTTGTCTGAAAGAAGACACTCGTGACTACAAAATGTGAGAATTTGACGTCTAGTGACAAAAGATTGTGGCAGTGGTGACGAGTTGAAGTGAAATTTTTTCTAATACATTATTTGGTTCCCGGCACTGGATGGCTAATTAGCCAACAGAGTGTGTGAGAAAGCTAATTCAGCTACTGTCTTTGAACCCGAACAGGGGGGGGGGGCTTTCATTCCTTAAAAAAGATTTCGACACTGAGCTAAAGATGGGACAAATTCCTACAAAATGAGCTAAAATTCGTATCGGTCGGATAACGTATGCGCGCGCAGCGTGTCTTGGAAAAAGGTGCTTGAAGTGTGATTTTTTTCCCATTCATTCCCAATGGGGAGTTAATTTGGGAGTTTTTTGGGAATAGCGTCGCCAAGGTAACTGGGAATTCTTAGAAAAATAATAGCGCAGCGAGTCAGATCGAGCCGCATCGTTTGATACCTCATTTGTGCCGGTGCGATGTACGGTACGGGCCGCATTTTAGCGGAAAAATCGTGGAATAATATATAATAACTAGAAAAATTCCCGCGGAAATTTTGAATGGGACTGCTGACTCTTTGGTAATGAGCTGAACAGTTTAAAATTTAAACCACTGGAATCGCTCAAGAAATGTGGAAGTTAACCATAATCAACATCAACTAAAAGTATCTCACTGTCCCTGAACATGTATTTAAAAAAATGTAAATGAGCTGAACAGTTTAAAATTTAAATGACTGGAATCGGTCAAGAAATGTGGAAGTTAACCATAATCTAAAAATATGTCACTGTCACTTTAAGAGCACATACATTTTTGACTTGGAGCCGTCACGCGCCCCACATTGCATTGAGATCGCATGAGAGAAGCACCCCTTGTACAAAAGCCTCTCACGACTTAACGGTTGAAGATACAGATTCAAGAAATGGCTCGTTAGAACGGCAAGGGTTTGGGGAACACGAGCATGTTCTCATTTTCTTAATCGGATAAAAAATGACCAAATGAGAGCAGGTTGAAAACTTATGATTTATCAGAAATGGAGAGAGGAAGGCGCCTGAAATTAACATGTACAAGACAGGCGAATTAGTCCGACTTCTCTTGCTTAAGGTGAAAATAAAGGTACTAAATGACACCTTAGCCAAATAAAAGTTAGTTTGTCTGAAAGAAGACACTCGTGACTACAAAATGTGAGAATTTGACGTCTAGTGACAAAAGATCGTTGCCATGGTGACGAGTTGAAGTGACGTCACGCACCCACATTGCATTGAGATCGCATGAGAGAAGCACCCCTTGTACAAAAGCCTCTCACGACTTAACGGTTGAAGATACAGATTCAAGAAAGGGCTCGTTAGAACGGCAAGGGTTTGGGGAACACGAGCATGTTCTCCGAAATCCCTCATTGGCGCCGCTTCGCTACACCGTCGACACGCCACTCAACCCCCCCCCCCCCCCACGTCGACGACAGACGAGACAAAAGCCTTACTGTATATTGTAGCAACGAGAGATGTACACAATTGAGATTTAGAGCCTACTCAAACTTTTCTTAGTTTTTTTTTACTGCACATTAAAACTTTAATGTAACATCTGCTAGCTCTTTGCTAGCGCTAGCAGGTGCAGCTAGCATGTAGGCTACCATCTCTAGCACTTAACTTTTCCAATCTTGTTAAAACAGCAACATAACGTTCAAACACATCAAATACGTTTCAATACATCGCCAGTATTAACGTGATGTAGTTTAGGATGGGGAAAACTTGCAAAATCACACTTATTTAGCATTATTCACCAGACTACAAACAATTGCCTTGCAACTTACCTCAGACGAGATGAAATGGGAGGAGTAGGTTCTCGAGAAACTTCTAATTGGTGTCATTAAAGCGTCTCTCATTGGCCACAGCACAGACAAGCAGAAAACGAACCAATCAGGGAAAAGAGAGAAGACTAGATCCAACTATCATCAAGATTGGTTGCATTCCATTGAGATTGTATGACAGACGCACCCCTGGAACAAAAGCCTCTCACGACTTAACTCTTCAAGATACAGATTCAAGAAATGGCTTGTTAGAACGGCAAGGGTTTGGGGAACACGAGCATGTTGTAATTTTTTTAATCGGATGAAAAATGACCAAATGAGAGCAGGTTGAAAATGTATGATTTATCCGAAATGAAGAGGAAAAAAACACCCAAATTAACATGGAAGAGATTGGCGAGAGAGTCCAATTTCTCTTCGCTTAAAGGGAAAATAAAGGTACTAAATGACACCTTAGCCAAATAAAAGTTAGTTTGTCTGAAAGAAGACACTCGTGACTACAAAATGTGAGAATTTGACGTCTAGTGACAAAAGATTGTGGCAGTGGTGACGAGTTGAAGTGAAATTTTTTCTAATACATTATTTGGTTCCCGGCACTGGATGGCTAATTAGCCAACAGAGTGTGTGAGAAAGCTAATTCAGCTACTGTCTTTGAACCCGAACAGGGGGGGGGGGCTTTCATTCCTTAAAAAAGATTTCGACACTGAGCTAAAGATGGGACAAATTCCTACAAAATGAGCTAAAATTCGTATCGGTCGGATAACGTATGCGCGCGCAGCGTGTCTTGGAAAAAGGTGCTTGAAGTGTGATTTTTTCCCATTCATTCCCAAAGGGGAGTTAATTTGGGAGTTTTTTGGGAATAGCGTCGCCAAGGTAACTGGGAATTCTTAGAAAAATAATAGCGCAGCGAGTCAGATCGAGCCGCATCGTTTGATACCTCATTTGTGCCGGTGCGATGTACGGTACGGGCCGCATTTTAGCGGAAAAATCGTGGAATAATATATAATAACTAGAAAAATTCCCGCGGAAATTTTGAATGGGACTGCTGACTCTTTGGTAATGAGCTGAACAGTTTAAAATTTAAACCACTGGAATCGCTCAAGAAATGTGGAAGTTAACCATAATCAACATCAACTAAAAGTATCTCACTGTCCCTGAACATGTATTTAAAAAAATGTAAATGAGCTGAACAGTTTAAAATTTAAATGACTGGAATCGGTCAAGAAATGTGGAAGTTAACCATAATCTAAAAATATGTCACTGTCACTTTAAGAGCACATACATTTTTGACTTGGAGCCGTCACGCGCCCCACATTGCATTGAGATCGCATGAGAGAAGCACCCCTTGTACAAAAGCCTCTCACGACTTAACGGTTGAAGATACAGATTCAAGAAATGGCTCGTTAGAACGGCAAGGGTTTGGGGAACACGAGCATGTTCTCATTTTCTTAATCGGATAAAAAATGACCAAATGAGAGCAGGTTGAAAACTTATGATTTATCAGAAATGGAGAGAGGAAGGCGCCTGAAATTAACATGTACAAGACAGGCGAATTAGTCCGACTTCTCTTGCTTAAGGTGAAAATAAAGGTACTAAATGACACCTTAGCCAAATAAAAGTTAGTTTGTCTGAAAGAAGACACTCGTGACTACAAAATGTGAGAATTTGACGTCTAGTGACAAAAGATCGTTGCCATGGTGACGAGTTGAAGTGACGTCACGCACCCACATTGCATTGAGATCGCATGAGAGAAGCACCCCTTGTACAAAAGCCTCTCACGACTTAACGGTTGAAGATACAGATTCAAGAAAGGGCTCGTTAGAACGGCAAGGGTTTGGGGAACACGAGCATGTTCTCCGAAATCCCTCATTGGCGCCGCTTCGCTACACCGTCGACACGCCACTCAACCCCCCCCCCCCCCCACGTCGACGACAGACGAGACAAAAGCCTTACTGTATATTGTAGCAACGAGAGATGTACACAATTGAGATTTAGAGCCTACTCAAACTTTTCTTAGTTTTTTTTTACTGCACATTAAAACTTTAATGTAACATCTGCTAGCTCTTTGCTAGCGCTAGCAGGTGCAGCTAGCATGTAGGCTACCATCTCTAGCACTTAACTTTTCCAATCTTGTTAAAACAGCAACATAACGTTCAAACACATCAAATACGTTTCAATACATCGCCAGTATTAACGTGATGTAGTTTAGGATGGGGAAAACTTGCAAAATCACACTTATTTAGCATTATTCACCAGACTACAAACAATTGCCTTGCAACTTACCTCAGACGAGATGAAATGGGAGGAGTAGGTTCTCGAGAAACTTCTAATTGGTGTCATTAAAGCGTCTCTCATTGGCCACAGCACAGACAAGCAGAAAACGAACCAATCAGGGAAAAGAGAGAAGACTAGATCCAACTATCATCAAGATTGGTTGCATTCCATTGAGATTGTATGACAGACGCACCCCTGGAACAAAAGCCTCTCACGACTTAACTCTTCAAGATACAGATTCAAGAAATGGCTTGTTAGAACGGCAAGGGTTTGGGGAACACGAGCATGTTGTAATTTTTTTAATCGGATGAAAAATGACCAAATGAGAGCAGGTTGAAAATGTATGATTTATCCGAAATGAAGAGGAAAAAAACACCCAAATTAACATGGAAGAGATTGGCGAGAGAGTCCAATTTCTCTTCGCTTAAAGGGAAAATAAAGGTACTAAATGACACCTTAGCCAAATAAAAGTTAGTTTGTCTGAAAGAAGACACTCGTGACTACAAAATGTGAGAATTTGACGTCTAGTGACAAAAGATTGTGGCAGTGGTGACGAGTTGAAGTGAAATTTTTTCTAATACATTATTTGGTTCCCGGCACTGGATGGCTAATTAGCCAACAGAGTGTGTGAGAAAGCTAATTCAGCTACTGTCTTTGAACCCGAACAGGGGGGGGGGGCTTTCATTCCTTAAAAAAGATTTCGACACTGAGCTAAAGATGGGACAAATTCCTACAAAATGAGCTAAAATTCGTATCGGTCGGATAACGTATGCGCGCGCAGCGTGTCTTGGAAAAAGGTGCTTGAAGTGTGATTTTTTCCCATTCATTCCCAAAGGGGAGTTAATTTGGGAGTTTTTTGGGAATAGCGTCGCCAAGGTAACTGGGAATTCTTAGAAAAATAATAGCGCAGCGAGTCAGATCGAGCCGCATCGTTTGATACCTCATTTGTGCCGGTGCGATGTACGGTACGGGCCGCATTTTAGCGGAAAAATCGTGGAATAATATATAATAATAACAACAAGAAAAATAAACCACTGTCCTAGGTAGAATAACAATATGTGCCTGCTTGCTTCGCAAAGCAGTCCCATAATAACAACTAGAAAAATTCCCGCGGAAATTTTGAATGGGACTGCTGACTCTTTGGTAATGAGCTGAACAGTTTAAAATTTAAACCACTGGAATCGCTCAAGAAATGTGGAAGTTAACCATAATCAACATCAACTAAAAGTATCTCACTGTCCCTGAACATGTATTTAAAAAAATGTAAATGAGCTGAACAGTTTAAAATTTAAATGACTGGAATCGGTCAAGAAATGTGGAAGTTAACCATAATCTAAAAATATGTCACTGTCACTTTAAGAGCACATACATTTTTGACTTGGAGCCGTCACGCGCCCCACATTGCATTGAGATCGCATGAGAGAAGCACCCCTTGTACAAAAGCCTCTCACGACTTAACGGTTGAAGATACAGATTCAAGAAATGGCTCGTTAGAACGGCAAGGGTTTGGGGAACACGAGCATGTTCTCATTTTCTTAATCGGATAAAAAATGACCAAATGAGAGCAGGTTGAAAACTTATGATTTATCAGAAATGGAGAGAGGAAGGCGCCTGAAATTAACATGTACAAGACAGGCGAATTAGTCCGACTTCTCTTGCTTAAGGTGAAAATAAAGGTACTAAATGACACCTTAGCCAAATAAAAGTTAGTTTGTCTGAAAGAAGACACTCGTGACTACAAAATGTGAGAATTTGACGTCTAGTGACAAAAGATCGTTGCCATGGTGACGAGTTGAAGTGACGTCACGCACCCACATTGCATTGAGATCGCATGAGAGAAGCACCCCTTGTACAAAAGCCTCTCACGACTTAACGGTTGAAGATACAGATTCAAGAAAGGGCTCGTTAGAACGGCAAGGGTTTGGGGAACACGAGCATGTTCTCCGAAATCCCTCATTGGCGCCGCTTCGCTACACCGTCGACACGCCACTCAACCCCCCCCCCCCCCACGTCGACGACAGACGAGACAAAAGCCTTACTGTATATTGTAGCAACGAGAGATGTACACAATTGAGATTTAGAGCCTACTCAAACTTTTCTTAGTTTTTTTTTACTGCACATTAAAACTTTAATGTAACATCTGCTAGCTCTTTGCTAGCGCTAGCAGGTGCAGCTAGCATGTAGGCTACCATCTCTAGCACTTAACTTTTCCAATCTTGTTAAAACAGCAACATAACGTTCAAACACATCAAATACGTTTCAATACATCGCCAGTATTAACGTGATGTAGTTTAGGATGGGGAAAACTTGCAAAATCACACTTATTTAGCATTATTCACCAGACTACAAACAATTGCCTTGCAACTTACCTCAGACGAGATGAAATGGGAGGAGTAGGTTCTCGAGAAACTTCTAATTGGTGTCATTAAAGCGTCTCTCATTGGCCACAGCACAGACAAGCAGAAAACGAACCAATCAGGGAAAAGAGAGAAGACTAGATCCAACTATCATCAAGATTGGTTGCATTCCATTGAGATTGTATGACAGACGCACCCCTGGAACAAAAGCCTCTCACGACTTAACTCTTCAAGATACAGATTCAAGAAATGGCTTGTTAGAACGGCAAGGGTTTGGGGAACACGAGCATGTTGTAATTTTTTTAATCGGATGAAAAATGACCAAATGAGAGCAGGTTGAAAATGTATGATTTATCCGAAATGAAGAGGAAAAAAACACCCAAATTAACATGGAAGAGATTGGCGAGAGAGTCCAATTTCTCTTCGCTTAAAGGGAAAATAAAGGTACTAAATGACACCTTAGCCAAATAAAAGTTAGTTTGTCTGAAAGAAGACACTCGTGACTACAAAATGTGAGAATTTGACGTCTAGTGACAAAAGATTGTGGCAGTGGTGACGAGTTGAAGTGAAATTTTTTCTAATACATTATTTGGTTCCCGGCACTGGATGGCTAATTAGCCAACAGAGTGTGTGAGAAAGCTAATTCAGCTACTGTCTTTGAACCCGAACAGGGGGGGGGGGCTTTCATTCCTTAAAAAAGATTTCGACACTGAGCTAAAGATGGGACAAATTCCTACAAAATGAGCTAAAATTCGTATCGGTCGGATAACGTATGCGCGCGCAGCGTGTCTTGGAAAAAGGTGCTTGAAGTGTGATTTTTTCCCATTCATTCCCAAAGGGGAGTTAATTTGGGAGTTTTTTGGGAATAGCGTCGCCAAGGTAACTGGGAATTCTTAGAAAAATAATAGCGCAGCGAGTCAGATCGAGCCGCATCGTTTGATACCTCATTTGTGCCGGTGCGATGTACGGTACGGGCCGCATTTTAGCGGAAAAATCGTGGAATAATATATAATAATAACAACTAGAAAAATTCCCGCGGAAATTTTGAATGGGACTGCTGACTCTTTGGTAATGAGCTGAACAGTTTAAAATTTAAACCACTGGAATCGCTCAAGAAATGTGGAAGTTAACCATAATCAACATCAACTAAAAGTATCTCACTGTCCCTGAACATGTATTTAAAAAAATGTAAATGAGCTGAACAGTTTAAAATTTAAATGACTGGAATCGGTCAAGAAATGTGGAAGTTAACCATAATCTAAAAATATGTCACTGTCACTTTAAGAGCACATACATTTTTGACTTGGAGCCGTCACGCGCCCCACATTGCATTGAGATCGCATGAGAGAAGCACCCCTTGTACAAAAGCCTCTCACGACTTAACGGTTGAAGATACAGATTCAAGAAATGGCTCGTTAGAACGGCAAGGGTTTGGGGAACACGAGCATGTTCTCATTTTCTTAATCGGATAAAAAATGACCAAATGAGAGCAGGTTGAAAACTTATGATTTATCAGAAATGGAGAGAGGAAGGCGCCTGAAATTAACATGTACAAGACAGGCGAATTAGTCCGACTTCTCTTGCTTAAGGTGAAAATAAAGGTACTAAATGACACCTTAGCCAAATAAAAGTTAGTTTGTCTGAAAGAAGACACTCGTGACTACAAAATGTGAGAATTTGACGTCTAGTGACAAAAGATCGTTGCCATGGTGACGAGTTGAAGTGACGTCACGCACCCACATTGCATTGAGATCGCATGAGAGAAGCACCCCTTGTACAAAAGCCTCTCACGACTTAACGGTTGAAGATACAGATTCAAGAAAGGGCTCGTTAGAACGGCAAGGGTTTGGGGAACACGAGCATGTTCTCCGAAATCCCTCATTGGCGCCGCTTCGCTACACCGTCGACACGCCACTCAACCCCCCCCCCCCCCCACGTCGACGACAGACGAGACAAAAGCCTTACTGTATATTGTAGCAACGAGAGATGTACACAATTGAGATTTAGAGCCTACTCAAACTTTTCTTAGTTTTTTTTTACTGCACATTAAAACTTTAATGTAACATCTGCTAGCTCTTTGCTAGCGCTAGCAGGTGCAGCTAGCATGTAGGCTACCATCTCTAGCACTTAACTTTTCCAATCTTGTTAAAACAGCAACATAACGTTCAAACACATCAAATACGTTTCAATACATCGCCAGTATTAACGTGATGTAGTTTAGGATGGGGAAAACTTGCAAAATCACACTTATTTAGCATTATTCACCAGACTACAAACAATTGCCTTGCAACTTACCTCAGACGAGATGAAATGGGAGGAGTAGGTTCTCGAGAAACTTCTAATTGGTGTCATTAAAGCGTCTCTCATTGGCCACAGCACAGACAAGCAGAAAACGAACCAATCAGGGAAAAGAGAGAAGACTAGATCCAACTATCATCAAGATTGGTTGCATTCCATTGAGATTGTATGACAGACGCACCCCTGGAACAAAAGCCTCTCACGACTTAACTCTTCAAGATACAGATTCAAGAAATGGCTTGTTAGAACGGCAAGGGTTTGGGGAACACGAGCATGTTGTAATTTTTTTAATCGGATGAAAAATGACCAAATGAGAGCAGGTTGAAAATGTATGATTTATCCGAAATGAAGAGGAAAAAAACACCCAAATTAACATGGAAGAGATTGGCGAGAGAGTCCAATTTCTCTTCGCTTAAAGGGAAAATAAAGGTACTAAATGACACCTTAGCCAAATAAAAGTTAGTTTGTCTGAAAGAAGACACTCGTGACTACAAAATGTGAGAATTTGACGTCTAGTGACAAAAGATTGTGGCAGTGGTGACGAGTTGAAGTGAAATTTTTTCTAATACATTATTTGGTTCCCGGCACTGGATGGCTAATTAGCCAACAGAGTGTGTGAGAAAGCTAATTCAGCTACTGTCTTTGAACCCGAACAGGGGGGGGGGGCTTTCATTCCTTAAAAAAGATTTCGACACTGAGCTAAAGATGGGACAAATTCCTACAAAATGAGCTAAAATTCGTATCGGTCGGATAACGTATGCGCGCGCAGCGTGTCTTGGAAAAAGGTGCTTGAAGTGTGATTTTTTTCCCATTCATTCCCAATGGGGAGTTAATTTGGGAGTTTTTTGGGAATAGCGTCGCCAAGGTAACTGGGAATTCTTAGAAAAATAATAGCGCAGCGAGTCAGATCGAGCCGCATCGTTTGATACCTCATTTGTGCCGGTGCGATGTACGGTACGGGCCGCATTTTAGCGGAAAAATCGTGGAATAATATATAATAATAACAACTAGAAAAATTCCCGCGGAAATTTTGAATGGGACTGCTGACTCTTTGGTAATGAGCTGAACAGTTTAAAATTTAAACCACTGGAATCGCTCAAGAAATGTGGAAGTTAACCATAATCAACATCAACTAAAAGTATCTCACTGTCCCTGAACATGTATTTAAAAAAATGTAAATGAGCTGAACAGTTTAAAATTTAAATGACTGGAATCGGTCAAGAAATGTGGAAGTTAACCATAATCTAAAAATATGTCACTGTCACTTTAAGAGCACATACATTTTTGACTTGGAGCCGTCACGCGCCCCACATTGCATTGAGATCGCATGAGAGAAGCACCCCTTGTACAAAAGCCTCTCACGACTTAACGGTTGAAGATACAGATTCAAGAAATGGCTCGTTAGAACGGCAAGGGTTTGGGGAACACGAGCATGTTCTCATTTTCTTAATCGGATAAAAAATGACCAAATGAGAGCAGGTTGAAAACTTATGATTTATCAGAAATGGAGAGAGGAAGGCGCCTGAAATTAACATGTACAAGACAGGCGAATTAGTCCGACTTCTCTTGCTTAAGGTGAAAATAAAGGTACTAAATGACACCTTAGCCAAATAAAAGTTAGTTTGTCTGAAAGAAGACACTCGTGACTACAAAATGTGAGAATTTGACGTCTAGTGACAAAAGATCGTTGCCATGGTGACGAGTTGAAGTGACGTCACGCACCCACATTGCATTGAGATCGCATGAGAGAAGCACCCCTTGTACAAAAGCCTCTCACGACTTAACGGTTGAAGATACAGATTCAAGAAAGGGCTCGTTAGAACGGCAAGGGTTTGGGGAACACGAGCATGTTCTCCGAAATCCCTCATTGGCGCCGCTTCGCTACACCGTCGACACGCCACTCAACCCCCCCCCCCCCCCCACGTCGACGACAGACGAGACAAAAGCCTTACTGTATATTGTAGCAACGAGAGATGTACACAATTGAGATTTAGAGCCTACTCAAACTTTTCTTAGTTTTTTTTTACTGCACATTAAAACTTTAATGTAACATCTGCTAGCTCTTTGCTAGCGCTAGCAGGTGCAGCTAGCATGTAGGCTACCATCTCTAGCACTTAACTTTTCCAATCTTGTTAAAACAGCAACATAACGTTCAAACACATCAAATACGTTTCAATACATCGCCAGTATTAACGTGATGTAGTTTAGGATGGGGAAAACTTGCAAAATCACACTTATTTAGCATTATTCACCAGACTACAAACAATTGCCTTGCAACTTACCTCAGACGAGATGAAATGGGAGGAGTAGGTTCTCGAGAAACTTCTAATTGGTGTCATTAAAGCGTCTCTCATTGGCCACAGCACAGACAAGCAGAAAACGAACCAATCAGGGAAAAGAGAGAAGACTAGATCCAACTATCATCAAGATTGGTTGCATTCCATTGAGATTGTATGACAGACGCACCCCTGGAACAAAAGCCTCTCACGACTTAACTCTTCAAGATACAGATTCAAGAAATGGCTTGTTAGAACGGCAAGGGTTTGGGGAACACGAGCATGTTGTAATTTTTTTAATCGGATGAAAAATGACCAAATGAGAGCAGGTTGAAAATGTATGATTTATCCGAAATGAAGAGGAAAAAAACACCCAAATTAACATGGAAGAGATTGGCGAGAGAGTCCAATTTCTCTTCGCTTAAAGGGAAAATAAAGGTACTAAATGACACCTTAGCCAAATAAAAGTTAGTTTGTCTGAAAGAAGACACTCGTGACTACAAAATGTGAGAATTTGACGTCTAGTGACAAAAGATTGTGGCAGTGGTGACGAGTTGAAGTGAAATTTTTTCTAATACATTATTTGGTTCCCGGCACTGGATGGCTAATTAGCCAACAGAGTGTGTGAGAAAGCTAATTCAGCTACTGTCTTTGAACCCGAACAGGGGGGGGGGGCTTTCATTCCTTAAAAAAGATTTCGACACTGAGCTAAAGATGGGACAAATTCCTACAAAATGAGCTAAAATTCGTATCGGTCGGATAACGTATGCGCGCGCAGCGTGTCTTGGAAAAAGGTGCTTGAAGTGTGATTTTTTCCCATTCATTCCCAAAGGGGAGTTAATTTGGGAGTTTTTTGGGAATAGCGTCGCCAAGGTAACTGGGAATTCTTAGAAAAATAATAGCGCAGCGAGTCAGATCGAGCCGCATCGTTTGATACCTCATTTGTGCCGGTGCGATGTACGGTACGGGCCGCATTTTAGCGGAAAAATCGTGGAATAATATATAATAATAACAACAAGAAAAATAAACCACTGTCCTAGGTAGAATAACAATATGTGCCTGCTTGCTTCGCAAAGCAGTCCCATAACAAGAAAAATAAACCACTGTCCTAGGTAGAATAACAATATGTGCCTGCTTGCTTCGCAAAGCAGTCCCATAACAAGAAAAATAAACCACTGTCCTAGGTAGAATAACAATATGTGCCTGCTTGCTTCGCAAAGCAGTCCCATAACAAGAAAAATAAACCACTGTCCTAGGTAGAATAACAATATGTGCCTGCTTGCTTCGCAAAGCAGTCCCATAACTAGAAAAATTCCCGCGGAAATTTTGAATGGGACTGCTGACTCTTTGGTAATGAGCTGAACAGTTTAAAATTTAAACCACTGGAATCGCTCAAGAAATGTGGAAGTTAACCATAATCAACATCAACTAAAAGTATCTCACTGTCCCTGAACATGTATTTAAAAAAATGTAAATGAGCTGAACAGTTTAAAATTTAAATGACTGGAATCGGTCAAGAAATGTGGAAGTTAACCATAATCTAAAAATATGTCACTGTCACTTTAAGAGCACATACATTTTTGACTTGGAGCCGTCACGCGCCCCACATTGCATTGAGATCGCATGAGAGAAGCACCCCTTGTACAAAAGCCTCTCACGACTTAACGGTTGAAGATACAGATTCAAGAAATGGCTCGTTAGAACGGCAAGGGTTTGGGGAACACGAGCATGTTCTCATTTTCTTAATCGGATAAAAAATGACCAAATGAGAGCAGGTTGAAAACTTATGATTTATCAGAAATGGAGAGAGGAAGGCGCCTGAAATTAACATGTACAAGACAGGCGAATTAGTCCGACTTCTCTTGCTTAAGGTGAAAATAAAGGTACTAAATGACACCTTAGCCAAATAAAAGTTAGTTTGTCTGAAAGAAGACACTCGTGACTACAAAATGTGAGAATTTGACGTCTAGTGACAAAAGATCGTTGCCATGGTGACGAGTTGAAGTGACGTCACGCACCCACATTGCATTGAGATCGCATGAGAGAAGCACCCCTTGTACAAAAGCCTCTCACGACTTAACGGTTGAAGATACAGATTCAAGAAAGGGCTCGTTAGAACGGCAAGGGTTTGGGGAACACGAGCATGTTCTCCGAAATCCCTCATTGGCGCCGCTTCGCTACACCGTCGACACGCCACTCAACCCCCCCCCCCCCCCACGTCGACGACAGACGAGACAAAAGCCTTACTGTATATTGTAGCAACGAGAGATGTACACAATTGAGATTTAGAGCCTACTCAAACTTTTCTTAGTTTTTTTTTACTGCACATTAAAACTTTAATGTAACATCTGCTAGCTCTTTGCTAGCGCTAGCAGGTGCAGCTAGCATGTAGGCTACCATCTCTAGCACTTAACTTTTCCAATCTTGTTAAAACAGCAACATAACGTTCAAACACATCAAATACGTTTCAATACATCGCCAGTATTAACGTGATGTAGTTTAGGATGGGGAAAACTTGCAAAATCACACTTATTTAGCATTATTCACCAGACTACAAACAATTGCCTTGCAACTTACCTCAGACGAGATGAAATGGGAGGAGTAGGTTCTCGAGAAACTTCTAATTGGTGTCATTAAAGCGTCTCTCATTGGCCACAGCACAGACAAGCAGAAAACGAACCAATCAGGGAAAAGAGAGAAGACTAGATCCAACTATCATCAAGATTGGTTGCATTCCATTGAGATTGTATGACAGACGCACCCCTGGAACAAAAGCCTCTCACGACTTAACTCTTCAAGATACAGATTCAAGAAATGGCTTGTTAGAACGGCAAGGGTTTGGGGAACACGAGCATGTTGTAATTTTTTTAATCGGATGAAAAATGACCAAATGAGAGCAGGTTGAAAATGTATGATTTATCCGAAATGAAGAGGAAAAAAACACCCAAATTAACATGGAAGAGATTGGCGAGAGAGTCCAATTTCTCTTCGCTTAAAGGGAAAATAAAGGTACTAAATGACACCTTAGCCAAATAAAAGTTAGTTTGTCTGAAAGAAGACACTCGTGACTACAAAATGTGAGAATTTGACGTCTAGTGACAAAAGATTGTGGCAGTGGTGACGAGTTGAAGTGAAATTTTTTCTAATACATTATTTGGTTCCCGGCACTGGATGGCTAATTAGCCAACAGAGTGTGTGAGAAAGCTAATTCAGCTACTGTCTTTGAACCCGAACAGGGGGGGGGGGCTTTCATTCCTTAAAAAAGATTTCGACACTGAGCTAAAGATGGGACAAATTCCTACAAAATGAGCTAAAATTCGTATCGGTCGGATAACGTATGCGCGCGCAGCGTGTCTTGGAAAAAGGTGCTTGAAGTGTGATTTTTTTCCCATTCATTCCCAATGGGGAGTTAATTTGGGAGTTTTTTGGGAATAGCGTCGCCAAGGTAACTGGGAATTCTTAGAAAAATAATAGCGCAGCGAGTCAGATCGAGCCGCATCGTTTGATACCTCATTTGTGCCGGTGCGATGTACGGTACGGGCCGCATTTTAGCGGAAAAATCGTGGAATAATATATAATAATAACAACAAGAAAAATAAACCACTGTCCTAGGTAGAATAACAATATGTGCCTGCTTGCTTCGCAAAGCAGTCCCATAATAACAACAAGAAAAACTAGAAAAATTCCCGCGGAAATTTTGAATGGGACTGCTGACTCTTTGGTAATGAGCTGAACAGTTTAAAATTTAAACCACTGGAATCGCTCAAGAAATGTGGAAGTTAACCATAATCAACATCAACTAAAAGTATCTCACTGTCCCTGAACATGTATTTAAAAAAATGTAAATGAGCTGAACAGTTTAAAATTTAAATGACTGGAATCGGTCAAGAAATGTGGAAGTTAACCATAATCTAAAAATATGTCACTGTCACTTTAAGAGCACATACATTTTTGACTTGGAGCCGTCACGCGCCCCACATTGCATTGAGATCGCATGAGAGAAGCACCCCTTGTACAAAAGCCTCTCACGACTTAACGGTTGAAGATACAGATTCAAGAAATGGCTCGTTAGAACGGCAAGGGTTTGGGGAACACGAGCATGTTCTCATTTTCTTAATCGGATAAAAAATGACCAAATGAGAGCAGGTTGAAAACTTATGATTTATCAGAAATGGAGAGAGGAAGGCGCCTGAAATTAACATGTACAAGACAGGCGAATTAGTCCGACTTCTCTTGCTTAAGGTGAAAATAAAGGTACTAAATGACACCTTAGCCAAATAAAAGTTAGTTTGTCTGAAAGAAGACACTCGTGACTACAAAATGTGAGAATTTGACGTCTAGTGACAAAAGATCGTTGCCATGGTGACGAGTTGAAGTGACGTCACGCACCCACATTGCATTGAGATCGCATGAGAGAAGCACCCCTTGTACAAAAGCCTCTCACGACTTAACGGTTGAAGATACAGATTCAAGAAAGGGCTCGTTAGAACGGCAAGGGTTTGGGGAACACGAGCATGTTCTCCGAAATCCCTCATTGGCGCCGCTTCGCTACACCGTCGACACGCCACTCAACCCCCCCCCCCCCCCACGTCGACGACAGACGAGACAAAAGCCTTACTGTATATTGTAGCAACGAGAGATGTACACAATTGAGATTTAGAGCCTACTCAAACTTTTCTTAGTTTTTTTTTACTGCACATTAAAACTTTAATGTAACATCTGCTAGCTCTTTGCTAGCGCTAGCAGGTGCAGCTAGCATGTAGGCTACCATCTCTAGCACTTAACTTTTCCAATCTTGTTAAAACAGCAACATAACGTTCAAACACATCAAATACGTTTCAATACATCGCCAGTATTAACGTGATGTAGTTTAGGATGGGGAAAACTTGCAAAATCACACTTATTTAGCATTATTCACCAGACTACAAACAATTGCCTTGCAACTTACCTCAGACGAGATGAAATGGGAGGAGTAGGTTCTCGAGAAACTTCTAATTGGTGTCATTAAAGCGTCTCTCATTGGCCACAGCACAGACAAGCAGAAAACGAACCAATCAGGGAAAAGAGAGAAGACTAGATCCAACTATCATCAAGATTGGTTGCATTCCATTGAGATTGTATGACAGACGCACCCCTGGAACAAAAGCCTCTCACGACTTAACTCTTCAAGATACAGATTCAAGAAATGGCTTGTTAGAACGGCAAGGGTTTGGGGAACACGAGCATGTTGTAATTTTTTTAATCGGATGAAAAATGACCAAATGAGAGCAGGTTGAAAATGTATGATTTATCCGAAATGAAGAGGAAAAAAACACCCAAATTAACATGGAAGAGATTGGCGAGAGAGTCCAATTTCTCTTCGCTTAAAGGGAAAATAAAGGTACTAAATGACACCTTAGCCAAATAAAAGTTAGTTTGTCTGAAAGAAGACACTCGTGACTACAAAATGTGAGAATTTGACGTCTAGTGACAAAAGATTGTGGCAGTGGTGACGAGTTGAAGTGAAATTTTTTCTAATACATTATTTGGTTCCCGGCACTGGATGGCTAATTAGCCAACAGAGTGTGTGAGAAAGCTAATTCAGCTACTGTCTTTGAACCCGAACAGGGGGGGGGGGCTTTCATTCCTTAAAAAAGATTTCGACACTGAGCTAAAGATGGGACAAATTCCTACAAAATGAGCTAAAATTCGTATCGGTCGGATAACGTATGCGCGCGCAGCGTGTCTTGGAAAAAGGTGCTTGAAGTGTGATTTTTTCCCATTCATTCCCAAAGGGGAGTTAATTTGGGAGTTTTTTGGGAATAGCGTCGCCAAGGTAACTGGGAATTCTTAGAAAAATAATAGCGCAGCGAGTCAGATCGAGCCGCATCGTTTGATACCTCATTTGTGCCGGTGCGATGTACGGTACGGGCCGCATTTTAGCGGAAAAATCGTGGAATAATATATAATAATAACAACAAGAAAAATAAACCACTGTCCTAGGTAGAATAACAATATGTGCCTGCTTGCTTCGCAAAGCAGTCCCATAATAAACCACTGTCCTAGGTAGAATAACAATATGTGCCTGCTTGCTTCGCAAAGCAGTCCCATAATAATAATCCATCAGATTTCTTTAGCGCTTTTCTGGACACTCGAAGATGCTTTACAAAGGATACATTATACTTGCACTCACACATTATTTTACAGTGGCTTATAACATTATTAAATATACATACTTTTTTAGGGATAAAACCTACAACGGGTTTTGATAATTGTCACGCGTGGCCTTGATTTTCACACTGCACTTCTTTCCTCTGACCACTATTAGGAGCTCCCGCTTCCCCTGATTACCTTGTCACACCTGCCATCATTTAGTAATTAAGGGGAAATATAAAGGAGTGGTGAGGAAAATGGAGACTAACTATTGGCTGTCTGTCATCACCTAATTTACGCAACTGGCAATCGGGCTATAATTGTAATGGACGCCATAAGAGAGAGAAATAATATCATGGGGAACAAAAATTGAATAACCCCCACCCTGTCAAAAATAAGTATAGAAGTATAAATGAGCTTTTTGTTGCTGATAATTGATTTGTTTTTAACTTTGCCTCTCAACATGATTTAAATGCTTTGATGAAACCCACATTTAATCCAAAACTAAATTTCAACAGGCTACATTTCAAAGGCTTTTTTTGCGACAGGGCATCAAGTTTTGACAGAAAGTATTAGAGAGGAAAAAGAATGACCTGCAAAACCATGACTCCCGTAGCGGGAATTGAACCTGGGTTACCTGGATAACGGACCTTTTTCTCAGCCCATTGTGCGGGTGCGTTACTACTAAACCAACCGCGTGTTTAAAGCGTTCAAGAAGATTTTGACATTTTATCATGTAGTGCGATGAATAATTAGGGCAATTTTACATACGAAGTATACTTAGGTTGGATTTATTTCAAATTCAAGACATTTTAATATAGTGCAATGGTCAGATTTTATTAATTTTAGAAAAGGCACTTGCTGAAACAATGTGAGGTGTAATGGAACACGAAAGGCAACTGTCATGTGACATCCTGATTCTGAGACAGATTTAAGAAGATTTAAAAAGAAGTTCCGCCTTGTTTCAGGTCCGTAACAAAACGCAGTTTCGATTTTGCCATCACTATTTTTTACTGGTGTTTTTTTTTTTTTTTTTGTTTTACCTCACTTCTTTTTGTGTAGCGTCCTTTATGTTGCAGTCTCTTAATGAGCCAAAGAAAAAATAAAATATTTGGGTGCACGTCAGGTAGTTTTTTTTTTTCTCTCCCTGTGCTATGATGTGACTATTATTGTTTTTTTGTCCCCCCCCCCCCCACTTAGGTCTATTATGCTACTGTATTTTATTGTTGGTAATTGTAGTAGTATTTGCTGAGGTGGTACCTGAATCGGGTGCACACTCTAAATAAGGAATCTAAATTACATATATATATATGGTTGATTTAATAGTCATTGTCTGAAACGTTTACGGCTTCAGAGTAGAATCGTTGCAGGGACCTTTGTACGAGGATATGTAAACTGTGGGCTGCAGATCCCTCCCAGCCTGTAAAAGAGTGCTGCGCCATAAAGGAGCCGGGTCAGGGAGATAAATACAAAATGACTCTAGCAGGGCACTTCTGAGTACAGACTTGCAGGCTAATTTGGTCATCGTTATATTCTGTTGGACGTTGGTCATTCCAATAGTTAATATCCAGATGAGGTATCTAGTCCTGTTTATAAAAAATTTAAGCATTGTGTAAAAGTTTCAGGCAATTGATATTTTTACCCTTTTCACAACAGATTACATCATTAAACTGAGAAACAGACAGCATAATTGTGTAATGTTTAAAAATAGTGTAACATGGCTAGATGGTGCATTGCCAAGGGAGAATATGTCAGATTTTGGTAAACTAAGATAATTGAATAAAGAAATTCACTTTTACCGTTTGAGTCACTATGAATTCAACAAAAGTGAATCATGATGGTACTGCTTGTCTATTCGCCATTCGTCATTCTTCTTGAACCGATGCGTAACCTTCTGGCCAACAGTAGAAGAACAAATTTGACCTGGCACATAACCATTCACATTCACAGTAACTGAGCACTAATCGGACCATGCTACCTGCACAAGTTGGCGATGTGTACCACTACATTATACCATTTGGGTAACTTCAACACACAGAGAAAGCTGTTTAAAGATGATTTAGTGAGTCTGATAGTCGGTGGGACAGAAATTAGGTGCTATTTAATTACTAAATTAATGATAGACAGAGCCCGCAAAAGAAGCATTCATCCTTGTTAATTACACGGCAAGCACTTTAAGCCACTCTATTAGCAATGATGTCACCCAAATAAAGGCACTTAATACCCACTCCAGTTCAATAAAACGATAACAATTCCAGGTCTGCTGTGTCACACCACTGCTGATCAATTGCAATGTGTGGTTGTGCGTTTTCTTAACATCCTTGAACATTGTACACATTTGTTTACAATGCTTACTCACAGCTAAAAACATATGCAGAGATACGAGGCATAGATACACAACAATCACCATTTTACGTAATGGGCAAAAAGGGACCATATGAAGTGGGTTTACACTCAGGATTAAAACCATTTGCATATCAGTAATACACTAATCCAACCAATGCATACCCACAAAAGAAGCCAATATTTCAGAGCTTGGCAACTCAGATGAATAATGAATACAAAATTCACTTCAGCTAAAGTTTGAATTAAATTGTCCTCCCATGCAGCCTGGTTATTTCGTTTGCAATAGTGCTGCATTACAGGAGCTGTGAAGTAAAATAAGAACAAAAAGACTGACTATGAAGACTAGTGGTAACCAAAGTCAGCTGCAACCCTGAACTATACAAGCGGCAATGGATGGATGGAGAAATAAAACAAATAATTAAACTTTGTGATGAAGCTGCTGAAGACAACCACGTGTTGCATGGATACTCTGGAGGAGGTACAATAATGTGCACTCACGTTACTAAACATCATTTTAAAGAAAAACACACACCAAATACCTTCAGATTAATAAAAAAAAAAATCAATTAAAATATTTAAGGAGAACAACGTAATAATGAGCATTATTTTCAGTTCTTAAGGCATCGTTCAGTCAACACAAAGGGCTCTATTTTCATGGCATGCATGTGGCATATCTCTGGACAGAGGCAGATTAGACCCAGTGTTCATAATTTCACTGATGAACACAGGCCAGAGGATCCGCGAGACAGAAGGTGCACTGCTGTGGGAGCGGTGCCAGACAACTGCAATCATGGCCAATCAAAGTGGCTCTTTTCATTTATTTTAAGTGCGGCATGTAAATGCATAGGGATACACCAAAATGAAAATGTTTGGCCGAAACAGAAAATGAAAAATGCTTAGCCGAAAACCGAAACGGCAGGAAAAAAATTCTGCCAATTTTTACTATCTTTGCATTTCTTCTTTTCATTTTGGCTTTTCCCTTCAGGGGTCGCCAAAGCAAATCAGTTGCCTCCATCTAACCCTGTCCTCTGCATTCTCTGCTCTCACACCAACTACCTTAATATCCTCTTTAACTAAATCAATAAACCTCCTCTTTGGTCTTCCTCTAGACCTCCTGCCTGGCATTTGGAAACTCAGCATCCTTCTGCCAATATACTCACTATCTCTCTTCTGGACATGTCCAGATCATCTCAGTCCATCGTTGCATTTATTATAATTAATTTAAATTATAATATTATAAAATATTTATTTAGCACTGGCATTTTAACCAAGCACAATATAAATTGAAATGTGCCCACCCCGCAGACATGTTGGCTAATGGTACATTAAACACCAAACGAGGGTTGAGGATTTTCTGGCGGTGCGATTGCACTTTATAGTCAATGTAGTTCGCACAGGCGGGCACGGATGCGTGAGGCGGGACAAGGAACGGCGCACTTAAAATCCGCACATTCACATATTCACCAACGTTTAAAAATAAATGAAATACATTTGTTCGCACCAGCTAATCGGCTTCGGGAACAGACTGCAAAGGCAAACATAGCGTCCTGCATAGGTCTGTCACTACCCGGAGATAGCGGTAAATGTTTCCGTGTTTAAAACTGTTGATAGCAATAGTGCTAGCATTAGCTAAAGTATTTAGCACGGCTACCGGAATGCCGGTGAAAAGGTGGAAGCGTTTGAGGGGCTCTTATTAAAAAAAAGGGAAGGCGCTGCAGGAGAAAGATTGGCTCACCTGTACTGCAGTACACGGCAGTTTTGTTTTCGATCCGCTTAAATGTTGTACACCAAGCGACGCCCCTCTCCTCCGGTGTGCGCAATGACCCCGGGAGCTGCTGCGACTGACTGATGCAAACTCACACAGTGAAAAGCCAGCGAGAAGCGAGGGGACACTCACCTCCGCGTTCGCTGTTCAATTCAAACAGACGCTTGCTTGCAGCGTTTTTTTTTTTTTTGCTTGCGTCACCACAACGTCTTATTTTGGCCATATTCTTTCAGCTTTACTTTTATTTCAGCCAAATGCAAAATTAAAAATTTTCGGCCGAAAATTTTCGGTGGCCCAATATTCGTTGCATCACTCCTAATGGGGCACTTGAGTCTCTGCATGGCGAAACACATCTGTGTCATGAATTGGGATGATTTACAACAAATGCAGTAAATACATCAATAATGATAATAATGCGCTCAATGATCTGATTTTTATTGATTCAGAGAGTTTGATGCCTGTTGTTCACAAATTTATGAATAAAATACATCTGAAATTGTTGTCGAGCAACTCAAGTCGCAAGTTGTGGTGACAGCGGACAAGGGTAGTCTTCCATTGCTGGAGTTCTCCAATGCAAGCCGGCGAGATTTCCTTGTTCGCCGACCGGCTCACTCGACCATTGAAAGGCAGTTTGCACCTGGCGGAGTACAACTCAAGACACGCTTAGGACCGCCCCCTCATTTGAATAATATTTCGTCCTGGCAGTATGGACCAAAATTTCAAAATAAATAAATGACAACACAAATTTGTATATACTGTATATATATATATATATATATATATATATATATATATATATATATATATATATATATATATTATACACCTTTATTTTGATTTTATTTACAGATAAGCAGTTAATTACTGGTGCTATAGTGAAAAGAAGATACAAATGGGCACGGGAGGCACTGTTCCTCAGTAAGGGGGAGACATCTGCTGGCTATTAGCTATATATATATATATATATATAGCGGTGGCCCTGGCTACAGTAAACATTAAATAAAAATGCTAATAATTAGGGTTGCCCCTCCGTGCTCTGAACTAATAAACTTCTAGAACTAAATGGAGTCAAAAATCAGCCAACTTAAGATCCAAACAATGTGAACTTTGTCAGTTTTGAGTTTTCATTTCTCAGCCAAGCACAAATGTCATATTACGTCGTGAATCCTAAACGCATCATGTGTAAATTGCTCAGCATGTTACGCAAACTGTACATAACATGACGATTTAAAATTAGATGAATCATGTATCAATTAATATTCTTTGTTAACTAAGTTGTTGACTGGAATTTTAAGATCTGAAGTGGCAGCACTGTTTTAGTAGTACTTGTGTTGTTAGCATATCTGACTCACAGTTTTTAGGTTCGAGGTTCAAGTCTTTGCATGTTCTCCCTGTGCCACTGTGGTTTTTCTCTTGGTGCTTGGCCAAACTCTCACATTACGAAATCACTATGTTAGGCTCACTTGTACAGAAACCCTAATGAGGACAAGCAGTATAGAAAAAGGTTGGGTGTATCCAGAAAAATACGGCAAAACAATGCATTGTTTGCTGACAAGCAACATAAGTCAATTGAGATCTAGTAGAAGACAAGATGCACATGATGACATAATAATGCCTGATTTTGATGGCTCAGCAATACTGCAAATTACAACCACAATAATCAACACACACAACAGAAATTAATACCTCTCTAATATTGACTCGATGAATGGTTAATTAATATTTTTGATACCTGATGTAATTATCTTAGATTGGTCAAAGGGGGCATAATGTTGATTGCACAAGATTTTTTTTCTTCCCTAAAACAAAAGGAAACATGTTGACTTTCTGTGGCCACAAGCTCACACCACACCACTGGCATTTTTTTTCCCTCACACTGAGCCACAGGCTGACAAGGCCTATTTGTCTCGGGTCAAATTGAGCTTTTCATCACATCATCGCCAAAGGACACTTTCCAAGTTCAGACACAAACTTATTTCAGTTGTCAGACCAAAGTGACAAACAGGAAGTGTTTTCCCCCTTTGCTTTAAGGTGAAAATAAATAAAATAAAGGAATAAAAAAAAAAGGGCTGATGGATGAGTTTGGGTTGCAGTGCATTTGTGGAAATTCTAGGCATATGATTGTGTTGTTTTCCTTATTTACTTTAGTTGCCCGAATGTAAAGCAAACATCATCACAGTCGGCCACAGTATGCTATTTTTTGCTGTTCAACATATGACCTTCAGTCAGTAAATGGCTTTTGTCTCATTAATTCAGAGTAAATTTTCAAAATATACAAATAAGGCTGAGTTAATACTTTTCACACTTGGTTTTGCTGAAATAAAAACAGGTGTGATTGCTCATTTGGTAAAGTATGAACACAATCATTTTGGGTCGCCCAAAGCAGCGGAGCGCGACCGATTGGTTTGTCTGTTTGCCGGTTATGACAATCGGTGTGAGGATGTGCGTTGCTTGGACACGCACAAAAACACACTACAGACAAATATTCAGCGAGCAAACATAGTCTGTGTGGTAATATTGCAGGTCAATTTAGATTTTTTTGCCCATATGTAACATTTTGCCTATTTTTAGGGGTTGTGACGGCCTGACATATAAACAGTTTTCTCTGTACTGATGTATGATTTAACAAAACCCCAAATTGGACATCATACTCTGCAATGTCAACATAGAAAAAATGTCTGTTCGGAAAATGTGCAACCAAATATGGTGCTGAAAAAAATCACCCAATCTGTGATATTTTACAATAGATGGTCTCAGTAAGGTTCCCAGTACAGTTTGCATGTTGGCCGACTGCCCTCAAAACGTGACTACCTACATATGAGACTACTTTTTATTTTGTTTCTTAATCTAAACAGCTCAATAGCGAGCTTCTCTTTCTATTCTGTGATGCAGTAGTTGTTCAATAACATGAGCAACAGCGGGTCAGGGTAAAGCTCACATTGATGTCTTAATAAATACATATGGTAAAGTATTAAAGGTGGCATGTAAACATATAATGTTTAATTTAGTAGACGCATCTTTGATTTATTATGTTTGCAGTTATCACCTCACCACTGTTTATGGGAATGAGGAAAATATGCTCAAGCCGTGCTTTGAAGTGCGCATGGCTATTTACTGGTGAATTGCAGACTGCTAGATGAATAATAATTGACTAGTTTATTTGTACTGCTTTATTTGCTCATCATCACTCACTGGTCTGTAAAGTAAACTCTCAGTTTACATTTCTGTGAGCAATTAGAGAACAGAGTGACAACACATTAATTTGCACTGTGTGAACAAGTAGCCAAACCACCAGAGGGGACACATTTGGATTTTTTTTTTTAGCAAACCAAGAAACTTATTTGGACCAAAGAAAGCAAACTACCGGTGTGAAAGCACCCTCAAAAAAGGTTGTATTCATATCGAACCACCCCCAGCTGTTATGCTGATGGCAGCGTGCATTCTGTTGACTGCTGAATCAAGAACATAAAAAATGGCTCAATTTTGCTCAAAAATCCATGAAGCCGACAATTGTTTTTTAAATATAGTAGTCAAAATCACTTGCGTCAGATAATTTAACACATGTAGAATTGCGGATCAAAATGAAAGGGCCCCTGTAGTGTTGTACCACTAGATTGAAATCTAATCATTTAAACTGTCCTATCCAATACAATGGAGTGAGAAATCGCCACTGTACATCTTTCGGGGGGGTGAAAGATTGACTTCACGTGGCTCCCAAAGGCAATGAGCAGGCAAGAAGAGGTTATATAATTAGTTTGACCTGCTGGGTAAGAAAACCTGAGAGACATGATGATCTGATTAGCAATTCTTCTGGCAATTTCATTCATGAGGAGACTTGTGATAAGCCCCATCCATCAAATTTGACTACTTAGTTCTAAGTGCGAGAAAAGCAGGCCTATATGTTCATCAACACCTTTATTTTGATTTTATTTTTGATTTATTTTTTACAGATAAGCAGTTAGTTACTGGTGCTATAGTGAAAAGAAGATACAAATGGGCACGGGAGGCACTGTTCCTCAGTAAGGGGGAGACATCTGCTGGCTATTATCTACCCTACAACTCTGCTTTGTCACTCTAAAAATAAGTTGAATACAGGCACTGAACTATTATTTGTTGGTGAAGACGTTTCATTTTTAATTTAAAAGGAAAATATCAATGTACAAGTACTTGGTTAATTACTTAAGTAGACTTTTCAGCTATTTTCACTTTTCTGACAATTTATAGAATTTTACTCACGACATAAAGAAAAGAGGCTTTACCTGTACTTTCTTCCCTTATTTTCTCATACTAGGCTTACTTTTTTTTCAACCTTCGTGGATGACGACACAATGTAAAATAAAGATGGGAGAAAATAAAAAATACAGAGGTCACACCTTGCAACAACAACAACAATAATAACACCATGTGACCGATATCAGGACCAGAGACATATAAAGGAAGGATCCAAACCTAAGACTTTTAGCCTATTAGCCAGAAGGTGAAATATTTACCCAGAAGAGTCCAGTTGCCTTGTTGAGCCGCATTTTGTAATAACGGTGCATTTTGTAACATTGATTCAGTACTGAGTAACTGCTTGAAAATGAAGTCTGATTTATTAAAAAAAAAAAAAAAAAAAGGTAGACAAAAACATAAAATTATGTGCATATCATAAATCATAAAAAGCTGGAGGGAGAAAACCCACACAAGCATGGAAGAAGCATGCAAACTCCAAACAGCAAGTCTGGGGACCAGATTCAAACCCGAAACCTAATAAATGGGAGGTAGATGTGCAAACATGCCATATTAGTTGTTATACGTAAGTTGTATAATAAATTGAGTAGCAATTTATTCAGTCGCTTTAGTGAGACACGGAAATGATGTGATAGAAAACAAAAAAGTAGCAAACATGCAATTAAAAGAGCAACATAAGTATCTGGCAAACAAATTTCTTCTGGTGGAAAATTATTCACAAATCATCAAGTCAGTTAATGTAGCATACTGTATCAGTTATACTGTATGTCGCTATATCTGTATCAATGGCTGCATTAATTTCCCAATTGAAGCCTGTTACTGATATACTTGGATAAAAACACGTTTTGATTAGATAATATTAGGGATATCGATACTGGTATCGGCCTCCGCTCCTGTGGTGGGTTTTCGGTCAGGAACTATATGCTGAAATGGCTATTTGGCATTTATTGAGAGAGCACATAAGTCTTGAGTTGTACTCAACAATTTGTTTAGCTCTGAAGTGCCAGATCTTTGTATATTATATAGTATATCATGATTGACTGATTGATTGATTTTGCGCTGCTATGAGATGAACGACAAACGGAGAATGTGAAACAGGAAACGGAAATACAGAGCAGCCTTCCAAATTAAAAGCATGGATTTCAAAACAAGATATGATTAAACATCACACACTAAACAGCTTAAGGAATTCTGAACACGGCAGATATTACTAAATTACTTGAAACACTATATTGAATTGAATTCTTTGCACTTCACTTTATTCCTTAAAAATAAGTTGTACAACCACATATTTTGATTGGGATCATTGTTTTTTGAGAAATTTTAAGGATCATAAGTACTAATGGTATCGGCACTTGTTATCGTTATCGAAGATTTGAATTTCAGTATTGGTATTGGTCTAAAAAAAAAGTGGTATCGAACATCCCTAGATAATATATTAAGTTAAGTGGGGAGTTATTTTGTAATATATATCAAATTAACTTAAACACAGCAGGTAGTTGAACTGATGTCTCCATTATGTCAACATTTGCTGGTGTCTAATGTTGTTTTTCCCAACCATACAATATTATGATGAACATTTTAGAGAAATAGTTTTTCCAATTTGCCAAGTGTAAAGTTGTTGACTGTCAAAGCTGCTCTGTGATTTATAAATGTGTATACTGCCATGTGGCACACTTTTATGACTTCTGTTGACATTTAAAAAAACAAAACAAAAAACAAAGCAAACCATAAACACAATGGCAGTCTTTTGCCAAGAATAGCATTAGAGCTAATATTCACTCATCAATGTTTTTGTATACTGTGTAGCAGTCTTACTATTAGCTATGAGATAAAGTGACTGGAATAGTGGGCTCTTAATGTGACTGCTTGTAGTCTCTCACTTCTGAGCCTTTCTACCGTTGCTATAGAAACATCAGAGAAAAAGAACGAGAAAAGATTTGCTTCACAGTACTGTGCACGTGCATGTGTGTCCATGTGCAACAGGGACTTCAAAGAGGACTGTTGAGCTGAGTGTAATGAGTACAATGCAGTGACGGTAGAAGCCGGCAACAAAGTCACCCCTGATTGGATGTCAGTGCCAGGGGACAGGGGGAGAAAATTGAAGATGATTCGAAGGGCCCATGACGGCCAAGAGCCCTTGAAGATAGTATTTTCAATTGACATTTCCTAAATGGATGTGCATGCATGTCAATTAGCCCTAAATAAATTCAAATTTTCTTTGTGGAAATAAACATAGGCCAACTGAGTGTATAACTATAAGTCACTTTTGGCGACAGCAAAGAGAATATAGAATTACTGTAACTGATTTTCTGTGTTTAGCGACTGCTCCATTAAAAAGCCTCTGCATATTACAGACGCTCCCCTACTTACGAACATTCGAGTTGCGAACAACGATACATACGAACATTTCTGCGCGTACAGTATGTCGAAAAATGTTTGGAAAGAAATGCTGTAAGTTAGATTTTGTATTGCGCGTAGTGCTTCTTTCCGCCGCTAATACCGACGATTGGCGCTGTGAGAGCTCATTGGAGGCTGAGCAACGTGGCGAGGAGGAGGAGGAAGAAAACGCCGGTCCCCATGAAAGCAGGAAATAACTTTTGAAGCCGATTCCAGCGACGACGAAGAATCTCTCATGATATAAAATCCTCCTCTTCCTCCTCCTCCATCATCTCCTTAAGCATCGAGTACATCTTCCAAAAGTAAGTTAAACTTCATTTTATTTATCTTATTACGTACATGTACATACTGTGTGTGTCTCTCTCGCTCTCTCTCTCTAACATACGTAGTACAGTACAGTACTGTACGTATTCTCTCCATTTTATTAAGTTTTTTTCAGTACAAACCAATGCAGGTTACTTGTACAAGCCTTAAACATACTTATATAAACCTTCAATATACTTATATAGGCTTTAAACATAAATTATAATACAAAATATAGCACTGAAGCAACTTACGAACAAATTCACCTTACGAACGATCGTCCGGAACGTAACTCGTTCGTAAGGTGGGGAGCGTCTGTAGTGTCTCATCGTTGTAGAATCTGGAAAATGATCCCCTTTCCTTCCCTTAATAAAATGTTCCCAGAGCTCCAAAACGTCTTCAAGCCCATTGTAGGGGTGCGCGGTGTATGTGCAATATGCAGTAGATTGTATAAATTTGGCCTACAGTTTAAAGTTCTCTAACGAGCAATCTCGATAAAACGTGACATAATCATATCTACCTTAGAATGTCTGACCAAACACTCCTCTAAGTCACTAATCCTCACCTCCATGCTGGCAAATAATTTACACTAAAGTAAAATGAAATAAAATGCTGTTCAAACAAGAAACAGACAGCAACATGTTTGTTAAATGCAGTGGCTCAGGTATAAGCCTGAATTTTCAGATAAATAAATACATTTTTATACAAATCGTACAGTGTACAGACGCTCCCCTACTTACGAACATTCGAGTTACGAACAACAGTACATATGAACATTTCTGCGCGTACAGTATGTCGAAAAATGTTTGGAAAGAAATGCTGTAAGTTAGATTTTGTATTGCGCGTAGTGCTTCTTTCCGCCGCTAATACCGACGATTGGCGCTGTGAGAGCTCATTGGAGGCTGAGCAACATGGCGAGGAGGAGGAGGAAGAAAACACCGGTCCCCATGAAGCAGGAAATAACTTTTGAAGCCGATTCCAGCGACGACGAAGAATCTCTCATGATATAAAATCCTCCTCCTCCATCATCTCCTTAAGCATCGAGTACATCTTCCAAAAGTAAGTTAAACTTCATTTTATTTATCTTATTACGTACATGTACATACTGTGTGTGTGTCTTTCGCTCTCTCTCTCTAACATACGTAGTACAGTACAGTACTGTACGTATTCTCTCCATTTTATTAAAAGTTTTTGTTCAGTACAAACCAATGCAGGTTACTTGTACAAGCCTTAAACATACTTATATAAACCTTCAATATACGTATATAGGCTTTAAACATAAATTATAATACAAAATATAGCACTGAAGCAACTTACGAACAAATTCACCTTACGAACGATCGTCCGGAACGTAACTCGTTCGTAAGGTGGGGAGCGTCTGTACATGTACAAGTTTACTGATTAGTTCTTTCTTAATGTGAGTAAAAAAATATATATCTCAATAATCAATTTATTGTTTTGTATCTATGAAACAAATTCACACCCCTACGTTAGACAGAATGTTTTTTTGTTGAGTGAAGGGGCATCGCGGTTTGTCTTGAATGCACAGAGAAATTTGCCGTGCTCAAGAAATGTCGTTACTCAACTAGACATTGTGGGGAATATGCAAAGTACCAGGAGGAGTAAGAAAGAGGACCAGGTCACCAATGTTGTTCATGTTCTGAAGAAGTGTAAATGTTTAGAAATGTTATTAGTAAAGATTGAGAAGATTGGATTAGTCGTACTTCTTTGAAAGAAAAAAAATACTTAACCCCCCTATCTTGTGGGATGCTTGATGCAGCCCAGACATAACCAGACTCTATCTCCAGCGGCCCCCACATAAGTTGAGTTAGAGACCTCTGCTCTAGAGTGAATCTGTCCATCCATTTTCAAAAAGTGCTTATCCTGTTGAGGGTCGAGGCTAGCAGGAACTTATCCCAGACGACACTGAACTGTTTGCCAGTCAATCACGGGGTACACATAGAGAGGCAGCCAACCAGTCACTTATGTCCACAAATGGTAACTGACCCCGCTGCTGCCTGAATTGAAGTCCCGGCCAATGAACCACTACACCATCAGTGACTTGGGAGTAAATCACATGCTGATTTTCTTTAAGGGGCAGCAACTTTCCAACCGGCCCAACCAGGATTATTTTGAAAAGACAAATTAATGCATGGCAAAGAAGAAATAAGTACCACCATGCTGAGGATATGCTGCTTGAAATATTACCTTATAAACTTTGTTTGGTGTAAAGAATAATAAAAAGGTGCTCATTAAAGGGAATGTCTCTTTGTTCTGGCAAAACACAGGGCAATTTGTATAGATAAAAATAGCAAAGTGCAGGGTTCATACAGACAAAGACGAATGTTTGAAGAATACCCTTCTAGAAACCTTAACCGATGAAGACAGAGCTGAACATTTGCAATCCTCTCTGCTCATGCAGTGAAAGCCAATACCCACTGGATGTCAGTAGATCCTCCTATTTAATTCTCATCTTCTGACACCCTACCGCGTACAGTAAAGAGCAACAGTCCACTCTAGTGTGCGCCTGCATGTGTTTCATCATTATGTCTTGATATTTATTAGTAAACATTGTTCTGTGCTTTATCTGTAAAACCAACATACAGTCTGAATGTGTGTGTGCATGAAGGCAGAGACAAAGCTTTGCAGTGTGTGTGTTAGTATTTGGACTAAACAAACAAAACAAACAAAACAGCTGGAATACAAGTCATATGGCAAGGCAAAAACTTGAATATTCCATGATTGATTGCGTGTCATGACACAGATGTAAAAAGTCTAAGAAAAGAGGTAATATACAAAGTGTTATAATAAGCATAAAACGTGCTATAGAAATCAGGTGTTAAGTTTTAAATGAACAAGTTGTTCATGTGGAAGGAGGCTTTGGTCCGAATGGACGGTAGCCTCCTCCATGAAGGAAGAGGCTCAAACAGGTACTAGGGTCATCTGTAATCCGTCCTGCACAACCCCTTCTCAAGTTACGGGCACCGTGGGGATTTGAACTTCCTGAAGTCACCAGTGATGATCTCCTTTGCTTTCTCCGTCTTAAACTCCAGATTGTAGTTTAGGCAAGGGGATTATAACATGTTTTGAATGATGTGTGTAAATACAATCCTGTTTTCGTCCTACCCTGTGTGTCTGCAATACATGCAGGCAGGCTCTTCGGTGAAACCGCTTTAGAGTCACTGGTCTGCAGAGAGGACATGATATGCATGAGCAGATGTTGGTGCTGGCTTGCTGGTGTGACGAAATGCTTGCCAAATCAGAAAAAAAAACATTTTTTCAGAGAGGAAAAAAGCGCATAGATAAATTAAGTAGCTGCAATGCACAAATGGGCATCTTTGTTGGCTATTTCGTTTTTGTTCTTTGTACAAACTGATGGCTGCTATTCAAAACACGGAGCTAAATAAAACCTCCATCCTCCCGTGTTTTTTTACGAGTGGTTCTTCGCAAAATAAAATGTTATATTAAACCTGTTATCATTTGAATACAGTAAATACAGGAACAAAGCACCCTCTTTGCCCCCTCTTTGTATACGCAGTTAACACACCCACATCTATGCTACATTTTGCAATGCCCACACTTACAAATGTTCGACGGAACAGATGGTCACACGTATTACCTCTATAAATGTACACATGCCTACAGACATGCCAATCTACGAGTCACATGGTTACGCATTCCATTCTTTAATTTTTTTCACACACGCACATGTTGCACACACACACACACACACACACACACGCACACACACGCACACACACAATTGCAAGCGTGGAGATTTTGCAATGCCAAATCATAAAATTATTTTATTTGCGAGTCCCATGGCTTAGGGAACATACACTACATAGAGAAGTCTAATAAGTGCAGTAAAATTTAAAACAAAAATAAATGAATGCAAAAATAAATATATGAATAATAAATACAAAAAATAAAATAAAATAAATAAATAAATAAACTTATTGACATAAATGAAACATTGTCTTGTTCTTTGTGCAGATAATAATTGCAACTCTAAAGTTATTAAGTGACAAAAGATTAACTAGTGTATGCGGAAGACTGACAATATGGCTGTCAGCGAATGAGCTGGCTTTTCATTTGTTAGAGCATAAAACAGGGCTGTTGAAATTAACACAAATTGCCTTCTTTTTTCTAGGAAAATTCCCTTTAAGTCAACTATTTCGCTGAACGCATCTTAACTCCCGGCCATTTTCACTGAAGCAACCCCCTTTGCCCCTGTTTTACTGGATTTTGACTGATTTTGCAAGGCCCAAAGAATATTGTGTTCTATTATAAAATTATGGAACCTACCAAAAGAAAGATTAGTCTTTTCTTTCATCAGGAAAAAAAAGTATATTTGTTTCTGTTTCCGTTTTGCAACAATTAGCATTAGAATGTAGCTAAGTCTCATTATCATTATTCACAAATCTGTTGAAAACACTGGGCAAAAGAGCTTGTTGCAACATGGATCTTATCCTCTGCTGCCACCTGCTGACCGGTTTTTTTTGTAACTACCATTGCTTTAAGCATCCTCTTCAGGTCAGAATCTGCATCAAAGCGTATATGTATGCTCTCGCATAAAAAAAACATATACATACGTTTTTGGGAGTGCAGGACAAAGTATTTTAAAAAGTATTTATACATTTTAGATTTTGAATGAGTTAATTGCGATTAACACACAAGTTTTTGTAGAAACCAAAAATAAAATGAATACAGTGGTGCCTTTAGATATGTGTTCCTTGACTTTACGAGTTAAGATACAAGCTGTCACCCAAATTTTTGATGTCTTGAGGTATGAACAAAAGTCGCAATCTGAGTGTGCTGCAGACCCCACCCCTCACTAGATAGCAGCAGTACATTTCGTAACATCAAGCCACTATCAAGTTTCTATTGTGTGTTTTCATACCTACAATACTGTTGAGTGTTATTTTACTCATTAAAAACTAATGTTGCTGGGCGTTTTAGGGGGTTGAAGAGGATTAATTGCATTTTCTCCGTTTCAGTGAGGAAACTCATCTGGCAATATTCTGCTTTCAGTGTCAAGACAATGCTGGTGTGAAAGCAAATGCCGGTAGAAAGACAGTAAACAGGTTTGAACTGTCACACTCAACATTTGGTTCTCTCACTAACTCTACTTCATTTATTCAAACTATTATTCAAACTGTCTCCCTCGCTCCCTCAAGTCATTACCGTGATCAATTTTATATGGATTGTTTAAAATACGGCTTTAAATTTTCCTGAGAGCACATCCATCATCACAGCAATAATAATCATTACAAAAACTCTGAGTCATTTGCAGTAAATCTTTATCCATCTAAAATTAAATGGCAGCTCAAAGATAGATGAATAACCAAACAATATGAAAATCACACTCTAATTACAATTGCAGGCTCTTTCGCATGTTTTATACAAGAGACTCATTAATTGATGTCAGTATGTACAGTGGAGTCGAACCTGACTGGGGCATCTCATTCGACTCTGCTGGAGCCACAAATCGGCTTCGTAGCTGCCTAGTGTACACATTTCATCCGTAGAAAGCCGTGACAGAACGTGAGAAATATGAAGGAGCCCTTCAGAAAGTCAGTGGGAACTTACTGGCATCTGTGGAAGACCACCAGCCGAACCATAATGCACCTTGACTTTGAACAGCCCTGTACACCCACGACTTGGCATTGAAATCGTGATAGATGTGAGAAAACCTAGCAAGACTTCAGTATGGAGTGGAAAAATTGCCCAAAAATCCACAACACAACATAGCTTGTTTCATTATCTCTGAGCAGCATTTTAGAGAACCATTGAAATCCACCTGTTGCTTTGGCCCTGCAATGTGTAATACATTCTAGCTGTAAAGAAACATGGATATATCATTGCAAGTGTCACTGCTGCGTAGTAAACTACCTTGTGAAGCTCTTGGCCACCAGTGGGCCATTTGGGGAAAGGTTTCAACAAGTGGCTCGTCTCTTTAGTCATCTGTAGGCTATTGGGCAAACACCTGAAGACGGACAGACAGTGCACATGGGCCATTCGAGGCAAAACTTGCCAATGGGTACTTGTTATTCTGTACCAGCTGCAACAGCATGCTGGTGTTGTTTTCACCCTGGGAGTTTGTGTGTTTGCGTCACTATAACTATATCAGGCAGCTACAAAATGAGGTGTTTCCGTTGTCAGTAAGGCATTCCCATCATATCTTAGCATTCTGCATTATGTATAGAAATATACACCTCAGTTTTAGCTATTTGTATGGTCATTGCATGTATGCATAGGTTGTTCTGTTATTTGTTTACGGCAAGTAAGATGTATTTTTAGGTTTTAGTTTAAGTTCAGTTTCTTGGAATATATTGTTAGAAAAAACAACATTACACCCTTACTCCCGTCAATCTAGTATTCAACACATATTCATTAATATTCAACACATTTAAGGTTTATACTTAAATATGCCATATAACACAGTGGCTTGAATATAAACTAATGTAAAATCCTGTAAATAAGTTAACACTCTTTTATTTTTTGCCAACAACAACCCATCAAAGGGGGTATTATGCAAGGGCTTAGTAAGAAATATTTTTTTCAAATTGTTTAGACGTTTACCAGCACATATGTAGTACCTATGGGTTGTAAATAATATTGAGTCACTTATTTATAGCACATATACAACGTAACTCGATACGCTTCACATACTGTAATTAAAAGTAGGCTATAGCATTTAAAAGCAGTTACCACGGGTGTGTGTTATATACGGGTTATATAATATATTTAGCAACAAACAAAAAAGTGACAAGCTAGACCCATTGGTTCAAATATTATAATAAATAGAATGAGCTAAGCATATTATAACAACACTCAAATCACTTCCAAATTAGATTGAGGGTGTAACTCTGGCAATACATGTGAAACACTGCACATCAGACTCATTTCTAAGCATACGGCTATCACCGCATGTCACCAATACAAACCCCACAAAAGTGCAGCACAATGGACTATCTGAGAAATGTTTTAAGAACAATCCACGCCTACAAATGCACTTAATGTTTAAATATGATAATAGGTGTAGATTGACATCCAAGTTACACATTGAATACATAAAATCATAGTCTCATTAACGTTTTTTCTCACCTTAAACTTATAAAGTATGTACACAGCAGCTCCAAAGGCTCTTTTATTATATTTAATTATATTTTTGATGAAATACCATCGCTGCGTGGCAACGTCATTCCAGTGTCACACAAATTATCATTATTATTTGTGTCCCAATGATAACCAACCATGATGTTAATGCATTAGAAGCATACATCATTTGGAAAACATGGGTGATGGGCGAGAACATCAAAGTAGCCGGCGCGCTTCACACTAATTAGCTCTTTGCTCCCATAGAGGCTGACAGGATCTTGTCCATGCCAGGGTGAGGTTGGCCTGCTGTTGAATCTGAGATGAGAGCACACAGGAAACTAGACAAAAAGCGCCTTGACGCTTGACACACTTGTATTGATGATTTCAGACTCGGTCAGATTAATCCACTGAAATTTTAACAGCATAAGATGGCTAAGTGCAACTGTACGGGAGGTTGTCATTTGGATATTTGCCTTGATAGAAAGTTCAATCTTGCACACAAAGTGCTAACAAACAAACCAGATTATAATAACTTAATTTTAGGAGGGGTAATTGTTGTTGATCAAAAATCAACATTATTTTCTTTGTGAAAGCTACAGTTATGACACAGAATGATTGTGAGAATGGATAAGTGGATATAGGCTACTGTACGGAACATGACATTATTACTCTTTTTTTTTTTTTTGCCCCTAAAAAATACCTGATGATGATCAAAACCCTATGCGTGTATGTGCTCACAAGCGTGACACATGAGTGACATTGAATGACTTTGTGATAGGCAGAAAAAGAACACATGTGGGAGGAGGAAAGAACAGAAAAAGCACACAGCAGCTGGAGATGCTGGTGACTGTGTGTTTGTGGAGGCTGAAAAGATGAGGGGAAACAACAACAGCTTTGAAATTGGAGGTAATACAGTGAGAGACAAAGAGCAGAGGAGAAGACGGAGCATATCTAAACACCCACTGGCATTTCAGCATGAATAGAAAACATCTCTCCTTTGAAACCTGCTAGTATCAGAGGAGATACTCTTCCCCCGAAAGCCTTTAAATCCTCCTCTCTACTTTGGGAGGACAGATGTTGCTAGCCTGTGTGTAACACGTCATCATTTGTGTTATGATGTATTTTTGTAGTTTATATGGCTCTACAGCAGGGATAGGCAAGTTCGGTCCTAGAGAGCTGCACTCCTGCATGTACTCCGCATCTCCTGCTTGCAACCCAGGTGTTTCAAATCATCAGCTGATAATTACATTCTGCAGGAGCCTCTCAGCTGTGTTTCGAGGAGGGAGACATCAAAAATATGCAGGACTGCAGCTCTCTAGGACCGAACTTGCCTACCCCTGCTTTCTAATATGCAATGGTAAGCTAGAGTCTCCGATTCAGTGTTACATGAAAAAAATGGAGAATAGTTTTATTAATTTTGCCCTGCTTGGCAGCATTTCACATTCACCATCACATTCGTTGAAGTGTAGAAATATTGCATGTAATAAAACTGTTAATTGTCCCATTGCTCGGCTGCACTATAACTCTTGTTAAGAATGTTGCGACCCAAGTGCTGTGTTGGGTTTATCCTGGATGATTTACAAGACAGCAACACTTGTTTGAGGTGTTAGCGTGAGCCAGTAGGAGACCACTAGCCTGGAAACCAGACTCATTGCTGGTACAGCGGGTGAGTCTGGTCACAGTTGCCATCAAGCACATTTCTGAGGCAAGGCTAACCTAACCAAACAGACAGTGGAACCTATCAGCGAAGAGCGGGCGTGATTTATAGAAAAGCGACTTGTGGGCACTTCCTACAAATTCTGACCTAGTGTATGTTATGATTGGTGTCCTGTCTTGCTTGTTAGGTTTTGTTTGCACCTGTACTCGTCATCCTGTTCCCTTGTGTCATCCAATCATCTCCCCCAGCCACTTGTGTCTTGTCCAGGTGTCTCTCGTTGTCTCGTCAGTTGGCTTGTATTTAGTTCCCTGGTTTCGTTTAGTCTTGGTTGGATCATTCTGTCACGAGGGGTTGGAGGACCCAAATGCAGGGAGGCAGGAGAACCACGGCAGGGATGCATGTAACTAGAGATGGGACAATGAAGCCTTGTGAAGCTTTTGAGGCTTTCGGCTGATTGATTTGGAAAAAGAGTCGAAGTTTCAAAGCCCCATAAGATAGAACGTACCGGTGACATCTGGTGGTCAGCTGGAGTCATAGCAGCTATAATCTTCAAAGTGATTCGCCTGATTGATTTATTTTCCAACATAACACCAGTACATTCAGTCTTAGATTTGTGTCTGTCTAATGATCATCAGGTACACATGGAAGTGTTGCAATATTTTGACACTGTACCAGTACTTTGGTTCAATGTCCTGTTACTCATTCAATTTTTATAAACATAATTTGGATATGACACAAGTGCGCTGTGAAGCCAGATGACAAGTATTTCAACATCAGTCTTTGGGAGATGTGACTGAGGGTCTTGGAGAAGCGCTTATAGCAACTCGGTGGAAAATACTTGGGTCAAGCCTGTATCTTCTACACACGATTTAAAAATAATGCATAATTGGAAACTTTAAATGCATCATTGTGGGAGTACTTTTGTTGGAAACATACCGAATAACTTAACTTTTCCAGGTGAACATAAAGTGAAGCAAATGTCTACATGAGGGAATTGTGCTCCTGACACCGCGCCAAAAGGTTTGAATCAGTTACGTAATTTCCGGTATCTCATTAGCGCGCATAAAGCCGCATACGTCATCAGCACGTGATCACGGAGGTTTCATTGTTTCGAGCAGTCTGTCTCATTCGGCTGACACATGCTCCGGAGTCTCAGTGTCAAACGTCCCATCTCTACATGTAACACCGAAAACAATTTATTTAACAAAAAACACTAACAGGGTAACTGCGTAAAACTCTGAATAAACAAAATCAACAAAGTTCTGAAAAGACTAAAAATCAAAGTAACAACAAAACACAAGAGTGGTTACAGCGACAATGATCCAACCCAGGCTGAATGAAACCAGGAAACTAAATACGAGACAACGAGAGACACCTGGACAAGACACAAGTAGCTGGGGGAGATGATTGGATGACACAAGGGAACAGGATGACGAGTACAGGTGCAAACAAAACCTAACAAGCAAGACAGGACACCAATCATAACAGTGTAGTTACCGTAGTTGGAGAACAATTATGGCCGACCTTGTGCATGCGCACTTCAAATCGTGTCACATTATACCGATGAAATGTGCGTGTAACGCTTCTCCCCGTTTTATCAGTACAACCTTATGCCGTACACCAGAGGTGGGCATCGAGGGCCGAAGTCCTGCAGGTTTTGCATGTTGCCCTTCTCCAACACAGCTAATATATGATCAGCTCATCAGCAAGCTCTGCATAAGCCTGATAACGATCCTGTTGATTGGAATCAGCTTGTGTTGGAAGGGAGAAACTTCCAAAACCTGCAGGACTCCGGCCCTTGAGGACCGAGATTGCCCACCTCTGCCGTACACGGTGGCATTTTTGCCATACAGAAAGAAAATAAGGTTTCTTTCTTTCTTTCTTTCAAGAAAGTGGCCCACACGGTGTGGGTGAGGTATATGTCTCTTTGCTAGGGTATATCCCACTAAGTGAAGAATGTTTGTGAATGTTTGCAACATTGGCAATGAGAAAAAAAAACAAAAAACATTGAAACCGTTGGCAAAAATCTGGCAAATATTTGCCTAACGTTTGCATCATAAACTAATCCTGACTAACCCTAATTCAAATCAACATTCGCTACCTTCACAAACACTCACAAACGTTCGACCCTCAGTGGGATGTGGGCTTTACAGATTTGTGGCCAATGCCAAAACGTGCCAAGATCAACAGGCTGATAATAAATGATTTTGTCTTTAACTCCTTTTTAATGAACCTTTCATTACTTTAGTGTCTGAGTCATTTGTCTCATTTAATAGTTTTTAAAGAAGCAACAGTTAGCTCTTTAGCAACAATATTCATGAAAATCAAATTGTAGTCAACAAACATTTTCAACAAGTCAGCCATATGTTTGTATGCTCAGTTTTAACTGGTACTGGGATTTAAAAAAATGCCACTCTCCTATGTTACTAAATGAATCCAGGCTTTCTCTGCTCATGTTTTGATAAGATATTAGCTACCCTTCCGAGGGTACCCTTCTTCCACTCTCAAAGATTTGAACTTTTATCTGAGCTTAATGCAGTTTGCAAAATCCACATGAAGTGATCACCCCTTTAAATTGAACACACTGCCACAAGAGAGTACTATATGACACAAAATAGTGGCCTTCATACTGATCAGTCAACATGCAGAAGACAAAAGTGCCTCTGTGCTAGTTTCTGACAAAAGTGAAAGATTTACCAGTTACGGGCTTTGCTATTTGTTGTACATTTGCAGCACATTTGTGAAAGCTGACAAGCAAACTATTAAACAAAGTATATAATTTGCTATTTGAGGAAATTACACTTTTAAATCTTGATAAAAAAAAACAAAAAACAATTGCCATCTAATTTGAGTTTCTAGGAATGAGATGATTTGCAACATTTGATTTGTTCGTTATCTTATTTGATTCCCTGACGTGTATATTAAGTGACAGGGTGCTGTCAATAATCATCCTACTGAGTGACGACCTGATGGGTATTAATATTCACCACACAGCATGCTGTTCATCACAATTTGTCACATTCATTACTTTTGATGGAATTAAAACAGAAACGCGGTATCAGTATTAATAAAAACAGCATGAGAATGAAAGTTTGAAAATTGAACGTTTGTGCTTTCATATATTCATCTTAATTTTCTGCTGTCATAAATCTGAAATGCCTTAAACAATCCACACAAATATCATTTCAAAGCAAGTGTCATAATTATATCTGATACGTATGAAGAGCAGAGCTGCATATTTGAATATTGCATATCCAAATGAGAGAATAGGATATAGACTTGCCAACATAATAACATTATACTTAAAATGGATACATGTGGAATGAGTCCAAGCTGAATGAATCACATGATTGTAATTAAAGTAGGTCTAAATATTACATTCAAGAAAAGGATGGCGAGACAACTTGTTGCAGTCTCAATATAAAATCAAACCAGCAGCAGCATTTAAAATATACTTTTAGCATATGTAGCAGTTGCATGCATATCAAACAAAAAAATGCTAACATGACAGTGAGATTACAGTGTGACAGGTAGCATTAGATTCACCCCATTTGTGTTCACAAATGGATCAGGTGTCAAGTATGATACATTTGCGCATCCGTGTTGTTTTTCAGGAATGAAAGTAGCCCTCCCAGTGATTGACTTCTGTGTTTACTTGTCACTAACTCCTCATGAGGAAGTGTGGGAGGTTAGCGATCTATTTACGCAAGCCCGATGCTTTAATGGAGCACACTGTGACAATGTGAAGCATGGAGCTGATAGAGGAGATTGTTAACAAGCTAGGGCAGCAGCAAGTTATGGGCATGATTTTCAAAACTCAGGCTGAATGATGAAGCTGTGTGCTTCTTGAAAGTGTGTCCTTCAGAAGCTTCTATGTTGAGGTCTGAGTGAATATGAGAGGGTTCGTTATGGCCCGGCGAGAACAGCAATACCCTTCACTGTCATTTCCAGCAGCAGACAAACACTCATCTGAAGGCCTCTTCACCTCACTCTCACAAAGAAATGCAACAGGCCACTTTCAATTGCCACAATTAATGACTGGAATAAATTACTTTAGCGACGGTGAAAGTGGAACCAAAGGCGCTCCCTTACCTCATTAGCTGGACTTTCTGTGAAGCAGGTGTTTTGAAGGATCAGAGGTGCATTGGACTTTTTGGTGAACATTTTACATTACAGTGGTAGATAACCATACTACCACTTGTAAAACAGATGATACATTTGATTTTGCACATTTTAGCATCATTGCTTGATTTTAAGTCTCATGCATATATATTATATTGAGCATCTTAAAACCTTATATGCATTTAGACATGGACTGAATACAGGTTTGATGGGTTACCAAAACTTCAAGGTTTCAATAACCGCTAATACTCTGCCACCAGTAATGAGCTCTTCTTATTATAACTGTCTTTTGGCTTGGGTAATTGTAATTGTAAACGCCTGACACCCCTCATCTTTAATAATCTTTTCTTAAAAAAAAAGATTATAATAATAATGAAAAGATAATTAAAAATTAGGCGATTAAAATTTGTAATCATAATTAATCGCATGAGTTCACTAGTTAACTCGCGATTAATCACAAATTTTATATCTGTTCTAATACAATACAAAAATTCTAGGTTTTCATACTCTTGTTAACTAAAGTGGGAAAAAAATGTTAAACTAATAGAAATAGTTCAAATGATTTTTTGACGTCTATAGCCGTCAATGGCAGTGAATGAGTTAAGTTTCTTCTGTTGCATTTGGGGGGGTGAGGACCCAAATGCAGGATTCAGGGAGGCGAGCCGGCTTGCAGGAGTTCAACAAAAAGGGATTTATTTCCAAAAGAACAACCAAAAGGCAAACAAGAAACATGGAAAAACTTCTTAATTAACAAAAGACCAAAAGTAGATGCAAAGTAACAAACAAAACACACGGGCAAGGACAGGACGACTGACATAGATTCTGTGACAAAAACGAATGATCCCACAAGGAATGCAGGGAAAGAGGGAATTAAATGGGAGCAAACTAACGAGACAATGTCAAACACCTGGATATAACACTAGGGGAAGAGGGTGCTGATTGGAAGACACAAGGGGACCGGTATGACCAGCACAATGACAACAGGGAAACACGACATCCATCCATCCATCCATTTTTTTAACCGCTTAGTCCTCACAAGGGTCACAGGGGGCGCTTGAGCCTATCCCAGCTGGCTTTGGGCAGTAGGCGGGCTACACCCTGAACTGGTTGCCAGCCAATCCAAGAGGAAACACAACAATGAAAACCGAAGCAAAGCAAAGCAACATAACCAAAACCCAAACCATAACATCTTCAAGGACAACTGAATCCAGCATATATATATATATATATATATATATATATATATATATATATATATATAGGGCATTTGGGTCCTAATTCCACACCTCACGTGACACTTCTTTATTGAAGAGACTTCTAAGTTGAGTAAACTATGATTGGCTGCTTGCAGAGTTGAGTAAATTAGCCGCTTCTGCAATTAACTAGTCTTCCCCCTCCTTCTCGGCAATCAGAGATAGGAGAAGGAGGGTGGGAGTTTAAACGAAAAAAGGCACGTTTAGAAGTTATACAAATGCCGTCTGATTGATATGCAAAAAAAAAAAAATAATGATATGGTATACGGCCTATTCTAAAAATAGCAGAAGTAAAATGTTAAAATGTATTTATTTATTTATTTACTTACTTACCTAAACTTAACATGGTGCTCATTTCTTAATGTGCTGTTATATATTGTTATATATTTTGTGTGTTTGTTTTTAATTAAAAAGATAATTGAAAAAAAAAGAAGGTATTTTTAGAGCTGTAATTTTAATACCAAGATACCACAATATTTTTGCTCATGGCTCATGAACTGTCAAAATCTAGTATCGGCCTATGTCTTAAATACCGTACTTTGTACATTTCTGTTTCATGACAAACTGCTCTGTGCTGTTTTTGTAGATTCTCATTGGTATTTTTCAGTGTGGTAGCTCGACTGCAGTACCTTCCAGTCCACCAAATAAAGAACAAGCAGTAACTCTGTTGAAGATCGTAGATCCTCACTTTTACAGTGTTGATTATTTCGGTCCTTTTGGTGTCATTGGTACACTTACCTAGAAAAGAGAAAGTACAAAGGACAGACAAAAATATATATTATATATATATAGCAGTATATATATATATTGCATTTTATTACAGGCTGTCCAACATGATCATTGATCCAGTAGGTTCCCACTACATTATACAACTCCAAAAAAAATAAACATTTGGGAGGATATAATATATATATATATATATATATATATATATATATATATATATACACTGGCCAATGTTTCAATGTATCCTCACTATGGAACTAGAACAGTGAGGGAAATTCACAATAATCTGAAGTGAGACTGATTAAATGAGTAATTTGATATCATTTCTTAGTTGAGTGCACCGGGAAATGGGAGATACAGCATTAATTTCACAGTTCATACTACAAATCGTCTTCTTATCACTTCTAAGTAGTGGCTCACAGGACCTAGAGCTGTCAGATGTTAATGATGTGCTGATTCAAACATTACAGCACATTTTGTCAATGGGCAATGAATTTCATTTATTGCAGAATTTACTTTTTCCAACAGCTGAAAAATAAACAATTTCCAGGCCTATAGGAATATTACATTTGTCTGTAACACTATTGTCTTAAAAAGGCTAATGCATGATGGTGACTCAGCTTCAACAATACCGTTTGACACTTACTGATGTTAAATCGGTAGTGGTAATATTCCCTGAATAGTGAATAATGGTTCTATGATTGTAACAGTAACTAATAACTAGCCATTATATTTACATGTAAATATAACACATTGTTTTGAAATATGAATAAATCAGTGGAGGACCAGTAACCTGGAAAGCATTTTGTTCGACTTTGAAGGTTGCACTGTGAGTAATTATTTTGAATATTGTTTGTAATTGCAATGGGGAGATGATCAAACACTGTTACATCAATCTTAATGCACCGGTATTCAAACTTGTTTTCTCAGAGCACAGGTAAAAACCTATAGTACCTTCCATCACTGCATCAAAAGATCCCTTTTTTCCTTTTTTTTTCGGAAACATTGGCTTCCCGTACCCAATGTCAAATTGAATGAGTGTAAAAAATGTCATGTCATGTCTTGTTGTTATGCAAGATATGAACGTTCAGCCTGTGGGACAATGTCACTAAATTTCACCTGTAAGGTAGAGAAAGTCATTTTTAAAAAGTGAATCATCGTAATATTTGCTTTTTGGGCGAAATAAATTGTCAAACCTTCTTCAAGTTGGCAAACTGGCACTAGTTATAACAGCATTGTGCAGCAATTTTAGAACCAAGTCTAACCCCTCCCCCACTCCAACATTTTACAAGTATAAGTGGAAGCCAAATTGACAGTTTATCAATCTCATCTTCATCTTTCATTATCAGTTGTCACCCACTCATAACATTAAACACGGATTAGATAAACTATTATCTGAAATAATATATTTTTTCCTACCAGATTAATACAAATTATACTACTGTGCATTGTTTAGGTCAGGCTTCGCTACTCCCGGTCCTCAAGAGCCGGTGTCCTGCAGGTTTTAGATGTTTACGTCCTCCAAAACAGCTGATTAATATAATCAGCTCATCAGCAAGCTTCGCAAAAGCCTAATAACTAGGGGTGGGAATCTTTAAATGTCTCAGATTCGATTTGATTCAGATTTTTGGGTGTGCAATTCGATTCAGAATCGATTTTCGATTAAGAGCGATTTTAGATTCAAAATGATTTGATTGACTGATTTTTGCTTCAATTTATAGATGTTCAAGGAATCGTAATGATCTACTCCAGTCTGACTTGCTAATGCTAATTAGCATGCTACTCACGGCATTTTTATCACTCAAAAGAACGGCTCCACGCTGCAAAAAAAACACTTTTATTGGAATAACTTGATCGTGACTTTTTCCTTCTACTCTCTAATATGGCTACAACTTAACAGTGTATCAGACCGCGTGAAACCACACTGCCCCTAAGTGGCCAAATTGGGTACAACATGAACAGCACTCCCAATAAAAGCACACACAAACAAAGGGAAGACGGTCTAAAAAATGTTAAATAAAATAGATTTTGGGACATTTAAAATCGATTCTGAATCGTACTAAATGAGAATCGCGATTCTTATAAGAATAAATTTTTTGGCACAACCCTACTAATAATGATCCAAATCTTCAGAATCAGCTGTGTTGGAGGAGGGAAACATCTAAAATTTGCAGGACTCCCGCTCTCGGGGACCATGAGTGAGGAAGCCTGGAGTAATAACTATATAACATTTTTACTAATTCTTGTTGTTTCTAAGGGGAAAACAATCACAAATTTCAGAGGAAGTGAAATCAATCAAATAAAACTTACTTGTAGGTTCATAGGTGTAGATTTATCGTAGATATGCTATAGTTCATAGTTTTACCATTATGCATGACTTTTAGTTTTGAGAACAAATGTATGGAGCCACAATCAATTTCAATTGTTGGGGAAGTTGATCACTCATAATCATAACATTTTGTCTATTTTTCTATATATTTATGTACAGTGAATTGATATGTATTGCCTCAAAATACAGATCCTAATATTGTAATGCGTCCTATGTCCAGCAGTCATGATTATACTTGATATTAACCAAAACATGTATATGTTGAACATTCTCTCCCAACAAGCCTTACAACAGTGTACACATATTCGATCAGTATAGTGTATGAAATGGATTCCAATTTGCATTTAGAATGCCCATGTGGTCAATTTCCTTTGGATGATAGGAAGCAAGCAAAGGCAGAAAAGGCATTTTACCTCCTGAATAGTTACCGAGATTCCAAATGGAGCACATGTTCACCCAGCGGGTTTCATTGAAATGAGAGTTAGACTCAGAACTTTGCCAAAAATAAATAAATAATAATAATAATGTCAAGCCTGTCAACAACCCTGACACGGACACATCTTCTCTAACCTCACACACATGCGGGTGCATGTAATCACATACTCTAAAATAATTACACATTGTAAACAAGATAAGAGGTTTTCCATGTCTTCAAGTGATGAAGGCTGCAAGTAGTTACGAGTTTTGCTACTTACAATGGCAGTGTGCAACTCTGTATGAACTGATGCAGTTCTATTAGTGACATGGATGAAATGGATCTTCATTATCATCACAGCAATGCCAAGCCACGGTCTGCATGTATTACAACAAGAGTTTTAGTACTTGACTGGCCTGCCCGCAGTCCAGTCCTGTCTGCCATTAAAAATCTTCAGCACATTATAAAGCACAAAATACGACAACAGATCCCAGATTGTTGAGCAACTTAATTTGCACATTAAGCAAGAAAGGGAAGGAATTCAACATTCCTCAGTTCCCAAATGTTTATTGAGTGTTGTTAAAAAGCAAGGAAACAGCTTTTTTGGAACGGGTTATACGGAAGCGTGTTGCATTCACTTGGAAAAAAAAGTCCTGTTTTTCTGACAAATTTTTGGGGGAGCTTTGTTTTGTTTGTTTGATTTTTTTCTGTTTTATTGAATATTTTTTGAGTTTTTTTTTTCAGTTTAAAAAAAATATTTTCCTCTGTTTTTCAGATTTTTTTCCCCTGTTTTTCTGAATATTTTTTTAAAGGGTTTTTCCCTCAGAGATTAGAGAATAAACCACAATACAGTATACACATTCATTCCTTTATTGAGAGCCAGTAAGTAAACATGACCATCTTATTGCATATGGAGGTATGCGGGAAAGTGTCTGTCTGCAACAAGTCACTTGGAGTTCAGAGTTCCCCCCAAAAAATTACTCTGAAAAACAGAACACCAGCTGTTTTTCTGAATTTTTTTTTTCTGTTTTTTTTTATATCACCCCCCAACCCCCCGTTTTTCTGAATAATCCCCCCAGACATAAAAAAAATTCAGTAAAACGGAAAAAAAATATTAAGAAAAACCGAAAATGTAAAAAAAAAGCTCCCCAAAAGATGTGTCAGAAAAACAGGAGTTTTTTTTTTTTTCTTCAACTGAATGCAATATGCTTCCGTAGTGTTACATGCAAATTCAAATTACATTAAAAATAAATGAATAAAATATACTTTTTTTTGAACATTAAATACTCTGTAGTGTATGCAATTGCGTATATGTTAAAAAGGATTTGTAAACTTTTATATTCTGTTTTTATTTACATTTTACACAATGTCTCAACTTCATCAGAATTGGGGTTTATAATTGCCAAAGTGAGACAAATATATATATTTTGGCCTTTTAGCCATTTCTTATAATTTTGTTCTGTTATTTGTGTTTCACTTTCTTAAATGTATCCAATCACTTCAAAGTTTAGTCTCACATGCAGGGAACCAGCTACTTTCTTTATTACATTAAACCCATCTTTATTACATTATTACAGACTTGTCGTATTTCAGCCCTCTGGCTTTTTGAAAATCAGGTCAAAGCTAGGTCTAACCATATTATGCATGTTGGTTGACTATTTCCTCCTAGATACCAAGCTATTGTTTAAACAAACTTGGTTCCCGTGGCATATTTTCTGTTTTCTCTGTGTTTTCCTCTATTCATTCAAGTTGTTTCTTTCTTTCATCTCATTGTCTGCTCCTGATGATAAAGAAAATGGATTCAGCTTCTTTCCGAAGGGTGGCACAAGGACATAAATTCAGTGTCTAGCAAGGTGGTCAATCGAATGGAGCTTTAAATAACTCATTATGCAGAGTGCATTGTTTTGAGCATACTTTCTCTCCCCACAAAAGATGGAGATAAAGAGAAGAAGCAAATGTCTCATTTCTATTCAGGTGACAATACCTAATAAAGCTCTCTTTTCTTCTCTCCTGTCATGCTGCTGGCATGTCCTGTACAGATGGACAAATGGGACTACAAAGTGCTGAAAAGCCAAAGTCAAACCATGTGATGCAGAACAGGGGTTTCCATTTCATGGGTTACGAAAAATCTGTTTCGCAATGTTATGCTTATGCAATAATATTGATTAATGATTTTAATTTTTTAACTTGAACAATAATTTAAAAAATGATTTGAAATATTACTTTTTTGCAGGGCAAGATTATATTAATAGTTTTCCCTGGGTATTGTGCATACACAAGACAGAGAATAACTGCATTAAAATGTTAGCAAAAATGTGGTTGTATAAAATCTTTAGTTATGCAGACAGATATTGGAGAATCTCACAAAAAATATGGAGAGATGACAAAAAAGTCATTGTCCATTCCTCCACAACACTTACTGTATAAGAGGTTGCTGGATATGTGGACATATTTTTATGCTTGTGATCAATAGAATTCAAAATATCCACTTGATCCAAGTAACGCATGTAAGTATGTGGTTGAGGATTTACAACAAATGCAATAATTTGAGTTTTTATTAACTCAACAATCAAATCATCTAAGTTTGCTGTCTTTTAACAAGTCTGCTAATTTGCCTTGTGTACTTATCAACAGCCAGCCAGAAGATTTGTAGGCTATGTATATACAGTATTATCAGAGTCAGAAAACTATTGTCTTATAAAGGGAAATTGGTGTTGCAGCAGGAGCACACAAAGGACAAGGTATACTATGACAATGTCAACGACATACTTTAAAAGCTAAAATTCAGGCACAAGAAAAAAAGCAAGGAAATACTATACGCTTACACAGGATAGCTAACATGTTCAGCCCATACCACATAACATGAATAGACAATAATCAGGTATTGCAAAAAACGCAAGCATGCAGATGACATTGACCGATTTGGATGCTGCATTACGGGTTCTGTGCTGGTTGCCCGGGATGCGATCCAGGGAAGAACCATTACCTTGAAGTTGCCGCCGTGGCAATAGCTGCCTCGGCTAACCGGGCTGGATTTGGATGAGGACCCACTTCACTGTCTTCTTGCTCGCTTCAATTTCTTCAATGGACTTTCGCACTATTCTAGTTAATAATGTTTAGTATCACAAACAATGTAAATTTTTGCCCATTCGACATCCATTGCAGCCTGATAATCCTGGAAGGGGAATATGCGGTTCCCTCTCATGGTTTCTAATTTTTTGCCTGTTTTTTTATTTTTCCTTGCCCTCTTGTGGGTCGATTAGGGGATGTCGTTGACATTTGTCAACTGCGGGCATTTGAAGCCCTTTGAGACTATTGTGTGATTAAGGGCTATATAAATAAACTTGACTTGACATGTGCAAATAAACAATGGTAGCTGAGAACATGAGCAAACTAAGGGCTAGATGCCATTAAGTAAATAAATTGCCCTGGGGATAAATGAAACCTGGAGCCTTTTTGTCCTTCTCCTAGGAGCACTAAACCGATGGCCTGAGGGCAAAAGCTCAAACTCATTTTCGAGGAGATGATTAGAACAATTCAGATAGCATTAGCCTTCCTCAGGCCCTGCCTATTATAGATAGACTTGAGCCCAGCCTGCTGACTTCCCGATATTTTCCATCAACAGCAGCAAATTTGCAAATGTGTGTGTTACTCAAGCTGCTGCTGAACTCATAAACCCATATATATATATATATATATATATATATATATATATATATATATATATATATATATATATATATGTATACACACATATACATAAAATTGTCTCAGGTTCATCCATCATCTACCGCTTATCCGGGGTCGGGTCGCGGGGGCAGCAGCTTTAGCAGGGAAGCCCAGACTTCCCTCTCCCCAGCCACTTCAACCAGCTCCTCCGACGGAATCCCAAAGCGTTCCCAGGCCAGCCGAGAGACATAGTCTCTTCAGCGTGTCCTAGGTTTTACCCGGGGCCTCTCGCAGGTGGAACATGTCCGGAACAGGAGCGTCCAGGAGGCATCCAACCAGATGCCCGAGCCACCTGACACTTGTTCCTCTTAACGCGGAGGAGTTGCGACTCGACACTGAGTCCCTCCCAGATGACCGAGCTTCTCACCCTATCTCTAAGGGAGAGCCCGGACACCCTGCGGAGAAAACTCATTTTGGCCGCTTGTATCCGGGATCTTGTTTTTTTCAGTCACGACCCACAGCTCGTGACCATAGGTGATGGCAGGAACGTAGATCGACGGGTAAATCGAAAGCTTTGCCTTTCGACTCAGCTCCTTCTTCACCACAACGGACCGATACAGCGTCCGCATCACTGCAGACGCAGCACCGATCCGCCTGTCGATCTCCCGCTCCAACCTACCCTCACTCGTAAACAAGTTCCCAAGATAATTGAACTCCTCCACTTGGGGCAAGATCTCATCCCCGACCCGGAGAGGGCACTCCTCCCTTTTCCGACTGAGGACCATGGTCTCGGATTTAAAAATTTATTTCATTTATTTTTAAACATTGGTGAATATGTGAATGTGCGCCAAACCTTGTCAAGCCGCACGCATCCGTGCTCGCCTGTGCGAACAACATTGACTATAAAGTGCAATCACACCGCCAGAAAATCCTCAACCCTCGTTTGGCGTTTAATGTATCATTAGCCAACATGTCTGCAGTGTGGGCCCATTTCAATTTATATTGTGCTTTGTCAAAATGCCAGTGCTAACTAAATATTTTATAATAATATCATAATTTTAATTAATTATATTAAATCCAATGATAGTAAATTGTGGCTTTTTTTTTCCCGTTTCGGTTTTCAATCAAGCATTTTTCATTTTCGGTTTTACAAAAAAACACACGCAAAGCGAAGAGTACTGCACAATCCTGTCAAATTTGAATGAATTAAAAACATATTGCTAAGTATATAAATCCGACTCCAATATCGTGAAAAACAGAGCCCACCTACCAGCTGTAGGATGCTGTGGGCGTGTCCGTTAAATCCACTGGAAACACGCTCGACCTTCAACTATCACATTCACGTCCGAACATTATGTGCTCAAGTGCCTGTACTCAAATGGAGGCTGAAAATTGTGTGCCACTGTGTTTGATAAATAGTTAACTTCCCCTTGAGTGTCTGTTATGTGGAGACCCACACATAACAACACAGTTTGAGCCGTTAGGGTATTGGATGACCCAGCCGCAGTCGAGCTTGCTCATTAACTTGCGCCCTAGTGAACATAATAAACAGTTACCTTCCATTTAAGTGTCTCTGTTATGGGGAGTTACACATGAGGACAAAGACGATGGATTATTGAAGGGATCCAATGGCGGTCTGGCGGTCCGCAAGCCCACAAGTGACTAATAGCTACCAGCAGCTACGAGCACACCATTTCACAGTTGCCAGGCAAGATGCAGTGAAAACATAATTAATTTCCATTGCATCTTTGAACCAAGGGCACCATCTAGAGGAGTAAAAAAATGTTGCAAGGGCTTCATGAGGCAATTTAGTCACTTTTAAGGGTTTGTTAAGTGATGCGCTTTTAAATTTAATGGTCTTCAAATTATATGAGACGAGGAGGAAACATCCGGTAAAAATACTTTACTTATTTTGAAGTGAAATACATTTTAGAGCCTGTAGTTTTTTACTTTTACTCGAGTAATTATTTGGATGAGTACTTTTACTTTTACTAAAGTAATATTTTATGCAAGTAATTGTACTTTTACTCAAGTACCGAATGTCAGTACTTTTCCCATCTCTGGCCGCCTGTCTTCTAGATGAACAACCCCAAGACCTGGATTATCAAAGACCTTGTATCAATCTGGTTCCTTCAGCACTTCATTCCTCAAATTAGGGATTACCTGAACAATTTGAACATGGAATTCAAAGTGTCGGTAATCACAGACAATGTTGGCGGTGAACATGGGGGTTTATATTACAAGGGAGGTCAGACCAACTTCCACACGACAACACCACCTCCCTCCTCCAGTCTATGGACCACGGCATGATTCATGCCTTCAAGGTGTGCTACAATCACAACTCTCCCCAACTCCTTCTAAAAGCAGTGGATATTGTCGAAGAATTTACGCTGAGGAAATATTGGTGTACATTTACGATTGCCACATATCAAACTGTCATCGGCCAATCTCTGAAGGACATAAAGGACAAAATAAGCACTTAATGCGTGAAGGAAGAAATTGCGGATGGAATTTGTTTGTGATAGGGCTGCCTTCCTACGGAAATACAAAACACAGCCATAAGTCAGGCAGGATGTGCAAAAGCAGGTTAAAAATTGTTTGCTAACACAAACAGATGCTGAAATCTACTAACCTGCCACAACCAGGATTGTGTCTGTGAATTACCATACTGGTCATGTTGCGCTTTCTGGAAAGAATGTGAACCATCAATTGTGAAACCAATCAATTGTAGCTGATGTTGCATCTTTAAATAGCGTGTCTGAAAGACATGTGCAAACCAACACTCCAAGTGGTGCCAGTATAAGCGCAGGTATCAATGAGACGCTGTGGGGAGAACTTTTCCACTTGTTTTTTATCCCAATCTATTCAGCAAAGCAATTTGAACATTTTGAATCATCATGGCTGACTTGCAGCTAGTCACAAGAAAGAGTCATTTCTTTCAACTCTACAGTTTGTCTACCTCAATGTGGCAGTTTTTGATATATGGTAATTGATCTCAATGAGAAATTTAGTAGTTCAACCAGGAAGGGATTGTGGTTGAACTTCTACATATATTGGGATCATTACAAATGAAATATAACCAAAAGTAATAAAGTGTACTATAATTACACTGTATATTGTCAATAGAATTCAAATGAATGTCCAAAAAGGGATGATACAATGAATGAAAAATGAGAGAACTTACATTTTGATTGAGTGTACTGAATAAAGTCACATTTGCTATATGCTCTCTTGGTAAAAACAATTTCTACTGGCCAAACCAAGTTTCGTAATGCAAGAAGTTTGACGTGCCAAAATGAAATAAGTGCTACTATTTCTGCTTTAGCCAATTATTTTTAGGGAAGAACAGCACACAGAGCCAAAATCCAATATCCTTTCCAAAGGACTATCATTCTACTGTTCCACAGTTATGACGTGCATTTCTCTGTGAGAGCTCAAGACAGTCCGGTATACTTCTGCTGTCGGGCAGATCCTCCCAAATGGCAGCAACGCCTCACACAGAACACTTACTCCTTTCTCATCTCACATTTTCTCCCAAGAAAGATCATTTACTCACTTCACAGTCCTGTTTTTTTCTTTCTTTCTCCATGCCTTCTTTTTTACAGCAACACTCACCTTAGTGGCACCTAATCTAATTTTCTTTTCCGTGATCCATTGGGACTGTAACTCCATTCACCCGCATCCTTTTTTGGCTTTGAGAGAAATTGTGTGTATAGTAAAGATTCTATTGTAGCTCTTGCATCACCCAGAGAGCAGTGGCATAGGACAAGGGTGAAATGAGATGCAGTACATCAGTACAGTCACTGATAACCAATATTCCAAGGATTCTTGTCCTGCACTTAGTTTGATGCAAGGTCAATTTTCCATTTGTAAGAGTAAGCAATATACATTTTGCTTTTTTATAACCCCTCCACCCCCTCCTACCTCCCCACCTTCTCTGTTTGTCTGTAAAGCCTTGACTTTTGGTCAAGTTACATTTTTGGCCTACACTGTTTCTCCTATTTTAAACATCCTTGTCAGTTCCACTGCTCTGTTTTCAAAACTACATTTTGTCATTTGAATTCACATTATTCAAATTACTTCATAAATATTAATGCAGAGGTCTCCGATGGGCTATGCAAGAGAAGCTACTGGCGGCCTTCTAATCCCACAACTCTGGTCAGGGAAATTAGTCGATACGACATCTGAATAGCAAGTATTGCTAGTATCTGAAATTGACAAAGACAAGGGGCATGTTTTTAATTGGGAACGAGAGTTTTCTGTTTTTAATGGACTGATATCCACCCTTAACAAAGACCTTTTCCACAAAACCTAGTGACTTGTCACATTGAAAAACTATGGAAAATCTGCGTGCACAGAAATAAATTGTCCTGGCAGGAGACCAGAATCGTGCTTCTGGCCTATCAAAGTGTCAACTTGTACATACTGCAGATAATCTGAAATATAGCTGCAATAGAAACAAATGCATTTGATGATGATTAGTGTGATATCTCACCCTTTGACACTTACTCTATGTTGCAGCTAAGTGATATGGCTAACATAAAAAAAAACTGTAAAAATCTGAAAACACAAAATTAAAACTCAGCACTCTATAGCACAAAACAGTGCAAGCAAATACAAATAGCATCGCCGGTTTAAATTCCTGGCTGACATATGCAGTATTGTACTGATTCATTTCTGTTTTTTGGGCATGTTGTTGTATTATGTTATATCTAGAAACACATTATTTTACCTGCTAATCTTTTGTGCATAGTTGAACGTTCCATTGGAATGCAAGACTTGTTATAAGTGTACTGTACCAACTACTCTCCATTTACCCTTATATCAATTAGCATGGCTCTTTTCTTTTCTCTCATTCTTGCCTGGACTGTCACATGATTGGCTACTACTTGTTCTGATGATAATTGTCAGAAATTTATCTTATCTGCTGCCAAGGAGGCAAGGATTACTGACATTGAGGGCCAGCGTCTCACCATGGAGCGAAGTGTTTTGCTGCGCTAGCTAGCCATTTACAGCTCACGTGTGCAACAAGTTCGCTTTAAGGTCTTAGCATTCCCCCATTAGTTTCCAAGTAGTCAGTATAACAGGGAGGGTCTGTTTTTTTATATAATTTATTTATTTGATTTTTTAGCTCAGTGGGTGGTCAGACATGCTTGAAGCCATTCTCAGACTGAGGAAGAAAGAACAACATTGTCAACAAGTGTATTCATAATTGGTCGGTAGACCAAATTTCTACCATATTTATTGATTACACAATACATCCCTAGTGAACATCAAATAATTAAATATTTTTTTCTACTGCTTAACACAACTTACACAGAGTCATGGGCAGGATACACAATGGACCTGTTACTGGTCAATTACAATTGAGGCAGTCATTCATCGATCCATTGGACTCTGCACGCAGCACTTCTGCATATAGAGTTGATGCATTTTTTTCCACTTATTCGGGATTGGGTCTCAGATGGGACTGAACAATTTGGCAAAATGATTTGTCATTTTTTTAATTAAATATTAACATTTAATATGCGATTATTATTATTATTTTTTTTAATGTCTTCTTTTTTAACCCATCCTCTTTGGCTGCAATGTAATGTAGCATGGAGGAGCTGTATCCCTTTTAAGCAGGAACAGTTTATCTGCTCAAAGGTTTTATATACTGCATGCCACTGTAGTCTTTTTTCCCCCCAAGGTCCTCCTCTCATGCATGTGAAATGATAAATAAATGCATTTTTCTTAATGGAAATTTAAAACGTTTTTATTACAGAACCCTTCCCATGAGTAGTGTCTTCTTTTGCTGTCCTTTTTTTTTTTTTTTTTTTTTTTTTAAATATAATGAAGATTGTAAATTTTTCTTTTTTTTCCACTTGGTTTTGGGGTTATTTTGGGCAAAATGTGTTCCTTCCATAAAACAATAATGGAAATATGTTAGGGGTCAAGTTCCGTAACACAAACTAAGAGAGAGAAGTGTTTTGGAAAGGTTCAGAGGAGAGATAGTGATTCACTGTATTGGTAAGGATGATGAGGATGGAGCTGCCAGGCAAGAGAGCAAGAGGATGATCCAAGAGAAGATTGATGTACTGTATGTATTAAGGTAAGATCGATGTTAAAGTGGAGAATGTAGTATGTCTGAGATGGAAAAGGAAGACGTTCTGTGGCGGCCAAAGAAAAATATATAAATAAACAAATAAATAAATATGGAAATTGATTACATTTCTACTACTTCTTTAAACCAAGAGTGCCAGCAAAAGGAGTCGAAAAATATCACACGTGCTTCATGAAGCCACATTATCCCATTACTACCTGAAACTGAATGAGTACTTCTACTCAAATAGGTTGTGAAAGGAAACAATGGTGACACCTAATGGCCATCTCGGGTGAGCTACATACTGTACATGTACACAAAATGGCTCAGACAATCAATAGTTGAACACACTTTGCAGCAAAATATTTTGGGGCAAGGTCATGAGCGAGTGTAGATTAAGGAAGGGGAAGCACAAACATTCGATCCCCTCCATTGACAAGATTTTCTTGGAAGATGGTCGTTGACGATCGTGTGTCTCTACAGGCATGATGAAGGGGCATTCAGCCAATATCGTCCAGCCGTGTCCACAAATGGGCAGGCATCAACTTGGCCAAACTTACATCCGCAGTCCCACCCCTCATGGACAAATTATTTTTCGTTGGCATCAAACTTGGCCGGTCGCCCCCGGCATCCACTGTACTTTGCCGCTGGTTAGCAGGAGGCGCTTTGAACTACGCATGCTGCCCAAATTTTTTTTTACAATATTTTTCCTTTTTTTGACAAAAAGTCAGCCTCACCGGAAACTCAACAAATCGATTCAATGGTTCACTGGTTCTATTTAAACCCCAAACCACAGTACTGTGAGGTAAATATACAAACCACTCAATCACAATGCTCCATTTGAAATTACTTTGCACACTACAATGTTGTACGGTAGGTTAGTTGCTTACATTAAAATTAAGACCGTTTGATGTAGTGATGCAGAGATGGATGTGTTTCTGTCTGTCCAGTTGGGAATGACAAAGCAAATACAAAAAGCGGGTGGAAGCCTGCAGGTCTTTTCTCTTTTGTTTCATTGAAACCTCATTAAATATTTGTAATCCTGCTGCCAGTCTAGTCACAAACACATTTTAGATGCCTACCATCTAAAAAAAGAGATTACAGGTACAATGCCATGAAAATGTATTGGCCCTATTTTTAAACATTTTTTTGCATAGTTTCTTTTCCCACTTCAATTTTAAAAAGCGCATATAAATCATGAATTAACTGGGGCCGATCACATTTTTTGAAAGGTTAGTTCATTTTTATTAACCACAATCAAGCCTAACCCGAATCCTGACTACCTTAAGACCTGTTCAACGACAAATTACCTGTCTGACAAAATTAAGTCAGCCAAAAGATCTCAAGACGCTGCAAAAAAAAAAGAAGCCACAATCCAAAGAAATTCAACAATCGATGAGAAATAATGTAGTTGACATCTATCTATCTGGAAAGGTTTACAAAGCCATTTGTAAAACTATAGGACTCCAACGAACCACAGGGAGAGCCGTTATCAACAAATGGAGAAAATATGGAACATTGGTGAACAGCTGGCCTCCAAAAATCACCCCAAGAGCAAAGTGATGACTCATCCGGGAGGTCACAAAAGAACTCAGGACAACATCTACAGAACTGCAGTCCTCCCTTGCCTCTGTTCATTTCAGTGTTCATGACTCAACAATAAGGAAAAGTCTGGGTGAAAAGCAGAGTTCTAAGCGAAAACCACTGCTGGCCAAAAAGAACATAAAGGCTTGTCATACTAATGAAAAAACAAAACAAAAAACATCTGAATGATTCCCAGAACCAGGACCAACTATTTAGAAAGTTTGTTTGTCTCACTACACCTGGCGAAAATGTAACAAAGCATTTCAGGCAAAAAAAAACAACAAAAAAAACTAATTGCATGAATTATAACAGAAGAGCGGTTTAATCAATTCCAATACGGTGAACTACTCACATACACCAACTTTTGTACCGTTTATCCTCACTAGGATCACTGATGAGCTGGAGTCCATCCACCTGAACTAGTCGCCAGCTAATCACAGGGCACATATCACAGATTCAGGGCCCACTCAAACAATTGATTTCAAATATTTGTTTGTTTATTTTTACATTATTTATCTTCCAGCTCATAAAAGCCACTAAAACAGGATGTCAAAATTTCGAATAATATGAAGAAATCAGGATGCATACTTCCCAGTGTTTTGCATGGGGTGGGTGGGGGGGGGGGTGTTGGATGGATGGTATTTTCAAAAACGGTATGTCAATCTTTAATAGTTGGTTGGATTCCTTTTACCTTAACCACTACTCCGATACGCTGTGGCATTGCCTGGGGGTCCTGGAAGCCCAGGCTTTTTTTTATGCTTGCTGTCAGCTCTTTGTTTTTGGGTCTGGTGGCCCTCATTTTCTTCTTGATAGTACTATATTGTGGCCCTCATTTTCCTCTTGTAATACAAGTACTATCAAGAAGAAAATGAGGGTCACCAGACCCAAAAAACAAAGAGCTGACAGCAAGCATCAAGAACACCTGGGCTTCCAGGACCCCCAGTCAATGCCACGGCACATTTAGGCACTGGTTAAGGCAAAGGGAATCCAAACAAATATTGAAGATTGACATATAGTTTTGAAAATAGCATCCATCCATCCATCCATCTTTTTTCCCCCAATGCAAAACACTGGGAAGTATGCATCCTGATTTCTTCGCATTATTCAAATTTTTGACATCCTGTTTTAGTGGGTTTTATGAGCTGGAAGCCCAAATAATGTAAAAATAAACAAATAAATAGTTTAAATCACTTGAGTTGTGAGAGCTGAATCTATAATCTATAAAAGTTTTACTTTCTAAATGGAATTACAGAAATTATTCAACTTTTTGAGGATATTCTAATTATTTGACAAGCACCTTTATCCATGTACATTGTAAATTCTCACTGAAGGCATCAAAACTATGACAAATACATAAATAAATAGCCACCCTTTTCGCTGATTACTTTTTGCACATTGTTGGCATTCTCTCGATGAGCTTCAATATGTAGTAACCCTGAAAGGTTTTCCAACAGTCTTTAATTTGCTCCCGGAGGTAAGAATGTCAAGAGTACGCAAAGAAGTAACCAGAGCAAAGATTGGCTATTTTGAAGACTCTATAATATAAAACATGTTTTCAGTTATTTCACCTTTTTTTTGTTCAGTACATAACTCCACATCAGTTCACACATAGTTTTGATGCCATCAGTGAGAATCTCCAAAGAAACCAGTCATGAGAATAAAGTAAATGCATTGAATAAGAAAGTGTGTCCAAACTTATGGCCTGTACTGTATATATACATATGTGTGGAAATTAATGGACTAGTTCATTAATCAAGTGACACTAATGTACACAGTTAACATACCAGTTTTCAATGTACCATACACATTAAATTGCAATAAATATTGCCCAAATAGTTCCCATCGAAAAAGCTTGACCACACCACTCCCTGGACTGACATTTTTGACAATTATCTTCTCATAATCATCCACAATTTTTCACACCAATACTTGTCCAAATGGTCTGAGCGGTATAAATTTAAATGCAAATTAGGTTGCGTGTGAATATTCATTATACTGAATGGTCACAAAATATCAGCCAAACCAATGCACTTAAAAAAAAAAAAATCCCTGGGCAGCTGTGCGTGAAGGCAGCCTGTCTGATGTGAATTTCCTCTGCCACATATGGCTTTGTATTCTGGGATTGTGTTTAAAAAAAACAACAACACTACTGCAGTGTTCTGCCTGCTATGCTTTTTATGAGAAGTTGTGCTGGTTGAGTACCCATTAGAAATTTAAAAACAGTCACAGCAATGTCTTCAAATGAACCTCATAATCAGCCCCAAAAAGGATTGTGTGATCTGTGGCTGCACAAAATGTAATTTTTTTCAGCTAACACATAAATGACCTAATCTTATGATCACTGCCTTTAATAGAAACGTCAAAAGGCAGATATGAATGAGGGCTAAAGTTAAAGGTCAGAGAAGTAGTGAGTGTGGAAACAAAATGAGCAGCAGTAATAATAATGACAGACAATTCCGTCTTTGCTGCCCTCTGATGGAATGGCCCTTGTCCACTGAAGTAGTAAATCTTACAAAAGACAACAGGTTGTTCTGATATCACCACAATCAAAGAAAAGTTCTGATTTTAAAGGGAATCATAGAAGCCACTCACATTGGCCGTGAAGCTAGTCGGCTGTGTTTACATCAACAACAGCGCAAAGGCATTTTCTAACTGCGCTCGTCTGGGAAAATAATAAAATGAATAAAACTCCACCCAGGAGCACAATTAGTCCACACTTTATGCTAAAACTTGCACTGGACATGAAGATAGAGCCCATTAACTCTAATGGGAATATATGGTTGAGCAATCATTTGGTTAAGTGGGGTGGATCAACATAGTCTATTGCTTATCTGAGTGCCATGCTGGGATTCCAGCATAGTTGGGCTTAAAGGGTTCCATTAAAATGAACCCTGAGGCTATGGTGACAGGCTTCTTTTTGGTTCTCAAAACACTCTGTTGATCAATCATTCCCGAACATGTCGTTGTGAGAAATCATCATGGGGAAATTATTACACTCAATTTATCCAAAAATGAACGTTTTGTTCATCTATCTATGCCAGCAATGTATGGTGACATGCTGGCATAGGGTACAACAAACTTTCATCCTGTGAGTATCACTTTATGTTCAATTAAACAAGCCCAGAATTCACACTATAAATTTTAAATTAAATAGAGACGAGATAATCGTTTTTCAGTACAGTAATCCTAATTTTTTGTTTGGTGTTGTATTGTTAATTTTTTCTAATATAAAATACAGTATATGTCTTGTCTCAATAAAGGTTGCGAGAAAATGACTGAGGTAAGTGCTTCACAGTGCCAATATTGCAATTTAAAAAGATGGACTAAACAACTGTACAATATAGCCGATGGCCAGAATAACATCAGTTCATAGTTCATAGTTTCACTTTTTGTGTGTGCATATTATACCGGCAGTGGTCCCCAGTGGGAAATTCAATTTACTGTGCATCTAGACGCAGACACTGACAGGAGTCAGGGCACAGACCAGTGTCTCTCCAACAAATCGACTTTTTTTCTAGCTACATACAGTATGTGCCTGGATAGAAGGTAAGTGGGTAAATAGAAAGGTGCATGGATGAAATTATTTAATACATTAAATTGATAGATTAGTTAGATGCATAAGTATTAAGAAACAAACACTCAATGCCTATCAACGAAGGCACGCTGCCTGCCATAAGATTAGGACTGGGTATTGGAAACAGCATCACGATACAATGAGTATCATGAGACACAATACGATACATATGCTATATACAGTACTAATTTTATGAGTAAAACATTGATGTTTTAAAATAATGCTAAAAAACATAAAAGAACCAATCCTTTGAATGGCTGCCTTTAAAGTCCCATCACTACTGCTGATATACACGGATACACTCTAGTTTCTTGGTCTGGCGGAACTACAAAGAGGAGATTGATGGACAGAGGTTCTGGACTGTTGCATATTCATTCGGAAGTAATGTTAGCTATTCATTCTCCAGCCCTATAAGATGGGACACAGAAGAAGAGAGTGTGCGCACCATTTTGGAATTCCTCAGACCCAATCTTGCTATCAAATAAACCTGGATCAATCAAAGAAAGCTGTTTCCAGATGTTTCTTCACCATTTCCCATTTTTATCCTGACAACATCCGGAATTGTCAGGATGATTCCACCACAAAGAATTCACTTAGTCTGTCTTAAGCCCGAGTTCAGATGGATTGACTAAATACAACATTCAGTCTATCCATTGGGGAAAACACTCATCATTGACTTTCTCCAAAGAGAATGAATAACGATGAGCTAACAATCTTGAAAGCCAGTCTTTCAGAAAAAGCTTTTTCATGCTGCTGCTTTATTGCTCCCACAGATGAACATTCATCAACTGTTGTGTTAAAGGTGAATGACAATTGCGAGAGCAGCTGGCCCTTCTGGAATTTTCCTCTCGGGGCAGTTCCATTTCACATCCTGCAGATGGCAATTTAATCAAAGTGATCCAATTGCGATTTATTTGTTTGGATTAACGTTTAAATATTTTGGGTAATTTAGTGTGTTGGTGTCTGTGTTCTTCTTATATACAAGTTTATGTGTCCTTTCTCCATCCACACAGCCACTTTACTTGCCAACACATTGGAGAGATGAGTAGAGTGCCAACGATTCAGAGCAAAATGATTGGCACATCCTGCAGAGCAAGTTAAAAATGGTTGTTTTAACTTGGTCTGCAGGATGAACCTTGTTAGCTCCTCCGCTTCCATGCTGCAGACTGGAATTAGCGGCACCAATTCAATAGAGGCTTTGAAGTCAGAAACACTTCACCCTTCGGAAGTGATCTGAAATCAGCGGAACTCTCACTGAGGGATTTCCTGATACTGATAGCACTCACTTCACTTGGAAGTCTCACTTCATTTGTATTCACTGATACAGCTATTAGTCCCTTTATGTGTTGTCTGCACATAAAAAGCCAAATATTTTTTTTCCCACCCAAAAATATGACAAGAACATAGTTTAGGGAAGGTCTGCCACACTCACTTCACTCGAGATTTCGGCAGGAAAATCAGCACGACCGAATTAGATCGTTAACAAGACATGCATCGAAAACGTTAATGTAGTAATCCATCCAAACCAAACAATGCAAATTTTTTCAATCTGATTCAATTGATAAAAATAATCACGATGTCCAAGGCGATGTGTTTCCCGGACCTGTGCACAAACTGGATTTCTTACCGTATTTCCTAGCTCATAAGAATGACACTTAAACATTCACTTTCACACATATATATATATATATATATATATATATATATATATATATATATATATATATATATATATTTTTTTTTTTCTTTTAAAGAGGCTAATATTTCCTTAATTACTACCATGTTTCCCTGAGGCCTTATCTACATCGATTATCTCAAGAAGTTGTTACTACTATTATTAGAAAAACAAAACAAAATGCAATTCTTCTTGAAAGCAAATTAAATTGTTGATAATATTGATGAATAATGATATAACAATCTGCTATCTTAATGTAGTCTGTGTATCTCAGAAGAGAGTGCAGATCTACATGTTCATGTGTGAACCCACAATTGCATTGCTGTGCTACACTGACATACTGTATGCATTCGTGTTTCCCTCCTCCGACCTTCGTCCACTGCATCTCTCTTAACCTTGTTGTGAATAACATCCCCTCCTGGAACCATTTGTGACACAAGGCCAAAGACAAACACAAGCCAGATGACCCTTATTTTCACAACAGTGCACTCTGCACAAATGTGTGTCTTATATTTCCATGAGCCAGTTTGCAATATGGAAGTTGGAATCACCACAATGCTACAACTGTTTGTAGCTTTTAGTTGACACACAACAATACAACATCATGTTCAGTGTGTAGCAGATTTTTTTTATTTTTTAGTGGTATTAGCACCAAATGGAGATCCAATAAGACATGTTATCTATTTAAGGCATGTTCAGTTGTGTACATAATACAGTAGTATAATGTAATAAATGTTATATAATGCCCCATTATCAGAGACCATTTGCCATTCAGCGTTGCCATACAACATTGACAACACCTGCTTAAGCGCACAACTTAATCAATCAGCCCAAGAGAAACCAAGTCAAGGTGATAGCAATGAGACAGCCATTAAACGTAATGGATTATGACAGAGAAATGAAGCTACCTCATCTTAATTCTTTAAAGTAGTGACATTGTGCACCATAAAACATATTGTCTTTAAAAATGAACCCAATAATGCAGCTGTATTGCAATACCGCACACACTGTATAGAAAGTGGTGTCTGCCAGTTTGTTTCATTCATTTGTCTTCTAAACCTTACACTAGTGAAATGCAGGGAGCAGGTTGGTAATGGAGGTCTTCAATTATTGCAACTGCAGTATGTGCCTTATCTTTTTAATGAAAAACCTGTGCGTGCCAGCACTGTATTCATCACAACTTTGTAATGTCGCAAACCGGTTTGCATACATCCATATCAATGGGGTAAAGACTGTACAGTAATGCATCATGTAGAAGGGAATTTCTTGAATTTGCAATAACTGATTGGTTCATTGAAAAGAAAAAAAAAATCACATAGCCGACCTTTTTGGGTAACTTAAGCCAAAAAATATTAAAACCAAAATAATGAGATAAAGCATCAACACAACCACCTTTCTGTCTTCGGTCTATAACACCAAGATGGAGCAGTGATTCTCTAATTACAGTATGTTTTATATTTCATATATCAGCACACTCGAGCTGCATTCTCTTCTTTGGGTTGGCACCCTCATCAGCTCAAGTGAATTGTTCCCACAATCCAAGGTAGAGAAGAAGCTGCATCCTTTTAGAGTGCATTCACACATGCAGTGCTGGGGTCAGGGAAGTGTTCCGCACTTCAGCAGAGACACAAATTACTTTACTTTATGTGAGTGGTCAGAATAGAGGACAGGATTTTTTTCTTGTTAACAAAAGTAAACAAACATGCTCAGAGAGCACAGACCTCCAACAATACTTCAACATTTGTAATCCCTGTTTTGAAATATTAGAATTCTCTCTAAAAAATGGTAAGGTTTAATCTACCTTTGGAATTTGATCAATGATCATCATCATCATCATTAGAGGCTTTGAAGATAAAGTCAGAGAGGCCAGGCTGAGATAGTTTGGACATGTGCAGAGGAGAAATCGTGAGTATATTGGCAGAAGGATGCTGAGTTTCCAAATGCCAGGCAGGAGGTCTAGAGGAAGACCAAAGAGGAGGCTTATTGATGTAGTTAAAGAGGATATGAAGGTAGTTGGTGTGAGAGCAGAGGATGCAGAGGACAGGGTTAGATGGAGGCAACTGATTCGCTGTGGCGACCCTTGAAGGGAAAAGGCGAAAGGAAAAGAAGAAGAAAGAATTTGATCATTTCTTCTAGATCCAATACAACAAAATATAACAAGGGTCTATATGAGTATAAGAAGTTGCATCCTAGTCTGTTTTGTAATCTACATTAAAAATGAACATCCATCCATTCATTTTCTGAACCGCTTATTCCTCACAAGGGTTGCGGGCAGGCATGGGGAGTAACGGAATACATGTACCAGCGGTACGTAATCAGAATACAATTTTTTTGATGTCGTGTGGCCCGTTTAAAAAGCTTCACGGGCAAAAGGAAGAAGTGGCGTCCGGTATTCACTGTTTGGAAACTTGCTGAAGGATCGATTTATGTTTAACAAAGAAAATGTTCCCTCCCATCAATTCACTATTTAAACGCCCATACACAATATACACGGTTAAACTCGTGACTGGGAGAAAAGTTTTGCAGTTAATATCAGGCATGGTCATCCTCATATCATTGAAATGTTGCTTTCAAAAGCATCATTTTCCATTTTCTCCCCATTCCACATGACAGCATCAACAGCTTTGTTAGCAAGCAAAGCTTTACTTTACCTCATTGGATGACTATCTACAGTATCTATCTGTCTATCTATCTATCTATCTATCTATCCATCCATCCATCCGTCCGTCCGTGAGGTGTGGTTGCTTTCAGTGACAGTTCGAAACAGCATATGGCCGTGAATCAATCAATCAACCAACCAACCCATCTATTCATACATTTTAATGTGTGTCAATTATCCAAGGGTTTTTGCTAGTAGTAGGCTGCCTGGGTCCCTATCACCCGCAAATAGCAGTGGCGCACTAAATATAAATATATATTGTGGTGATATTAATTTTTATTTTGTATTCATGAGCATACTTGGTATTAGAGTAATCCAAAAGTAATCCAAAGTAAATAAGTTACATTACTTTAATATCATGGTACTTGGATTACATTACTAACTACATTTTTTAGCAGGCAACTTGTAACTGTAACGGAATACATTTTAAAAGTAACCTTCTCAACCTTGGTCCCGGGGGCTGCTGAAGCCTATCCCAGCTGGCTTTGGGCAGTAGGCGGGGTACACCTGAACTGGCAGGGCACACAACCATCCACACTCACAATCACACCTAGGGACAATTTAGAGACTTCAATTAACCAACTATACATGTTTTTTCGGAATGTGGGAGGAAACCAGAGAACCCAGAGAAAACCCACGCAGGCACGTGGGAGAACATGCAAACTCCACCCAGAAAGGCCGAATCCCGGACTCGCTCTCACGTCCTCTACACTGGGAGGCGGACGTGCTAACCAGTCCAAAATGAACATGTTGGATGGAATTCTTCATATTAAACAATAATTGGGATTTCAGATTCACTGGTTTTAATCTTGGTTACCCTGTAACTTGGATAAAAACTGTATATGAAATGTTTTTTAACAATAGAGAAAATAATGTTGGTGGTGTGCCTTTTTTTGTGGATAGATTTTTTTGTGTCTCTCAATCACTTTCACACAGTTCTCCAAACAGCATCATCATTTGCACCACAGCTTGTGCATTTCTCAAAATGTTTAGCACAAACTGCAAAACTTGGGGACTTATCTGCAAAAGTCCATTTCACCATCAAAATGGCTCACTTGGTAAGCAAAACAAAATAATTAATTTTGGTAGCAAAAGTAAAACAATAAGTGATATTTTTTTTCTGGGGCAGTATTGAAAAAAAATCCTACCCATGAAAATAATTGATTATACACAATCATAAAAAGTTGACAAAGTTGTCACCACTGATATACAGTGTAGACATGCAATACTAGTTAAACTTGGGCAATTTTAATAGAAGTACTGTATGCTATTCAGCTGAAAGTCTTGAGGGCACAAAAATAAACTATTCTGGTTGTGTGGTATACTGACATGCAGTTTCCTTTTAATCCATGGTTCATTTGAAATCATACTGGGGGCCAATTAGTTTTGCATTCTGCACTCAGGATGGGAGGAATAATTTCCAAGGCTGCAATCACTGTAGTAATTTTGTGGATGAGAAAAAAAATGAAGAACCTAAGGACATGTTTTCATTCAATATTTTAAGGGAAGCACACACAGAATGATGCCATGTGACAGCTTTCACTCAGTTAGACTAATGATGTAACTGTCTGATGTCAAATTCCATTTCTCAGTCCCTTAAGATAAGGACAAGTGGGATGATTGTTCAACAACTTGGGATATCTGCAAGTCAAAGCTGCACAGAAAGGTCACACTCATTTGTCTGTGCTCTCAGAGAGAGAGAGAGAGAGAGAGAGAGAGAGAGAAAGAGAGGATGTACTCTGGACACTACAATCACATTTGAATATTTAAATATTTTCCAAGAGGACACGATGGCCCACAGTAATGGTCCTGATGCTGTCTTCCTTCTTTGAGATATGTCTGCAACTTCAAAATGAAAAATAGACTTCACAGAGATCCATTTGTACAACAGATGGCACATACTGGAGTTCGGTGCTTATCTTGTGCAACAGGAGTCACCTTCTATGAAATGACATGCTCACAATATCTGAAAATATTCCAGATGTATGTGTCCTGTTGCACGCTTTTTGTTCTGTGTGTGTGTGTCTCTTTAACGAATAACCAAAGCTAACACTCCAGCCCAAACCAAACCATTGTTTATTTGCTATGTACTGCTGCAGAATAGAAAAAAATATAGACAAATGTATTACACAAAACTTTGTGTAGGGCAAAGATTGGACAAGGAAGCATATTCCATTGTGACACAACATCAATTTGTGTGTATATTTTGTACTATATAATTTGACCAAAAAGTTGGTCGCTAGCGTGCAACATAATCATTTAATGATCCCCAGAAGGGAAATACATGTGTTACAGTAACACAAAGTACATTATTAAAAAATGTAATATAATAAAGAAAAAAGAAAAATGCAAAGAAACTGTTATATATGACTATCCATCCATCCATCCATTTTCTTGACCGCTTTTCCTCACAAGGGTCGCGGGGGTGCTGGAGCCTATTCCAGCTGGCTTCGGGCAGTAGGCAGGGTACACCCTGAACTGGTTGCCAGCCAATCGCAGGGCACACAGAGACGAACAACCATTCTCACAATCACACCTATGGACAATTTGGAGTGTTCAATTAACCTGCCATGCATGTCTTTGTAATGTGGGAGGAAACCGGAGTACCCGGTGAAAACCCACGCAAGCACGGGGAGAACATGCAAACTCCACCCAGGAAGGCCGAAGCCCGGACTCGATCTCACGTCCTCTGCACTGGGAGGCGGACGTGCTAACCAGTCATCCACCGTGCTGCCTTTATATATATGACTACTTTACTATAAATATCTGGCATTGAGTCTATGGATGAGTCTTTTGATTGAGGTTGAAATCGAAAGGGATTTATAGTGACAAGCTGCGGCCCACACCTCTGTTGTTCAATTTGATGGCAGTGGGCACAAAAGAGTGCCTGAAGTGTTCACTTCTGCTCCTGGGTGTAGGATGTGCCACAGCTCATTATAGAGTATGTGAGAGTTGTTGTCCAAAATGACACATATCATCTTTTGTCCTCCACTCAACTAGGGTCTTGAGTTTGTACAAATCTAGACCAACCACAAAGTGGGCTTTCCTCACCGTCTTGATGCCACCCCAACAGCACACGACCGCAAAGGAGAGTGCGCTGGGGACCATAGATTTAGTAGATTCTGAGTAGCCTATTGGAGCAGTGGTTGAAATAGTTGTAGTGGTTGGTAGTTTGTTTATGTTTATTTTGCACCTTCCGTATTTTTACATACCATCAATTTTCTGGTTAAGGACAAAATTACGGTTTTTGAAAGATTTGATAAGATAAGATAAAATAAGCCATTTACATGCGCGAGTCGATTAACTCCCTTACATGGTAATTCGATCGACCACCGTGTAATTTGTCAGTTTTGTTTATCTTTGCTTGTGTATTTGGTTTTATTCGGGTTTGAGGGAAAGGCTGTTTTTGGTTTGGGTGGGTAGCTTTTGCGGAAAGCCAGTAAATATTTTCTGAAAACAAGAGATGGATTTGGTTGGTGTGTCATGTTTTGGCTTTATAGCATGGCAAGCCACACCCACTTGGACAGCTTACTATCGACCGCGACTTAGCCCATTTCAAAACAAACCATGCAATCTAACGTGTTAATTTGTCGTGACGTATTCTTTGTGAGCAGCGTCACTCTTCGGCATAGGAAATCCATCTTCATAACATTCGAAATGGACGCACAGGAGAGACGATTGTTTGTTTCATTCAGCATTAAACTCAGTTTTAAATGACTGGAAACCACGTCATTAAAACCCCAGCAGCTAATAGCACTGAAGCATTTATTTAAAAAAGACCACGGATGTATTATGTACAGAGGTGGGCAATTTACAAAATTTTGCTGGTCCGTCATTCATCAGCGCCCTGAGCATTTGTCCGTAATTTTTAAACCGAACCAAACTGTAATCGTCAATCTGGCTGTCATTTTACTTTAACTACGCTTCTGTCATCATTTAGGACCAAGAGACAGAGGTGGGTGGTCTGTCAGTTTGTCATTCGTCAACAAATCAGGCATCTGTCAGTGACAGACTGAGAGGTCCGTCGAGGTACTTGACCCCATAGCCGTTTCTTGCTATAGGCCAAGTAGGCGGCTGCCTAGGGCCCCCAACCAACTAGGGGGCCCCCAAGCTCTATGCCTTACCTGAGGAGATAAAAAAATTCCTGTTTTTATCTGTCTCTAATATTTGTTTATTACATGCCTTTTATGCTTAAAAAATAAATATAGGATATAAATAAAATAAACTGTGATCATAAGCAGTGGCTGGTGTTTTTGTGTCACATAGTTAGTGACGTAGAGCCTCTACGTCACTAATTGTGTGAGAAGGATGGACAGCTACCCATCTACCTTTCCCGTTAGCGAGAGTACTAAACAAAACAGACATTGTAATGGCATCAAAGAAGTTATCTCAGTGGCGCGGAAAAATGAAAGAAAAAGAAAATTGAAGGAAAAAACGGTCAAAGGAGAAAGGTTGGCACTTGTTGGTGATGGATAGTTGGAGGAGAAACTCAATTTTATTTTATTTTTAGCACGTTTGTTTAATTGTTTTGCTAGCCAGCTCGCTAGCCTCTGGTATTTGGTTATCGGTTAACCTTCCCTTGGCCAGCCCCTAGTTTAACTAGTACAATATGTAAATTATTGTAGAAAATACGGCGGCACGGTGGCTGACTGGTTAGCACGTCCGCCTCCCAGTGCAGAGGACGTGAGATTGAGTCCGGGCTTCGGCCTTTCCGGGTGGAGTTAGATGTTCTCCCTGTGCTTGCGTGGGATTTCTTCGGGTACTCCGGTTTCCTCCCACATGCATGCCAAGTTAATTGAACACTCTAAATTGTCCATAGGTGTGATTGTGAGTGTGGATGGTTGTTCGTCTCTGTGTGCAATGCGATTGGTTGGCAACCAGTTCAGGGTGTACCCCGCCTACTGCCTGAAGCCAGCTGGGATAGGCTCCAGCGCCCCCCCCCCCCCCACGACCGCTTGTGAGGAAAAGCTTTTAAGAAAATGGATGGATGGATGTAGAAAATGCTTAAATGTGACAATTTTGTAATTACGTACGAGCTTTAAAAAGACACTGTACATCCCAATTTTAAATAAAAACAGATTAATATGAATATTCTGTAAAAAAAAAAAAAGACTGTCAACGTAAGATGTTTAATTTTAACTGTAGTCTCTTTTGCTCATAAAGTTTAATAGATTGTCTAAAGGGTCTCTTCATTGTAGTTTGGCAAACTAGGGGCCCCCAAACAGCATCTTGCCTAGGGCTCCCATTAAGCTAGAAACGGCCCTGCTTGACCCGGTTAGTGGCGATTCAACTGACGGACAAAACCCCACTTCCGTCAATGCTTTGTTCGTAATTTTTTTAAAGTTGCTCGTCATTTGTCAGCAAAACGGGCATCCGTCGGTGATGGACTGATGGGCAGTCCATCAGTATTAATGCACTAACCACCTCTGCTTATATATGAATGAATTAAAAATGCTGCTTACTCGCCACCGGGGCAAAAAGAAGCCAGTAGCAGCCATCTTACTTTGCCCCTCGCAAAGGTCGTCTAACCTGAATACACTGATTTCTCCACAGCATTTTCATTTTATTTTCTGTTTCTGTTGCGAAAATGCCACTGTTCATTGCAGACGGTTGTACCAAAAAGCCTGGGAGAAGCGCTACATGCACATTTCATTGGTAAGAATGTGATTACACGATCTGAGGCGTGCATGCCTCTATATGGTCGACCATATTTGTTCACCAACTACGGCAACTACACGAGTTTAAAATATGTAGCAAGTGCCGACAAGTCGCTTTGCTGACGTCACGTCTGCTCTCCTTTCTTTGCTGATTGGTTCATTCCAATTGGTCTGTTTGCTCATATTTGCTTTGCCTCAGAAATGATTGGTACAGCGATGAGTCTGGTTTGCAGGCTTTTGGCTTTTGTTTCACAAAGAAAAAAGGCCATATTGCAGAAAGAGGAACAGAGGTGGACCTATGGAACACCTAGAAATACCAGTAGTTATAGAACGTGGGCGGGCATTGAAAGATTTGAGTTCAAGGAAATGAATGTGGCTGCAAAAAAAAAAGAAGATTTAAAGCAGTTTTGGGGTGTGTTTGTGATGCCAAATTGCCATCGGATACTAATCTCTCAAAGGAGAAGGTTCTTTTTCTTTTCTGTTGTTCACCTCTAGACTACGACTTACAACAACTCAATTACATCCAATGTAATGACACCACCCCGATCCAGCCTATCAGATCAAAATGTCTGAACTACATTCAACGTAAGTTGACTTGACGAGAACTGAGCAGGATTGAAGGACATTCCTGTCGCTCCTATTAATCTGAAGTTCACAATACCTTCCTACAACCCAGTGGAGTGGATCATTAGAACAGCTTCACACTCCACAAGCCCTGTTGCATCACTTGCCATCATATATATACCCAAGGTGAATTTTGGAAGGGAGGATAAAAGCCCAATACGTGGTTTTTGTGAAAGGTGGTATATATCACTACAAGACAGATAACTAGCAAGGCAGAAAATTGGGATGGTAAGCAGAAAAGACAGCATTGAGGAGAAGCAATTGCTTAAGAAGAAATGGGCAAATTAGTATTTGCATTTTTCATGATGACAGAAGTCTAAAGAAGAATAAAGGGCTCATTGAAATCACGAATTTGATGCCTCATTTCATTGAAATTACAGCGAATAATTGCATGATTGCCTGTCTCATGAACACACACACATAAGCATACATGTAGTACATCCAGACCTCAGTCTTTAGGGGGGAGCCTGAAATGCACGGGGGAGCCTAATTATTACTACCCTATAAACAACCTCATGCGTGCGTGCGTGGCTCGAATGCAACAGTGCCACTTGTATACAGATTCTTTGAGAGAAACACTGTCTAATTAATCATGACTGATCATTTACAAAGTGTGCACCTTCACAGTAGGCCTATATTTTCTCATTTGAGCATTCATTATTGTGTAAAAGGCAGACCTTTGTCCTGAAGGAGGCAACAGATGAAAACTGGAAAAGTTCATCTTCATGGATCATCAATATTGTTTTGTTTGTTTTTTGGGTCGCTCTACTATATCAGTTGTCTTCTGCATGGAATCCCTATACAGCTTTCAGGGATGACTCTCCACTGACAAGTCATCCTCACTCATTTTAGTCAAATGATCTTATCAGTGCTGCTGCTTACAATAAAATTTTATCTGCAAGTGTGAAGAAGAGAAAATTCAACAAAAGAGTATCACCCCGCAGAGGCAACTAATTGGATGGGAGATACAGGCCTGAAAAATAAAGACGACACATTAAATCATTGAAATGAAGGCAAGTGACTTCTAAAGACAATGACCAGTGTTTTGTTTATGCTTCAACAGCAGAGAAATGCTGCATCTAAATGCACAGCATGTTGGAGCTTGAAGAGGATGACAACAAAGACCCCAGGAAATGCTGCTCCTGTCAGCTAAGAACACAAAATTGAAGCAACTGATAATTGGAAAATTGCCTCATCTGAAGAGGCTGCTGAAACAGTTCGATCGTGTGGTAGGGTCAGAATAAAGCATAAATAACATAAAAGCATGACAATATCAGCCTCTGTGTCAATGGTAAAAGCTTCTAGTGTAATAATGTAATGATGTGGGGTGGGCTATATTATCTTGATACACTGAGCAGTGTTCAAATACTGTACCTACATGAGTAGTGTTGCTTTTCATGTCCAATCTCTTCATGACTAGAAGGTGTCATCTTAATGCACACTTTGTCACACAACAAAACTGAAACGGGTCTCTTCGACGTGTGCACTGTACATAAAATGCCATCAGCAGTGAAAATTGTGACAACAGATATGGGCAGTTTGCCATTTGTGCTGCACGGATGCTGAAGGACTTAAATGACTGAACTAGAGGTCACAAACCCACTAAAACACTAAACAATATTCGTTTTGCTGCAACAATGGAAAGATATTTAGAAATATGTATAATAACTATATTATCGGCATTAGGGCTGAACAATTTTAGGAAAAGATTCTGACAGATATTGTGATTTCGATTCAATTCACAATTTTCCTCAGATCAAGCTTCAATGCAATATTCATCTTGAACACTGTCAGTAACATTTACAAACATGACAGAAAATTATATCATACCATAAAAACATTTGAAGTTGTCTGATTGCTTGCTGTCAAACATATAATTACCGTAAAATCCTAATACGCACACGTGTACTACAAATTCAACCCCCAATTTTTTTTTTTGCTTTACCCCGTGCATAATGCGGTAACCTGATTTGCCGATGTCCTTTATTATCATCTGGTCGCACTTGTGCAAGTGCATGTTTTTAATGCTCCCTTAACACAGTCTTACTGCACATTACAAAAAAATGATGGTTGCCCTCTTTCTTACTACTAAAGCCAATTTTGGTGGTTTAAAGTTGGAGAAAAAATATTGAAATAAAATAAAAATAAAACATAGACACTTCTGCCTGTGAAGGCAGTTACGTACGTGAAAACCCTATTTTAGGTACCATGCGTAATAAACTACCATATTACGAATCCACCCATGAAAGCTATTTGTAATTAGTAATCTAAGACACTCAATTCAGTGCTGTGTCATGTTGAACAGGCTGTAGAAACAGATACGTTTTGATGGTGTAACAAACAGTGTTGATGTTGAGTGTTGCTGTTGAGGGGTTATAATAATCATGCCAAGCTAAGTACTGCTATGTACGAGCTTGTAAACGCACCACTTTCCCCCGAAATGTTTTTTTATCCCCTCCCCCTGCAATTTGAGTCAGCATCTGGCTGTTCTGATTTTGGTGTGTCAAATAATTTCTAAAATGTTTCAACATAGCTATAGCTACCCATTGCAATACACTCAGATACTAGTCATTACTGTTTGGTGCATTTAATAAGTATTTCTATGGATGTTTGAGATGTTCTACTGTGTGAAAGGTCTGCCAACACACCTTGAGTCAACTGTCAAACACAAGTGAGAACAGTACTTGCTTTATTGTGTTTCTCCAAGCAGCCGTCCATCATTGAAGGGAAGCACTCATTTTATTTTATTTTTTAATTTTGCAAAAAATTAGCTACCCATTGCAATACACTCAGATACTAGTCATTACTGTTTGGTGCATTTAATAAGTATTTCTATGGATGTTTGAGATGTCCTACTGTGTGAAAGGTCTGTCAACACACCTTGAGTCAACTGTCAAACACAAGTGAGAACAGTACTTGCTTTATTGTGCTTCTCCAAGCAGCCGTCCATCATTGAAGGGAAGCACTTATTTTATTTTATTTTTTAATTTTGCAAAAAATTGTTTATAAAAATGAAAAATCATCTGATTCAAGCAGTGCACGCTTGGAGAGTATTTCCAAACGCACCCTAGATCAGCACAACACCGGACTAGCAAGCTAATTGTGTGTGCTCTTCATGACTTGCTGGTATTTTTTGTCCGCTATATCACCATAGCTGCTTTTCCAGCAGCAAACCCAGGATCTTTGAGTTCTGGGTAACAGGAGTTCTTGGTTGTAAAAGTTCCGCAGGGAATTTAAAATTTGTGTTTCCACAGCGGTATCTGTAACTAATTCAAATGAGTTTGATAATGTATGAGTTTGATGAGCCCAACCGATGTAAAAACAACACCACCCCGAAATTGAACATCCAATCAGTCTTGGTCAGTGCATATGAAGGATCAAAACTGCCAAAATTCAAAATAAATAAATGACTAAATCATTTCAAAATAAATATATGACCAAATAAATAAACAAATGACTAAAAGTGAAAATAAAAACGGATATAAAAATTATATATATTTTTTTTTTATTCAAATGAGGGGGCGGTCTTAAGTGTGTCGTCCATTGCTGGAGCTCTCCATGTAAGCCAGCGAGACTTCCTTGTTCACGAACCGCTCACTAGACCAACGAAAGGTAGTTTGCAACGGCGGAGTCCAAACCAAGACACGCTTAGGACTCCCCCCTCATTTGAATAACATTTCATCCTGGCAGAGCATGAAGCAGCATGACATAAATAAATGTGAGAATCGAGCATTTTTATTTATTGATTGATATTTAAATCTATTTCTATATTTATTTTTGTATTTATTTTGACTATTTTTATATAAATTTTTATTTTTTGAATATCGTTTTTTATTTTTACTTTTATTTATTTATGCTATGCATATATGTATTTTTTTCCATTTATATATATTTTTTAATTTAAGTAATTTTTTTTAATTATATTTTTTATATCCGTTTTTATTTTCACTTTTAGTCATGTATTTATTTATGTAGTCATTTATTTTCAAGTTTGGCAGTTTTGTCTTCATAAGTGTAGCCCGTCCCCTCAAAGTTACAGCCTTGCTCAGCAAGACCCTGCTGCTGAGATAATACTTGGATGCCCCCTGGGAAATTTAATTACCCCGGAAATTGTTGTTGGTGGAAAAACGCGCAAATTGAATTTTACCAAGGTAAATTGAAAAGTTCTCCAAAAGTTCCAGCAGTGGAAAAGCCCCTCATAATGCAGTTGCTTCTTTTGTTGTCAATAAACGGAGTTCACTGTACTGACTGGTTTTCTGAGTCCCCACTGACTGCTCAGTACTGACTGGTCAGTATTGACTGTTTTTTTGAGTCCCCAGTAAACGAGCCCCACCCCCCCAAATAAAACAAAACTGCACCTTTCAGAGTGGCCTTTTACTGTGGGCATGCGGTCCAAGGCAAGGCATCTAATCGGCATCTTGATATGGCGCACCTGAGGTGGGATGGATTATCTTGGCAAAGGAGAAGTGCTCACCATCACAGATTTAGATTGGTTGTGAACAATATTTAAGAGAAATTGTGATATTGCGTATGTGGAAAAAGTTTTAGATCTTTGAGTTAATCTCATAAAAAAATGGGAGCAAAAACAAAAGTGTTGCGTTTATATTTTTGTTGAGTATATTTAATACATTACATGAAAATTATGCAGCCGCTTTTTGCTTTGGAATAATGCAATTCACGCAAATATTTTTTTAAGCAGCTGGGCTTGTGCTTTTGATTTTCACAGATTCTCCCAACCAGACTTCTGACATATTCACACACTACAGGAGGCGGCCTCGCCAAAAAGGCATGATTCATTCAATAAAATGCATGGAGTCTGGAAATATTGAGACTTTTGAATGTCAGTAAAATATGTGAATAAGAAAAAGCACACCTTAAGCTTTTTCTCGATGGAAGTGCAATCATCAGTAGGGTGGGAATGTTGGGGATGGGGGTCACACGTCCTAAATGCACTGCCCACCACTGCTACTACTATATGTACATGACAAACCAAAACACAGTAAAATGTTTTTAATCTGTGTCCACTCCTACACACAGGTTCCGGTTAAATGACTAAAAGAACATATTCTGTTTGAAAGGTTGTTGGTTTTTTCCATGAGAGCTTGTTAGTGGTATTTCTTCTGCTCTTGTGCTATTGTTGAACCGTACAGTACAATGCCTCATGCTGAGGGGAAAGTCCAGTGAAACAGCTAGAAATTCAAAACATCACACTCACTCCACGTGTCCCGATCGCCGGCTCAGCAAGAAAAAGCACAGCCTGACTGCGGATACATGTTCCCTGGTGTAGAATTGGTTTTGTGTGGCCAAATAAGAAAGTACTTAATGAACCATTGAGGAGGCTCAGAGCCACAGTAGACGGCAAAGAAATAAAAGCAAGGCGGGAGGACTGGCAATGTGTTCAAAGCAGGCCAAAGAAGGACAAGGCTGGACTCTCATGTGAGGATTAGTCAGGGCTGAAAAGAGCTTGAATGCCTTTTTGTCACTCAAAACGGGCATGATTGTCAAGACTGTTCCTGCAGTGAAAATGTGTTGGGGCTAGAAAAAGGTGAGACAATTTAGCTGATGAATTGCAGCATACGATGAGCTTAGGGGCAGTCAAGGAAGAGGAAAGAAAAGGGCAGCGATAAGACGGAAAGAGGATGAAAAAAATGATGTGGAGAGAAGAGAGAAGATGAAAATGGGAAGCCCAGTAAAAAAATGGACAGATGAAAATACTCCTTTGATAGCATGTTTCCATCATTGCAAATGGTCAACCCTTTGAGATTCTTCTTCATCCAGTGAAGACGACAAATACAGGCAACAAGAGCCAAGCAACAAATGCATTAGTGCAAAACAGGAAAACATTTTTTTAAATAAACTTGTGCTGAAGCGGTGAAGATCAGTTCTACTAAATATTTTTATGGTGATGCCACAAAATGCTCTTGCTAAGAGTGGTTTTTAATCTCGGTTTGATCCAACGGTGAGTCAGTCTCAGCAGTTCAGTGGTAGTCAATGCACACACCCAACTCATATGATTTGTGTTGATGCGCCTCGCTTGGCCATCAGGTGATCGCTCTACCTTCCTTGGCCTATCTGTGCTGCAGGGAATTTGGTGCGCTCAGTAGTCGACTTGTGTCTTTTGTGATGGAATGTCGTGTGATTTTTTTTTTTTTTTTATTGTAATCCCGTCATATATGTCAAGCAAAAAAAGAAAAGAAAAAAGAATGTGGTTGAACGAATATATGCAATATGAATTCACATGTATAACAGAACATATGGTGTTCCACAGGGTTCAATTCTGGGGCCTCGGCTGTTTTCATTTCATCTACTTGCCTAGGTTCCATCTTTAAAATAACCAGCCTGTTTTTTTGTTAGTTTTTTTATTTTTAAGTGTTCTATAAATATTGAGTTGAGTGATTGTAGTCCTAACTGCAAAACTAAAGGAGCACTTCCTTTAGCTGCATGGAAATGGGGAATACAAGAACATAACAATTTATGAAATCAAGGTGAAAAGAGATAGATTCGATGAAAAGGCAACTCTTCCTGTAAATCCTGTACCTATGTCTTGAATAAAAATATATATATATATTTTCAATAAAGAAAATGGCTGGGGTTCAGTACCGCCAACAAAATTAAGATTAAGAACCACCGAGTTAGTTACACTACACCACACACCTAGACTTAAATGCTTCAAATTACTTCAAAATGCCATTGGCATGTTTTAATTTCTGCACAGGGTACTCCTTTGGATATACAAGGCTTTCTCCATTTATCAAAATACATTAAGCATCAACTTACAACAACAGTGTGCACTAAGTCTCATCCTATTGACTCCGTATATGTTGCTAACAGTTCTCAAATGAACAACTGTGAAAAGCGCATGCACCAAGGGAAGGCTGATGTATTAGCATCACTACAGCTGACTATGCACTTTAAGGTGTGTTTGGTTGTATTTGCTGTATTATCTACTTGGCATATGCTTAATGCAACATGGTTTCAAACCTCCATTCAGAGCAACTTATATATAAACTAAACCACAATTTTCTATCAATCTTTACATTGAACACAATTCCCTTTAAGGAGCAGTGTATTTTGAACAGATAAAAAGGATAACGAAGACATGAGAGGAAACACACAATTCCTTAGATGTGATGCGCGCACAGGCTGTGTGTTTAATACTGTTTCCTGATTGCTTATCACTGAAAAGACTTTTCTGTCTCATGGCTCTTTAATTTGTACTACATTTAGTTTGTATTATTACAAGCTGTTTGATTAGGGTTCCAATTAAATCAGCACAAAATCAAAGCAGCTTCACTCGTAGCATTTTTGAGGAATATTTTTTTTCTTTACCCGTTCCATTAATTGTGGGCAAGATACATGTGGCAGGGGAGCACCTATGCAGTAATAGCCCCACCTGTACAAACACATCAAAGTTTGTTTACAGGTCCTTGGGAAATCTACTACAAACACTGTTGTTCCATAGCAAAAAGATGCATGAACCCTTCATTGGTCTGGTGTGTCTCAAGGAATTTCACTATGTAGACATAATTAGCTGAATTTTACAAACAAATGAAAATAATTGACTGAAAAGAAGGGAAAGGTAGTTGGCTTCTGGCTGTAATACTTCAGGAGTGCACTGATTGTGACTTCATAACTGTAAATACTTTGTAACTAACCGAACTGCAGTTAAAAGCAATTGACTGCGCTAGGAGCTATTGTATATTTGCAGCGGATGCTAACAGATTTCCTCGCCTCCTTTGTCGACGTATTTACGCCTTCTATTGTAGTTGAGGAAATGATTTAGTGCTTCAGGGAGTTCAAATGTGGGAAAATGAACTGGGTGGAAATCAATTCAGTATCTGACCCCCATGGGTAAGACATTGATCTCTGAAAGGCAAGGCTGGTAAGGCCTCAAGCATCTTTCTTGCATCATGTGTCATTAAAAACAACATCAACAAAAAAACCTTATGTAACTGCCATATTTATTGGGAATGCTGCTTGCAAAAACAACAGCTGCTACATTATGGACTGCATAAACCGGGTGTTTAAGGTAATGTACTGCATCTGTTCTCATGTATTAGGGTTGAATTAGTGTGGAAGACTTCTACTCTGCAGTACCTTTTAATGTAATGGGTTGGGGCACAGAAACATATTTATATATTTTTGATTGTATGGATTCCCCCCAAAATATCCTAGATTACTACTGTGTTAAAGAACAGAACAGTTATTCATTCAGTTATAGCAGTGGTTCTCAAACTTTTGAAACCAAGTGGCTATCTAAAAAAAACAATTCTTAACTCTCCCAAAATGTAAAATACAGTAGCATAAAATGTGTGTGTTTATTTAAAAATGTGGCAAAGGCTTAAAAGTGGCTGTTTTGCAATCCACTATAGCCCTGGTTTTCAACCGCGGTCCTCGAGTACCCCTATCCAGCCTGTTATCCATGTCTGCCTCAGCCAACACAGCTGAGGATCGTTTTCAGGCTTCATGCAGAGCTTGTTGATTAGCTGATCGGTTGAAAAACCTGTGTTGGCTGAGAGAGACATGGAAAACAGGCTGGATAGGGGTACTCGAGGACCGCGGTTGAAAACCACTGCACTATAGCATGCAACGTTTGAACATTACACTGTGCTGGGGTCGGGCCAAAACCTTGTACCTCCAAGATTGTCACTTTTCAGGAGACTCCAAAAGTCTTGTATGTTAAACCATTAACATTGCAACATCAAAGAGAGCAAGACATTTTCAACACACAATTGACCCAAAACATTGTTTTCTTTTTATTTATAAATTTTTTGTGTGAAATTTGCCAAATTGTAACTTATGAGGTTTCGGCCTGACACCAGCGATATGGAGATGAAATATCTCGTATATTATATAACACATCAAATCTGTTCAATTTGCCTATTCAGTCAAGTCCAGCTTGATCACTCATGATGGGCCCAAAAAACATTTCACTGAAGTAAAAATAAATAAATAAAACTACTTTTAGGATTAAATAAGTAATTTTTTGTTTCTAGTTGATGAATACCAATATATTATGTTAACAAAGTAGTTCTATTGACATGTATTGGACCATTCATGGTGTTCAAGGACCCTAATTGTACAGAAGGCCAAACGTTTCTTACAGTATAAATGTACTACAGTGAAGGCCAGCATTATCGCAGCAAGTCATTTGTGGTTTTATTTTTTGGGGAACCTTTCATTTATTGCTGAAAAAAACCTAATCCCTCACGTATAACAATCTTGTTGTCAAGAAAGTATGTTGACATGATCTGAGGAGTTTCATTTTGACATAAGTAGAGTGCTTTGTCATCATGCAATTACAAACCTTTTGGGGGAATTATTTGCTGATTTTCACTATTTGCGCCAGGGCTCTGTCTGTATCCCTCGTGAATAGCGGAGGCCACATCATGTACTTTAAGACTTGAGCTAGATACTTTTGTTGCCCAATGAAAAAATTTATGATGGGCGGCACAATTCTGATGATGTGGGTTTGGATCCTGGCTCCGGTCTTCTTGTGTGAAGTTTGCAAGTTCTCCCTGTGTTTGGGTATACCTGTTTTCTCAAAACATTTATATGTGAAGACTCTAACTTGTCTTTATGTGTAAATGTGAGTGTGAATGGTTGGTTCTCTTCTTTTCTGGCCAATCAGAAAGACTAAATATGTCACTCAGAAAATAAATATATTAGAGTGACTGCTGATCGTCAGGATGTACAATACATGTGTGATAAAACGTGTTTATTGGGGATATAAAAACAAACAGCAATGCTTCTTGTGTGTGTGCATGCGCCAATAACTGCCTGTGTCAACTCATTTGTGCGTAGTTGCTTGCGATACTGAGGCGCAAAGACTCCTGCGGCTGCTCTTTGGATGGAATCCCTCCTGCGACTGTTCTTCCTTTATTGGCCATGTATTTGATTTTGAAAAGGAAATATGCAAATAGAAAATAATTTAATGTCATCAATATGAGTTTTTTTTTTAGTTTTCATATGCAGGGCTCTGCCGCCCTAAAAACACATCCATGAGCTACAACTGTTTACTTCAAACCAAAGCAGAGAAGGAAAAGCTGAAACTGATTGTCACACACATTTCCGCCGCGTCTGACCAAGCAAATACGCTCTCAGTGGTTTACTGTAAGATCACAATTCTCGATCATTTAATCACCCTGCTTGATCTGTAACCCATAACCTCCCTTTGGAAGGTAATCGACAGAGGTGGGCATTCCATCAGTACTGATAGAAGGTACTGACGGATACCCGTTTTACTCACAAATGATGGGAAACTGAAAAAACTGACAGAAGTAGGTTCTTATCTGTCACAGTTAATAACTGGGTTAGCACCGACGGATCTTCTAGTCCATCAATGACGGACTCCCGTTTGGCTGACGATTGGCGGAAACATTTTCCAAGTAGAAGAGTGTGTACCTTAAATGTTCTCAAATAAAATCAAATAGTATTTATATGTAACTCTTCATACAAGGGATACTTGACTCATTGAGCCATTTTCAGTAGAAAAAGTTAATATTTTGTCCAGAATTAATTTGATAATTTCATTATTGTTCAATAAGTAACAACCAATGACAGCTCACCCATTTTCTGGGTTTGGTCAGCAATCTGAGTCATGATTGGTCGTCACCTGTTTCCTCAACACAGGTGATGTCATCTTCAGTTGACGAGTGGAAAAATGTGTTTTTAAAGGTGTTAATTGTTCATGAAAAATAATGAAGTTATCACATTATAATCATAGACAAAATATTATGTTCTTACTGTTGAAAAAAGGCTCAATGAGTTAAGTAGCAATTTAAAAATGCAGCACAAAGTGCTCCATCCATCCATCCGTTCATTATCTGCCGCTTATCCGGGGTCGGGTCGCGGGGACAGCAGCTTTAGCAGGGAAGCCCAGAGTTCCCTCTCCCTAGTCACTTCAACACAAAATGCTGTACAAAGATAAAAACAATCAACAGGGAAGGAAGATAAAAATAAAAAAAACATACTGCAATCCACGACTCCCATCCCCAGATGTAATCACAAGTCTGTACACACATATGAACACACCAGTTCCCTGAGTCCAGCGAGTCCACAGGATGACATTTCAGCAGGCAGATCAGGCACAACATGGAGACTCCCATGAGATAACATTGGACTTAAAGGCACTGTCCGGAGTTTTGACCATTTATGTTTGTAATCAAACCATTTTTGTTTGTAAACAAACAATTCATTCATTGGTTTAACCCATACGAGCTCAATGTTCACACCCCCTGCCTCTGACCGCACTCAGCCAAGCAAACTGCGAGAGTGAGTGACGAGGTATCTTGCAAATGGTCAAATTACTGATCCGAGACCCACATGCATCGGCGATCACCAACAGGGATCATAGTTCAAAACGACATTCGCCTTGTAACGATGGTGAAATAAACAGGACAAGTGTGGAGCTAACAACAGTTTTTAAGAACAAAACAGCAGGCGCAACTACCACAACAGCCAAAAGCGCACGTAGCTTCCCAAAAAAACAGTCTGTGATGCCTTCATGGCCCATCCAGATCTTCGGAAACTACCCAACCCGCAACCCAACCCCAAAGGTTGCTACAGCCTTTTGGCTTATCTTCACTTATTGCCAGGTATAAATATAAGGATATAGCAAAAGTTCGACCCTCGTTCTATAATGCTGAGTACCCTTGTCAATGTGACTAAACCTAGTATGTCACTAAATCAGCAAGCTAACATTTTCTTTTCTGTTTGGCATTTACCTGTCGAATAGCAAGCAGGCCAACTCTGCGTCGCTCTTCAGTCCACGCCGCTCCTTCAGAGCTCGGAAGCGAGTAAATGCCAAACCAAGATTTACTCTCGTTTTTGACCGTGCATTATCCGCATTCGAGTTACTCAACTCAACATCCGTCTGCCTACAGTGACTTTTAACTTTGACAGCACTATTTGTAAGTATAGGTACAGTAGTTAGATAAATACTTTTTATAGGCCTAATATGTATACATAAGGCCTAAATAGGCCTTTAGGGAGGCTCAAAACTCTATATAAAATGAGTAAAAGTTAAATAGTTAAATGAATAAATAAGTGAACAGCTAAAATATGAAAATAAGTAATAAATCGATCAGTTAAAAGCGAAGTAATAGTTAAGTCTTGAGCCTCCTTTTCAAAATATCAACAGTCTCTGCAGTCCTGGAGCGGGCGGCTGTCTAATACGGCCCTCTCACTTCACTTTTCAAATGCATCGTAACAAAGAAATTCAAAATAGGAACAAATATTCAAACACTAACAAACACAATATAATATTGCTGGCGTTTTCTTCTTCTTCAGATTTTAATTTAAAAGGAATGAACAAGCAGAGGCCAAGGCTGCGACACAGAAGGCTTTTGTCCTTCACAAATTTTTCATTCAAAAGAACAAATCTTTTGAGGGAACGGGACTTAACGGATAACGCCATAAATTGATAAAAAAAAAATTCTCACATCATCTCAGCAGAACTGCAGCATCTATCACATTTTACTTGTGAATCTTCAGCAAACGCCCAATTAGCAGCCAGAGTGCAGTTGGGGGACAGACTTGACTGAACGTCGTCCTTGTTCGTTCAGTCAGTGAATGTGTCGTTCTCATACAAGAGCGACCAGTTCAGTCAGAGGACATACTGTTTTGCCAACTAAGCCTGGACCCCCCCCCACAATGTTTTATTGGTATTATTTGTTTTTATCTTCCATAATATTATAAAGTTTTATGGCCTGTATGTTTTAAAACAATTGTACAACATTTTGGTGAACCATGTTTTAAAATGTGCTCTACAAATACATTGGGATTGGATTGAATTTGGTCCTCTGAAAACCTCTGTTCAAATAGGTGTTTCCTTAAGACTAGTCTTCTTTGACTGACATAACGTTAGGGATCTTTCATTTACTGTGGCTTCTTAAAGTTTAAGTCTCTGGGTAATATAAACTGTGCTATGACATTGACTAATATTAATGTTATTTCAGACTCTACGCAATTCTAACGAGTCTGTTGTTGTGCTTTGGGAAAACAGCCAATCAGCTCTCAATAAATGAGTTTTTAGAGTATATCATGTCAATTGAAATGCATCTGACTCTCTCTGTTTATGTTTGTCTTTCCAGTCCAAAATACAACATGTTTTTGTTATCTTCCCATGCAGATGAAGTGAGTGTGGCACAAGACCTTGCTTGCACTGCTGTGGGATGCAAATCTACAGCAGAAGAAGCTGTCAGAAACTTAACACTTAAAAAACTTAATTCAATGGAGGCGGCCACAATTTTTCATAAGCGCTAACAGTGGGCTTCCTAACAAGAAAAATGGCAAAAACATCATTTAAATAAGATCAAAATATGCCCACATGCCTGTCCATTCATTGAACTGTTAGTGCTGCCAAAATTTGATTTAACTCTTGATTTAAAGCTTTAACTCTGCAGTGAACTCTGGAGTTAAAGCTTTAATGCTTTAACTTTGACAGCACTAATATCACAGTATCCTAATATGATGCATTATGCTTTTGGACTGTAGGATACCTTTATCTCCAAACTTGTGTTTGCTAGGTGACCTAACAACAACTGACTTACCACATAAACAATTTCAATCTACACTTGTCGCCCTTACTATCGCTAAAAAAACAATTCTTGTTAACTGGAAAAATAAACAAACTCTGAATATCGACCAATGGTCTAACCTCCTCATAAATCACATTTTAATGGAAAAAATATCTGCCTCAAATAAAAACCAAATATCAAAATTTATAGAAACATGGTCTACGTATATAGAATTTTTTAACCTAATTCTGGTTACTTAATTCTGTCTGTTAGCGAGAGCCACTATATCGTGATAACTTAACTTCATTTGGCAATTTATTATATTATATTATTAGTATGGGATTTTTTTTAATGGGCTTTAGGTGAACTGATGAATACACGCACGCATGCACACACACACGCACATACACATACTCACCCACATACAAAAAAAATATATATATATATATGTGTGTGTATATATATATATATGTATATATATTTAAAAGAGAAAAAAAAACATTTATTTATTTATTTTTAAAAAGGAGAGCAATGATGATGTCAAATCGAATGAACAATACTGAGACAATAATGAGCTCTCCTTAGACAAAAAAAAAAAAAAAGATGCATTATGCTTCATACATGCATAAAACATTCACTGTTCAACAACATGGGGTGTGAAACAAAGAAGCACACACGATAACCCCCCACCAAGTGTGCAAAGGACTCTTGTGCATAAAAAATTCCTTTCAAAGATTGCACAAAACCAACAATGTGTTTGTTAAAGTGTCATTTTGTAGCCTTAATTGATTTAAGTAGACAATAGTCAATCCTTTCTGAGTGTACCTTAAGAACATAACATGACATGTAAAATATATATGCATAGTAATATATTTTATTTGTAGCTGTGTTTGGGGGCAGCCAAGGTCAACTATAGAGACAATTAGGGAATGCAATAATTATAAAAACAAACACAAAACAATACATGTAACATGTAAGATAAATTATGCTAATCTAAGATATAAGCATTTTTGAAAGGTAAGTGGGGGCAGTCGACATTACAGATAGATCGTGAAGTGAGTACCAGAGGTGATGGTCTGCATGGCTGAATGCCGAAATGAAATGACAAAAGAAGTTAGACGGGCTCGAAATAGTGAGGAGCATGAAGGAAGCAGCAGCTCCTCTCTGGCTGCTTCCAGGACATTTGTTATGAGTGGGAAAGTCGATGAATTGTTGTAGTCCTAAAGAGCCAAGAAAGCACGTAAAGCCTTAAGTGATTGGATTTGGAGTGTTTTCAAGACGTTCAGTATATTGAAATCCCCCAAGAGTTGTTAAAAGGGTTCTGCCCTTCCACACCAAAAAAGAAAAAAAGCAATAAGTTCTTTCATTTCATGCCATGTTGAGTCTGGAGCTGCTTAAGTGAAAAATAGCATACTATTAAATAGCCGACAAGGTTTAGTGTTTGTCAAAGTGGTTTCATAGAACTTTTTTTTCAAAGAACTGAAAACGTTACATTAATAACTAAAATGACAAAATGGGATATTGATCAGTGTTAAATTTCTACTGTTCGATCAAATATGCAGTAAGCATTGTTATTTTAACACTGTTCGGATAAAAAGTTACACTGTCAGAGTAAGTTTCTTTGAGTGTTGGGGTGGATGTTGGGTGTAACCTGCATCCCACTACCTTCAGTGTTAAATTGACCACACTCTCATTTCCAGTGAAGGAGAAACAGTGCGTTTTCAATAGCGATACATCCAGCTGCTGTTGTTGGGGTGGCGTGCCTCAGTGGTAGAGTGGTTGTCTCTATACTGTGAGAATGTTGGTTTGAATCCAGGCCGGTGTGACTATGTCAAAGTATCTTTGAGCAAGATACTGAACCCCTAGTTGCTCCTGATGCTGTATCGTCAAATTGTAAAATCTTTGTAAGGGTAAGGATGAAAATGCTATGCAAGTGAAGTATCATTTACCAGAGTAAAGCATAGTTTGAGTTAAGTTTTTAACACTGACACTAGTGCAATACCCTCATAAGTGTTTAAACACCATAGTTAAGTGTAGTTTGGCAGAATTAAATGTTTAACACTAGTCAGGTTTCCATGCAAAATTTTAATAAAAAAAAAATAATTAATTTTTTTTTTAAGCAAATTTACTGAAAATGTGCAAAACGGACATGCGACCTATGTCTGATTCGATCTGTTCTTCTTTTGTGAATACTGAGAGGAGACTCCACCGCTGTAGGTGGCGGTATACACCATAGAGATGTGATCCACCAGTGATTTAAAAGAAGAAGAAGATCAGGAAGCGACTGCGCTGTGCGGTGACGTTATATGATTTTGACGTTTCTTTGCTGTTTTCCATCTAAAATAGCATTAATATTCGCTTCTTTAATTAATTCCAAAAATATTTCTGATTCGTCGCCCCCCCCAAACATACCTTACTTTATCGTCCGTCATTGCTTTGGGACTACAAACGTATGTGTGACGTAATATCCGGTCAATACGTGCGACGTGTATCCGGTCTTACCAGCGGTTATTCGCAAAACCGTTTTCAGAAGTGTTTCCATCGCCAAAATTCGCATTTTGCTTTTTTCGATACGCTTCAAACCCAGTTTTATTTTCACATTTCTTGAAAATTAAAAAAAATGGGTGGATGGAAACCCAACTACTGACACAAGTGTAGAGTACATTTAGTGTTTACCAGTGTCAATTTTTAACACTTTACAGTGTTGGAGTAACACTGGTTAAGTGTGGAAAAAAAAGTAACACTTTGAAAAGTGCCAGCTTTAGACTCATTGGTGTGGACACATATAAACACTTTTCAAGTGTTAGATTGAAGACTGTCAGCATGTTTTGTTAAAAGGTGATCAGTAGGAATAGCAACTGTGTCAGGCTGTCAGCATCAAAATGATTTCCGCCTATTAAACTGCCTTTGAAAAGTAATTAGTGCAGCTTGCCAGCCTATAGACAATTCTAAATCTGGGTATTTCTGAGATGTACGCTAATGCTAAATGCTATCTTGGATGACAGTTCAACAGCGCTATACAAGTTAATGCACTCACCACCATCCAAACTTTTTTGCTCTGTCCCGACAGCTGAAAATATACCATTACAAAGCTCAGCTTGCTTTGTCTGACCGGCGAGTGGCAAACACAGTAGATAGTAGGACTACATTTCCTGTGATTCTTAGATGCAAAAGGAGGAAATAATTCTAGTTCTGATCAATGCCTGCTACCGATCAGATGCAGCTATGATAATGAATGAGAACGTAAATGTGAATTTGGAAATAAATAGGAAGGAATTAACATTTGAATTCGTTTTTAATGGGCTTGTCGTATGAATTCCCATGACAACTGAGTGACTGACATACACATGGCAAAAACATGGGGACGCCGGGACAGGACCTGCGCAATATCGAGAAAAAAACAATGAGATTGGTGACAGCAAGAACCGAGGCTAAAAAACGAGACTCGGACAGAACAGAACATCTGGTGACCTTGATTTAAATTCACCAAGCAGTTCCTGTGGCCAGTATGTGAACACCCACATTCATACTTCTTCTTGGAGAAGTTGCATATTTAAGGGGTTGATATAGCCCTTAATAATTCTCCATCATTGCCTAATACCAGCCAGTAGATATCTACTGTAGTATACATGCCAAAACTGACCAAGAAGACAATTTAGTATGAGCTCTGCCAGTGCTATATTTTACTTTATTAGTTTTTCATTTTAAGTGAAAGATCCATGGATAAGGAAAAAGTGAAAAGGTTAAGGAGGTTAAAGAGAGGAAGCTCAGGCTGTGACTGACTGATTAAAATTACATTCTATGTGTCAGATGTGGTGCTGTAGGGAGATTTCATATCTTCTCCTCCACACTCACCCACCACCCTTAATCGACAGGATTTATCAGCCTAATGTAGTTCACTGGACCTCTAAAATGGCACTGGAGATGGCTCAGTTAAAGTGCATGTAAAGCAAAATGAAAGAAGTAATGAGGTGAAGGATTTTGTTGAATGCTAATATATAGGGCTGAATATAATATTTTTTTGGACAACTAGCTATTGACTGTAACATTAGACCAAAACAATTACTTAACAGTACATGACATTCGACTGAAAACAATGACAGGAAACAAAAAGTTTGCCATTTACCTGAACATATACATGATGATACCTGTTAACCTTTATCTAGTTTATATGCTATGGTGGCAGCTACAGAGGTGACAGACTTGAATTCAAATTATGAATAGCAAATGTTTGACGGAGGGATGCGTTTAGGAGAGGACACACATGCACGCACACACACGTAGACACACACACACAGTCGTGTTAATCCTGAGCTGTGTGTCAGATGGCATTTCCTATGCTAGTGGGAAATGAGCTGTGACAGACATTATTGCAGCACACACACAGAATAAGAAAGCAGTCCCTGCTTTTATGCTGGAAACACACTCAAGGTTACACTCCTTTGTGCTCTAAAATCATAGGGTGTAAAAGAGTAAAATTTAGATAGATAGATAGATAGATAGATAGATAGATAGATAGATAGATAGATAGATAGATAGATAGATAGATAGAACTGATCAATGACACCTTGTGCAGCTGACAGACTGTTAATCAGTAGATTTCGTTCTATTGCATAAGACGAGTAGGAGGTTTTGGCAAGGGAACACTTCCTACTCATCACAACATGGAGTGCATTCTAATGGGAACAACTGAAGCTGTAGCTCCAGCAGTCCTTCATTAACTCACAGAGCTGCACAACTTGTAAATCTTATTACAGAGCATGTCTTTCCTTTATAGGGGACCCATTTTACAAGCGACTTCAGAGATACATGCCTCTGTCAACACGCACGGCAGTGTGAGCCTATATAGCAATTAAAATTTAATAAATGCAAACCACACTCGTTAGATGTAAAATCGACTATTCACACCAGGGGATGAGAAGAGCAGACTAAAACTGCTTGGCGTGGCCGAACATGACACTGTCAGACAATGGAAGTGCTGCACCACTCTTATGGATATGTCCCATTAATAACTTATTGTAAATAACGTACATCTCCCTTAACCCCTCATGTGGTTACATTTCAAAAGGAGAAAACCTATTAGGGTTCTGGCTTTAAATCGCAATCTGGCATGTTTATGGAAAGGAGATTCATTTACACCAGCTTACTTCGAAATACATTTTGGTACATTAACCAGGACCAGCATGATTTATATTTAGAACTTCAAGGTGAAATATAATTGAATTGAGTAGTTTTTGTTGTAGTAGTTATTAAGTGTTATTAATTGTCGATGTGACATCTATGGTATAACAGTGGTGGGCGCAACTGTAAACATCAGCCCGCCAGTCCATCATTATTTTAGTCCGGCTCAGTCCGCCAGTCGTCAGTCCGTCACGTCGTCATTGTGTCCGTCTGTCACATAGAGGTGTGAGTGAGGACCCAAGTGCAGGGAAGCAGAGTGAGAAGGCACAGGTGAAGTCCAATATGGCTTTTTAATGGAACAAAAACAAAGCAGGGACCTAGGCAGGTAAAAACAAAAAACAAGGCTAAAAAAAAAATCCAGCATGGCAAGACGTGTGGTAACTACAAGGGTTGACATTGATGGTCAGTGACAGCAACAACAACATAACCAACGATGGACCAACAAGAACTGAACAAAAGAGAGGAGACTCAGGGCCCGTCCAAACGGAAGCAAAGCCGGCTTCGTTCCTCAAACAAATCTCGTACACACAGAAGCAGTTCAAGACTTGCGTGTGTCCAAAAGAAGACACTGAGGACGTTTAACGGCTGTAATGTATATGTCAAGTCTGGAGTGGCTCTGCTAGAATATCTCTGTGCAGACTTTTAATATTATCCTGATTGTGTCGATTATCTCAGGTTTCCTCTCACATTCGAAAAAATATGCAGCAATTCTTAGGTTAATTGAGGGACTTAAAATGAGCGCAAAGAGTGAATGTGAGTGTGAAAGGTTGCCTATATGTGCTCTGCAATTGACTGGGGATAAATCCAGGGTATAGTCGTCTGGCCCGAAGGCTCCTGTTATTTGCGGCCCTAATGAGAGCAACACATAAAAAAAAATTGATGGATTATTTACTGCATAATCAATCCCTGACATGATTGAAGTCAACAGTATTTTTGCCGTCAATCCGTTGACTAAACAACGGAGGTACATAAAACATGCTACAATGTCAGTCTGAGAAACACATCACTGGTGGTTGGGGTAACTCCTTGCTACTAAGATTGAGTCACTGTGGATATAGGTCTCAAAGTCACAGTGTAGTTAAACAGCACTTGGTAACTTCACACCACATAGCTTTGTGTTTGTAAAAGAGTGTGTGTGAAATGGCCTACATTCCCTCTTGCTCTCAAACATCCTTCTCACATCAAAAACTGTGGACTGCAAGCACAAGTCATGACACTTCAATGATTTGTATATGACCCAATGGTTGCATTTTGAACACAAAACTTTATCTTTTCTAACGAGCACATGACGGAAAAAAAAGTTTCTTGTGCGATCACAAGTTCTGCTGAACAAAAAAAATGACATTGTTACATCAAGTCGTTAACTTAGCTGTCAGAAGCTTTAATCAATCTTTGTTGCATTTTCCTGATACAATTACTTCATCATGTCACTGAAAGTGACATTGGACTGAAACTGTGTCTCTGTCAGCATTTTCCTTCCTCTTCATGACCACTGAATGCTAATCATAGCATGTTTGACATCAAGTGCTCGCTCTGTCCACCGTCAGTCATTTTACACATTGGGCTCTAATTTCTTAGACAGGCACATGCACTTGGTGTAAAAATGGGCATATCTTTATGTTGGTGCCGGGGCAAGTCTAGTCTACCGTGTTTGGGACTGGGCGCGCCGACGGACACAGCAGCTGCACCCTCAGTGTATCAACGTAAAAACAGCTGCATCTTCATTTTCGTGCCGGGGAAGTCTAGTTTAGCATATTTGTGAATTTGGCAATCACGTTACACTTTGCTGGGTGTTCCAGTGGACCACCGCTATGCCCAATTCTACCTGTGCAAAGTCTAGGAAAATACCAAAAGAAAGAAAACTTCACCCATGTGTAAGTTAGACTTGTGATATAAATAAGGTCCTAAGTCTTGAAAGCTTGTGGCATTACATTTCCATTGTATGAGTAGACCACACACATATGTAAATGTCTCCACCTTGTAATTAAAATCACATCAGTGGTGCAATCCATATGTGATTCATTGTTTGACCCCATCCCTCTACAATCCCTAATTGCTAAATTTAACATACATGACACATAGGAGTTGAATAACAAAGCCAGTGGGATCTTATTAGCTGTTGTCAAATCGATTGCACAACATAATGACAGCACATTTCATCACAAAAATGTACTTCTCTTTACCTACACATCATCATCATCATCACTTCTTACTACCAGTTATAACGGGCCTAATTTGGGCTGCCAAGGGTGCCATGTTTGTGTAATTACACAGCGTTCCAGTATAAAGAAGGCGAGGGCAGGCAAGTGTGTCAGTGCTTCTACAAGACTGTCACTGCACATAAACAGCTGCTCTAGCCAGAGCCCATGTGGGAAATCTGGCATCATTAAGCAGCTGGGCAGCATCCATCTGGGACATGGGGACAGGTGGAGCAACTATAATAAAAGAAGACATCTCCAACCAGAGACAATATCTAGTACAGTATGCGTGTAATCAGACTGCAGAATCAAATCATTTACATTCAGGAACGTTTGGAATAAGCACACTTCTTCCTTCTCACATCTCATTGTCTATCTCATTTCTTTGAAAGAATGAACTAATAGTTGAGTGTGTGTCTCCAGAGGAGTCACTGTAACCCAGAAACACACTGCCCTGACACACTGGACTCAATCTAGTCCACTGAGCTCTGAACAAATCTCCAGCATACCCACCAGAGGGATGAACCCCAGTCGTCCCCACAGTGAAGCCTACCTGGAACAGTGATGATAGAAATAACGATGTTATATTTAGTGACCATTCATCCATGGTGGTCTGCCAGTTTGGACAGGTCTAAAAGTCTCAGAAGGAATTCTTGAGTGCATTGCACTTGCCGATAGCTTGTGTTGCCAAAAGTTGGGAACTGATGCCATTGACAGCTTGCTCACGTCGGGGTCACCAATTGTAGAGATGCGGTAAATAATATGAGACGAAGGCGAGTTGTGTCTCTTTTTCTCTCCACAACAAAACTGACAGTTTTCACATCAGACAGTCAAGCCACTCCCTTTCAACCCTTTCAGGTCTGTCAGACACTTTCTAAAATCTCCCTCCCCTCTGTTAAACATACATTTGCCTGGTGAATATTTCTCCCTTGTGGACATGCTATGACACATATTACCCACATAATGAAATATTGCGTAGCATGATTTTTTTTTTCCATCCAAATATACGACAGGGTATACTTTAACCAGAAATATCCAGCTTGTAGAAAAAGTGACAGTGTAGCTCAACGTCTTGGTAATAACCCACAGATGCATTTGTTACTATGAAAATCAAGGCCCTGAACCCATTACTTGTGTCCTAATTGAGTGTGGAGAATGGAAGGTTGTATAACAGCAACAAGCCTGTGCTGAAAAGACACCAGGCACCATCACCTTCTGACTGCATTGCATCGTAGTCAAAATAGAATGATTTTACCTTTTCTCATTGATCTTTTCTCATTATACAGTCTATTGGAATATAACCCCAATTAAAAAAATGTTCAACACAAGTTGTTTTATATTTAAATTGATACTTTAATGTTTTTAGGAACTACTGTATATCAATGTGTTTTCTATGTGCTTGAATCTGTGGAGGCAATTAGTGATTCATGTAACCACTTCAAGCCAAATTTGAGTCTCGCAATCCACCACCTGCTGATTTATACGAAGAATTTAAGCATTGATGTTTGCCAGGCTGCAGTAACCCTTGACTGATTAGTTAAATAAATGCCATCAGCAATGGATTACGGTCGCTGACGGCACAATCTCTGTGTCACTTAATGCACAAAATGTTAATCAGCTCTACTCCATTTTATTAATTTTCTCAATCTCATCCTTAGATTACATTTTTCTTCTGCAAAGACAACACTGTAGTTGAACTTGTCACAAAACTTGAGGCATTGTTGTCACGATAAACTTTTTCAATTCGTAGCAGGCTATAGCCTTTAATAAGGAAAGGTCAGCTTACGAGAGCTTAGCTCTCCAGTTTTTGAAAGCATATCATTCCCTAGCCCATTACTCGCCAAATGACAATGGAACAGGGTTGCAAAAATGACCAACTTGAGATAAATTTGTCTGTTCCCTACTGCAGTTAACCTCCAGTTTAAGATGCTTTATAGCCGTCTGCTACTGCTACAATACATCAATAGCAAGTATCGTTAAACAGGATCACAAGCAGCAGAATACCTACTACTACCACCATTGACAAAAACACCTTACAAACTCCTACATAAGGCATTAGCACAAAGCCAGGGAAGGTCTATCTCAACCCATCATTTCTCATTTCCCAGGGCTGAGCTTAAGCGTTCGCCAGCTCGCCAATGGCGACTATAAACCACGTCGTTGACTGACTCGAAAGAAGTCGGCACCGTTAGCGCGCACTGCTCAAACACCATGATTTTGCGACGAGTATCGCGAGACCTCTTCCATGCGTTCGCTTTTCCCATTCAAGTGTGCTATTAGCTTGCGTTCGTTGTGGCCGTTAGCATAGCATGTAACTGCGTTGCCCCATTATGGCAGATAAAAGTCTTTGATCAACGCAAATATACCTAAATTAGGAGGTGGTCGCTGTCTGTGCTTGCAGCGGACATTGGGTTCGATTATATGTGCAGTATCCTCAGCAATCAGTCTTCCATTTATATTTAATCAATCAGTACACATAACACACGTGTGACCGACAAATAGTATACATAAAAAAAACATAAACAAAAAAACATTAAACTGACCAAATTTTGATATGTGAGTCATCAGACCATGTCAATTTCTCGGTCCACCACCCGAAAAGTCTTAATGTAGAACCCTGCATTATTTTCAGTTTTGTGACGATACAATTTGAAAATATTTGGTTCAGATAATGGATGGATCGATATACTGTATATTTATACATTTCCATATAGGAATTCAACTCACAGTTGTTTACATAATTACAAACACCCCGCCCACTGTACATGAGGATGCAAACACGCACACGCAAACATACACAGGATAAAAGTAAAGCAGCAATGACAAAAGAAGCTGAGGCTGGGTACAGAACAGCTCATGAGGAAACCCCATCGCGAACCACCAGAGGGCTGCTCTACGGAGCAATTTGTCCAAATATATCTTTAAATTTGTCTTTTTATTTGAACATTTATGACTCAAACATATTTTAATTAGCAGATTAACACCTTAGCTGTTCATCATCGGTACTCCTGCAAGCCTCTGGCCAATAGTTTTCAGACTGGATTCGGGTTCAAATTTCCCACCCTCTGTCTACGTCATGAGGGCATTGTGAAGGGTTCCATGTGGCAGTAGCGATTCAAAATTAAATTTCCTGCATTGAGTAGCTTTAAAAAACAATTAAAACAAATATTACCAAATATGACGCAACACTTGATAGACTAAAATATATTGGTTAAAAATTCATTTAAAAATGTACGAACCACAATGCCCTTGCTCTTTGTATTTGTGTGAATATCTACTAGGCCTACCTAAAAGCAATGTTTTTTGTTTTGTTTTAATCTTAGCCATGCTTTCATTGAATAGGAGTTCTACAAGGCTGTAGCCTCTCAAGCTTAACATCAACTGACATAGTTTTTGCTTCCAAGAGCTCATTTGGCACCATGGAACATGCCTCTCCCTATGGAGGCATGTCCCAAGGGCACCTGACTGAGTGTGTGTATGAATAGAGAGTGGGTTTCTCTTCCTTTGAGACAGACTGCAAGTTGATTAGAATGTAGAAAGAGCAATACATCAGCCAATAGGAGAGACTGTGATGAAGTGCTAGATATTGTATCTATAGGTAGACATACAAGTAACAGGCATGAAATCGTCTCAATAATAATTTAGTCCAGAACACGTCAGCAGAGTGAATGTTCAATGGACCATGGTTTATATATTTTTTGACCATCTAATTGAAACTCAAGTGGAGTTTTTCTTCATTGATGAAATCGTTAAATCAATCACTTAGGGCTAAATGAGAAATCGTGCTTGGTAATCAGTGGAGCCATACATTTATTGTGGATTGCTCTAAGATGTTTTTAGCAAAGCAATAATGTACTTCATGTGGGCATCAAAGGCTTAGTGCTTCATGAAATACAACAATCACGTACAAAGTGAACCACACCAGCAAGGCAAATCTGTCTTTTTCTGATCGACTACACAGAAACTATGGCTTTGATTTGATTATGTTTGTTTTAAAGTACATTTGACTCCCAATGCCCACATACGTTTACCAATTTAGGGTGAAAGGTGGGGAACAACCTGGCCTGATCATCAGACAATCAATTGAGCCACAAGGTTGAACAACATTTTGCACTCAGCTTTGTACTATGGACGCCGCAAAAATAAGTTTATTACAATTTTCAAAAAGATGGTCCTTACAAATCATTACAATAGGTTAAAAAACTACTGATCTCACAGCCATACTGGTGAATGCTTTGTTAATTTCAGTGGATAAAAAATTTCTACTCAGCCCTGTATGTATGTATGTTAGGTGCTATGCACAAATCGGTGGTGACTCGAATTGAGATGCAATTTAGCTGTTAAAAACGAATGCTCGATCAGAATTTTGTTGTCAAATTGCTGTTGTCCACCACTTTTTTTTGTTCCACAGTAAGCTTGTAATCATTCGATACAATTCATGCTCTTTTTGTACTGTCTATCACTAAGATCAACAACAAGAAAGTTTGCAGCCTAAATCAGAGGAAAAAACATAACAAATAACATCAAATCTTTAAAAACTGCAAAGGGGAAACAGAAAAGGATTTTTTATTTTATTTTTGGGGGGATGAGAAGCAGTGCTTTGAATAATTAATAGAACACCCATATCTTGAGATATGGTACGTTAGAAATGTTTTAATCTGAATGGACAAACAACCTTGTACCGCTTTGTGCGTTTCCTTGCAATCAACTAAAAACACACACAGACACAGTTTCAAAGCGATAAACAAAACGTATTACCCTTGTTACTCCATACAGACCTGGAGCCATTTGGAATAGACACATAATTACCTTTATCAGAATGCAGATTGGGATTGTTTATGGCTGTGGGCTGTAGAAATCTAAGAGAGGAATGTGAGTAGCCTTGAACATGATCAAGTTTATATTAAATATTTATTTGCAAGTTTTCTCAGATAATATGTCTGCTCATCATTGCGTCACTATTTCTTGTGCCTTTCATTTTGAATATAATCTCAAAAAGACCGATTTTTTTTATTTAATTTTTTAACAATTCTGACTACATTTTGTTTTTGTGATCTCAATATAGGTTCACCTGAACTATATTCAATTTGGTGCAATTGTGAACTGAAACGTCACCAAAGTCATTTTACATTTCTTTCTTGTTTCCGTCACCCTTTTCATTTTTAGTTCGTGCCCAAAACAAACTGGAATGTATTTATTATAAGGTGCCATCAACTATGGAGGTGAAGGTGCCACACGGAATCCTATCAAAAAAAATAGAAAGGGAAGTGATGTTTGAGTTTGTTGTGCTCGTGAGAGAAAATAGCTGCACTCATTACATTGTCAATTCATGCTGAGTTAAATCTACAATGACCATCGGTCCCGGGTGAATTATTTGTTTCCTAAAATGCTGCGTGCAAGCATGTATGCATTATTCATGACATTTCACAGTATCTACAAAACAATCACATTTTACAATGATTTTCATAAAACTAGGCTGCGCTGAGTGCAGGAAAGAATAAGAAAAGATAAACATTTTGAATATCTTATGAGTAAACAAGGCATATCAATAATTCCAAGATCAAGGTCAATAATGAAAAACAAGACCCATGTGATAACTGACCAATAATATAGATTTTTTTTTAAATAACGCCAGCAAAATAGTATAGTGTAACAATAATAATAATAATAAATATAATAAATAAATACTTTGAATACTAAATTTTAAGATCCCAAATACTAAATTGTGTGGGACCTTCTACCAGTTTGTGTGCACTTTTGGCAACAAGTGTAAAAGTGGTGGAGATCACCTGCCTCACCGTGTTCAAATGACAGTTTTGAGCTTTAGGTAGCTCCGATGTCAGGGGTGTGCTGAGGGTTGTGGATCCAAATGCAGAAAGCAGTGCAGGAAGACAGGTGAGCTCAGAAAAATGTTTAATGAACAAAACATAAGAAGAAAACTAGGCTCTTGAAACTAGTATGATGAACGAAAGCAAACAAAATGATGCAACAAGAAGTAACAGAAACCAGGAACTAAATACAAGCAAAGCAATGCGAGCATAAGAAACAGCTGGACACGACACAAGTGGCTGAGGGATCTGTTTGGTAGACACAGGGCCTGACAAACAGGTGGACACAAAGCCATAACGAGAAAGACATGAACCACAAGAAAAGACATAACATGAAGCAAAACCAAATATGAAACCAAACAAATACAGATCATGACAGTACCCCCTCCCTAAGGGGTGGATCCCAGACACCCCCAAACAAACACAAACAGACCAAAAGGGGCAGGGAAAAGGGGACCAGGAGGCAGGAGCACAGTTTGCCAACCAGATATAGTCAGGTGGACGTCCCGGACACTAGACGAGAGGCGCTTGGCGAGGCCAGTCAGGAGGGTGTCCAGGACACCAGACAAAAGGCAACCGTAGCAGGGCTTGTGCCGCCAAAACAGGAACAAACGGTGAGGGTAGCCGCAGCAGGGCTTGCACTGCCGAATCAGGATTAGGAGGCGGCCGCAGCATGGCTTGCGCCGCCAGAGCAGGATCAGGAGGCAGCCACAGCAGGGCTTGCGCCGCCGGGGCAGGATCAGGAGACGGCTGTAGCAGGGCTTGCGCCGCCGGAGCAGGAAGAGACGGGGGCCGCAGGGGTTGCGCCACCGTAACAAGAACAAGAGGCGGCTGCAGGACGTGCACCGCCGGAACAGGAGGCGGCTGCAAGACGTGCACCGCCGGAACAGGATTAAGAGGCGGAGGCCACAAACAGGTGGACACAAAACCATAACGAGAAAGACATGAACCACAAGGAAAGACATAACATGAAGCAAAACCAAATATGAAACCAAACAAATACGGATCATGACACTTCAATGTGCAAAACTTTTTTCACAGAAAATTTTGGAGAGTCCCACAAGCAAAAAAAGAAGGTTCAGGTGATGGAAATTGAAGTATTAGTGGAAGATGCAAACAAACATCACTGAGTTACAGAAAATAAATTGATCACTGAAAATTTTGTGGGGAACCATCAATTGATTAAAAGCCAAACTGAACTTGCCCAAGTGACTACACAGGTATCTGCCCACCCTGTGTAACATTACTTTTAAAACCCAGGACATCACACTGGAAAAACTGCTCTGCAACAATTGTCACAGTGCGCTCAAATGACCCAGACACACAAATGTGTGGCGTTGCAAGGAGTTTTGTCAAAGGTGATACGGCATGACTCCTTCATGTTACTGGTTTCAAACCAACCATGAGATCATTCAGAAGCTTCAAATTTGAGTTGAATGTTTTTTGCTGGCATTTGAAAAATGTTTACACGAGGGAGAAAATAAATCTCCCTGCCACATCTCATTTCGCCTGCACTATGCTGGTGCCGATTTGCATGCTGATTTGCACTTTCCTTTCAGATGTACTATCTGAAGATACATAATCAGCCAGCGCAGTTCATCTCAGGTTGAATAAAGCACGTTATGCTAAATTGATCAATTTGCCTATACTGCTCCCACAATGCAAAAAATAAAATGTGTGGCAATTTACCACATTTAGCAGACACAATCCTGCTTGCGCCAGGTTGGTAGATCAGCTTCTACATCTGTTTATGTAAGCAATTAAGTTTGCACCCTTTTTTGCACGCACAGACTTTTAGCAAATAAGGCACTAAGAATTCCTCCACTTTTCTGCGAGCACAGGGCACTGTTAGAAAGTGCTCATCTGTCAAAGCCTCACGCCGACAAACTGAGAGGCTTTGTTGCTTATAAAACTGCTCTTGCCGAGTGTCCTCGGCTTGTCAACAAGTTGCATGTCCTGCATACATATCTGACAGTCCTACAAAGAGACCACAAACTGACAGATTCAACCCATCACATCTAGCCAATGCATTGTGGAGACACACTTGCTGCTGTTCAATTTCTGTCTAAGCTAAGTACTGTATTATATTCAAAACTTGAGGGTCATCTTACACGTAGTTTGACATCTCCCTTACGATATTTACCAATTGGTATGTATCGTGTTGTATGCCTTATACCTGACCAGGCACATGCAAGGAAAGGGGATGTCTGAATGATGTGACCATATAGAAGCCCAACAATCATGGGTAAGTTACCATCTCCCCAACAAAGAACAGCTATTTATTTTTGCCTTTTGTGGGATTTCAACACTGGCTGTCCCAAAATGTTTTTGTTTTTCTTTAAACTGAGTTAACTACACTTTAGCCCCACCAAAACCGAGTATGCACTACTTGGAAAAAAGTTGGTGCATTATCATGTACGCTAAGTCATACAGTCATAGTCTTTTCCTACTCCAGTCAATTTCCTCTGCACACACGTTTTGGTGGCGTTAGTGGCATTGTTTACCAAGCCATTGGGTTCACACCCAAATATGTTTTACAATGAAGACCACCCCACCCCAGTCATTCCTTGGGAGGTCGTTTGTGAGTCATGTCTATTCTCTCTTAATCCTTTTTCAATAGTGAAGACATTTGATATTTTTAATTTGTGGGTTTACTGTTTTTGAATTTACTTATAGACATATAGATGTGATATAATCATGAGTGTTTAATAGAATACAGTGGAGTAATGATTTTGTGAACTTAATTTGATCTTTGTACCCTCAAATGCTGTTAGAGGGGCAATGTGCATGATGTTGTCAGAGTCTCTTGTCATTTAGGGACTGAAGGTCTGGGGTCAGATTTTGATTACTTCTGTTCCCCCAATCAAGAAGGGGAACTGTATAAAGATGTCTGTTTACCATCAACCTTACACCTTTGTTCAATCTAGGAGATGACATGTCTGCCCTTTGTTCAATCATGAGCCAGGAGGAGGAACCTTTTAGTTTTTTTGTATAAATGTGTCGATGTTCTGTAAATTGTCACACTCTTGAGGTCATCACGTTGCATTCAGATGTGGTGTCTTAACGGTGTCTTTGGAAGCTTTTAAATAAATCCTTGCAAGGAACCTTGTTCATCGGATCTCGGATACAATGATTTTGAACACGCAAAGATTACACTTAAAATAGTAATCATACAATTCCTTCAATAGAAATCCTGACGTTGACGTCACGTGTCCCAATATGGCCACGCAACCATATTGGCATGATAGAAAACGCATCTGCCACTTTGAGTAAACGGCAAACGTGAAGAATGATTGACAGCTGTTGTGGACCAGCTGCCACAACGAGAAGAGGCAGAAAAAGGATCGAGCGTGCTCCAGGCTACCAAAAGAGGAACCAATGCTAGCCAATTAGGCCTGGGCGATAAATAGATTTTTTGAACTGATTCGAGTGTTTTGTTGTGGACGATTAAAAAAATTATAACATCAAGTTTTTTTCTCCCTTTCGTTGTATGTATAACAGAAGGGCACATTTGAACAACGCTCACACAAGGTTTTGAACAAGTACTGCTCGCCTCAGGCACATCAATTTACCGGAAAAAGCCGTATTAAAAGTATCGATACATGGTTTTATGAATCGATATTGGGCTATGAAAAGCAATATCGATTCAATATCGATATATCGATATTTTAAACCCAGCCCTATAAATAGCACTGCCAAGACTTGTGTGAAACTGCCAACTTCAATTGCATTTTGTCCACCTCGTGCATGTATATCATGTCCTATTCATCAAAGTGACTGTCAATGCTCTTGGGAGGAAAGATTACGGGTAAACGCTAGTTTTCGAACTCCACGCCATTGTAGCCCGTTATCGCTACGCCAATAATTTCCTCCCGCAGGGGGGCGTGTTCAGAGAAAGTCAGGTCACTTGAGGATCTCTTTTCGAGATTGATGATTTCTAATGTACCACTAGCCTACTCACAGAAATCCTAAAGCCTGTATCTCACTTTGTGGTGAAGAATGAACATGTTCAAAAGTGTGATCATTAAAAGTGTTTGCGGACATGTTTGCAACCTTGAATGAATCCTGACAAAACATTCACCATGTTCGCAGGCACGCTTTGCCACTGAGTGAGCTACTCCTTTAATGCCCATCAAGCATTTTTGCTGAGTTTCATAAAGAAAGTGTTTTCTAAATATAATTGTATCCAACCTGCTAATAACAATAACAAACCAAGAACAAAGTTTATATCAAAATGTTATTGGCGGGAAAAGGTTTATTGGTCTTAAATCTATTCACTTTAATTCCATCAGTGATTTGAAAATGACATACTAGTGCAAACTTATGGAAGAACTTTCAAACTAATTGTAAAGGTTTCCTATCATACTATCTCAAGGGTAAACTGCTTTGTTTCTACTATAACACACTGGCGCCTCCTCCAATCCCCGTCCCTCCAGATGCAACCGTGATGGATATCTTACCGTGACAGCCTGAAGTATGCGTCTGAATCTTCACAGCCGAAACCTTTTAACTTTATTAAAGCCGTCACACTACCATTATTCATGCAACACAGGTTTAACCATGGAGTGAGAGAATAGCAGGCTGCCGCTATTGCTGATGTTAAATATCATGCCATTGAGCTTGGATGGAGCCTGCGGTATAATAACTACAATTGACAATCATAATTCAGTTCAATTAATTTCTTTGTTGTCATTGTTGCAACCATAACCAGGCAGGCAACTTGAAATATACACATTCATTACTGTATTTCAATTATTCAGTTTGCGGGCATCTGAACTGAACAGTCATCTGGTTGACGGAAAAATGACGGACTACACGCCGACGGATGTGGGTTTTCGTTCACAGCGTAATAGTCACGTTAAAATCGGGTCAATTCGCCAATGCCCATTTTGTTGACGATTAATCAATGACAGACTGACAGAATGCCCACCTCCGTTAGTCGGTCGTAAAATTGTTGTGATGAAGTGTTGACAGAAGCCTGGTTTAAATAAAATGACAGACTAATGATTACAGTTGGGTTCGGCTTGTAAAAATGACTGACTGACGATGACGGGTGACTACAGTGCTGACAAATGACGGACGAGCAAAATATTGTAAATTGCTTACCTGTGGAAACAAACCATTATGTTTGCTACACAAGGTTGCAACGAGTTAGATGGACGATACTGTTTTTTTCCTTATCATTATAGTAAGTAAAACATAGCATGGTTGAGTGAGGACTACATTGAATACATGTGGCTTACCAGACCCCAGCATCTTTATTATGTATACACAAATAACCAAAGAAAAACCCGAATATTGCATAATAAAAAGTGGATTAAAGTATGACATCCCTTCTGCACATAAAAATAGGTATATTTAAAGTAACTAAAGTTTAAGTCCACACCCACAAAATGCTGACCAGCATACTGTATTTGCTCATTTCCATTCGTGAGAAACCTCCTGGTACCAGCACTGTTTATTTTTGACACCATTTACACACACTTGGACAAAACTGGAGCCATGGGAGATGCATTTGAGAGTCAGTGAAGGGGCTCCACACAGAAGCAGCATTTAGAATTGAACTTGATGGAGCTTGAGAAGCAATTTCCTGCCACAAGTACGAATTTCCATATTTTGTATATGTATTCAACCTGACAGCTTATAGTCACCAAGCCAAGGGCTCACAGACTTTACTGCAACCCTACTTATTCAAAGTTTCAACAAAAAGGGTCAAAGGTTTCACACATTTTTCTGCCATACTTGTCCCAGACGCACAGGACACACAGCCTGCTAAAACTTGACAGTGAAGCTGTGACAATTAATGATTCAGCCGTAAGTTTGTGGGAAAAAACTCTTAAAGAAAGTAGATTGAGAAGCCTAATCAGATGCTCTCAGGGTTTTGGGAGCACGGATACAATTCTACTTCTTAGCTTTCTCTCTGAGAAATGTTAAGTATATCTTATATAACTTATTCATTGATGCAAACCTTATTCTCCATCTATCTGGGGGAATATATATATATATATATATATATATATATATATATATATATATATATATATATATATATATATATACATATACATATATATATATATATATATATATATATATATATATATATATATATACATATATACACAATGCACTGTTGCATTTTAGTTGCAGAATTTTTAAACTGACAAAACAGAAAAGAAGAAATCTCAGTAGCTCTTGAAGGAATATTAAATCACTATATTAAGTGTAATCTTTGCGTGTCCAAAATAATTGTATTCAGGATCTGATGAAGAAGTTTTCCTGCAAGAATTTATTTAGAGGCCCCTAAAGACACAGTCAGAATATCACATCAGAATGCAACGTGATGATTCCAAGTGTGTGACAATTGTATGAACATCGACTCATTTATACAAAAAAGATAAAAGGTTCCTCCTCCTGGCTCTTGATTGAACAAAGGGCAGACATGTCGACTCCTAGTGACCAAATGTGTGATGTTATTAGTAAACAGATATTTTCATACAGACATGTCAACTCCAGGTTTAACAAAGGTGTAATGTTATTAGTAAACAGACATTTACATTCAGTTCCCCTTCTTGACTGGGGGAGAAATGCAATTAGGATCTAACCCCAGACTTTTAGACTCCAATGCCAAAAGGCTCTAAATAACATCATGCACATTCCTATCTTCAATAGCTTTGAGGGTGAGAGGATAAACTAAAGTTCACAAAATCATTATTCCACTGTATTATTTTAAACACTCATGCTTATATCACATTGATATGCCTATAAGTAAATTCAAAAACAGTAAAACATCAAATTGAAAATATTAAATGTCTTCACTCTCCTGATGTATTCTGAAGGGGTCTCTGCAGACTTATTACCATGTTCACGTCAACACCGCCTGTCAGTCCAAGTACTTCCACCAGACTGAGACTGGCCACGTTGGCCATGCAATTTTCATATTCATGTTTCATACACATACATTATTTTATGCATTAGTTCTGCTGCTGTAACAAATTGAATGGTTGTCTTCACCAACAATAATATATATTTTTTTTAAAAAGGGTCAGCAGGTTGCAAACAGAACTCTGAATGATGACAGCCATGCTGGAGACATTTTTGCCTCTGTACCATATGCAAGGGGACGACAGAGCCCCCCACACAAGCCTTTTTAGTATTCTGAAACCAGACACTAAATAAGCAAATATGGCTGCCACTGCAAGGGATGAAAAAAATCATCTAACAAAGGGTGAAGCCCAACACTGCACAAGTACAGATATGATTCTCCTCATACTGTGATCCCTACATTATTCATTGTTGAACAAATTGTGTTTTACCTGTGTGTTAGGATCCATTTGCAAAGTAGGAAATTGGAAGCAAAGAAAGAGAGAAAAAACAAAAAAAGTCATGTTAGCATTTTAACACATACATGTATTTCATGTTCAAAGAAAATCAACTCATTTGATTAAATTAATTTCAGACTATGAACCATTAATTCATATCCAGCCTTCAGTACAAACAGTAAAATGTAACAGGGTCGTTCCTTGTCAAATCACCCCTCAAAATATAAATCTGAAAATTTTAAACAAGCAAATTCTGGTTTTAATGAAACTTGGTGTACTTGTTGATAGTGAAGTCGCAACACTTAATCTCAAATGTATGTTAAATTGGAGCGAGGGTTTGGGAACTACAGCCCATCAAATTCTGGAAAAGGAGTGTTGCCACCTTCCTTTGAACCTTTATATCTAAGGCACTAGACGGTCAAGCTTCAAAAAACAGGTATTGTTGGAAAGGGAACTCAACAAGGATTCCAAATCTGCAATCATGTGACTCCTCATCGGTATAATAATAATAATATTATTATTATTATTGTTATTGTTATTATTATAATACAGCTCTGAAAGTTTGATATGTTTTAGAGAACATGTTAGAGATTACATTTCCTGAATTGTGATTTGGCATGGAACGACAACATTGCGTGGCATGTACTAATGTACTATGCACAGACATTTTACAGGCACAACATTCAAGCTGCAACATGTCTAAGCATTCAAAGCTGTATTTTGATTCTGAACCAATAAAGGGAGCAACAAATATACTCAAACTGGGACCTACTACTTATGATCACGAAATGGATGCTATTTTTTGTCAACGTGTCAATTTCATGACTGACGCAAAAGCCGCACCACCTAAATAAAAACAATAAATAAGGCGAGTTTGTTTCTACACTAAGAAAATTAGCCACTTACATCACTGAGCTCACCCTTACTTCAGATTGCACTTCTGTGCATATGAGAAGCAGATGAGAGTTATCCTGCGATGAGACATTGATGGCTCAATTCAGACAGGTTAATCATTCCACATTTTCACCCTCCTACTCACATCACTCTCATGAACAGGCTGCTGAGGCTATACAAACTTTGCTTCACTTTGAATATATGACTGAATAAGCATTTTATGTTTTGACTACAACAAATAAGTACAGGACCTGTTTTTCAAGAAGATGATGATCTTATTCTGTCATCGATCACTCCAAGGATACACAAACTTTGTTGTGAGAGTCGAGCTCATCCTTCTCAGTAGTAATAAGCTATGTGATTGATGGTGTCAAGCTTTAGCGTCGTACTCAAGAAAACCTGAGGCTGCTAATGCTGCCTAGGTGGCTTCAACAAATCATTCAATTAAGGGGGTGATTTTTTGACACATATATGAGTTTTGCATTTTTAATTATAATTAAGATTTTTTTTTTTTTTTACAGCATTTCACAAACACGCTTTCCCGCTTTGTTATAGTAGCCACAGCATCATCACACACAAAGTATTGAAATTATCTTCTACTAATGCAAATATATATTTTAGAATAATAAAACAGTATTGAACAGTAATTGCAGTATTTATTTATTTATTTACACAAAGGCTAAACTAAATACAATATTTTCTGTCTACACATCACCAGAATGGGCGGCACGTGGATGACTGGTTAGCACGTCCGATGACTGGTTAGCACATCCGCCTCCCAGTCCAGAGCACGTGAGTTCAAGTCCGGGCTTCGGCCTTCCTGGGTGGAGTTTGCATGTTCTACCCATGCTTGCGTGGGTTTTCTCCGGGTGCTCCGGTTTCCTCCCACATTCCAAAGACATGCATGGGAGGTTAATTGAACACTCTAAATTGTCCATAGGTGTGATTGTGAGTATAGTTGTTTGTCTCTGAGTGCCTGCGATTGGCTGGCGACCAGTTCAGGGTGTACCCCGCCTTCTGCCCGAAGCCAGCTGGGATAGGCTCCAGCACTCCATGCAACCCTTGTGAGGACTAGTGGTTAAGAAAATGGATGGATGGATGGATAGACATCACCAAAATTGAATATTTGAACCTCTGTGCTTCTATGGCCTGCTTGCAGTCCATGATGTGCGCTCTGATCTCCAGCTTCCCAACAGGCAGATCCCAGCAGTTAGGGCTCAGGGAAACCACCTCATCCACCCGCACAATCAGCCCCAGACCCCCTTTAGGATGCCTCCTCTCTCGCTCTCTACACAAACAACTGCACCTCAATGCATCACATCCAGCTGTCAAACTCCTTTTGCTGATGACATCACAGTCATTGGTCTCAGCAAAGGAGCTACTTTTCTGCTTTTGACAGGAGGCGGAGTGGCTGCTAATCTGGTGCAGCCAGCAACAGCCTTAGGTAAAAGCACTCAAGACTTTAGAGATGTTTGTGGACTTCTAGAGGCATTCTTCACCATGCTATCACACTGTCCAACTGCCTTGCGTCAACTACTGAGAACTTCAAGCACCTGGAAAATACAATCTCGACCATGTGACTCCAACTTCAACTCCATTCTCAAGGAGGCCCAGTCGAGGTTGTACTACTTACTGTCCTACTGGACTTAACCCACCCTACAGACCACATTTTTCAACCCTTCCCGATCTGGTCAGCTTATTGAATACTTCACACCAACAACGTACTTTTTAAACAATGGGGCAAGATATAGGTCACCACACTTAATTAATATTCATTAGTCTAGCGAGGGCGGCACGGTGGTTGACTGGTTAGCACATCCGCCTCCCAGTGCAGAGGACATGAGATCGAGTCCGGGCTTCAGCCTTCCTGGGTGGAGTTTGCATGTTCTCCCCGTGCTTACGTGGGTTTTTTCCGGGTACTCCGGTTTCCTCCCACATTTCAAAGACATGCATGTCAGGTTAATTGAACTCTCCAAGTTGTCCATAGGTGTGATTGTGAGTGTGGATGGTTGTTTGTCTCTGTGTGCCCTGCAATTGGCTGGCAACCAGTTCAGGGTGTACCCTGCCTACTGCCTGAAGCCAGCTGGGATAGCCTCCAACGCCCCCCACGACCTTTGTGAGGACTAGCGGTTAAGAAAATGGATGGATGGATGGATAGTCTAGTGAGGGGGTCAAACTCGGCCGGCCAGTCATCCTAAATGCATGTAAACAGTCTACTAGCGAGATGTCTACTGCGCTAAATCTACTAATTTTGTCCGAGAATGATATCCCTGCTGCCAAATTCACTGGTATAGACGTTGAAGAACGTACTAATGTTCAATTGAAGAGATGACTTGAGTGTAGAGGGTTGAAAAGAGCCGACCTGAGCCAGAGATAACGGGGGGGTTCTCTCCCCCTCAAAACATCGTCCTACGCCACTAACACTGACATTCTTCAGTTTCAACAACCTATCCTTCCTTTACCACCATATGCCTTCTCTGTCATATCTGGTTGTCTTACATCTTTGATAGTTGGTAAGTTTTATTGCTTTTTTGGTGTGTGTAGCGATTCTACTCAGAAATTCTTGGGCACAACCAACAAAACTCGCTATTCCTCAATTCTTTCAATTGTTATATCCTTCCCGCTTATAAACCTGTCTCCTCAATTCAGAAAAGGCCCTACATATATATTTTCATACATGTCACAGCTGCAGGAAAGGCAAAAAATAAAATAAAAAATCAGGCGGTAAGCAAGACAGGTCTGAACAACAGCAATGCCATTTTAGCATTTTTCCTCGGCATTCATTATTGTCGTCCGGCAGTCGGGGTAGTGCCAAACGCCCAAAAATAAAAATAAAATAAAGACAATTGCTTATCTCTTCGGGACGGCGGTGTATATATGTATATGTATAACACATATTCACACTAGGCCAGGGGTACTCAAATACAAATCTAAAAGGTCACAAATATACTGTATATATATATATATATATATATATATATATATATATATATATATATATATGTGTGTATATATACACAGTCAGTAGTCAGTTTCCTACTTGCTCCATAGCTGCTTGTAAATAATAACGTGAAAACGCCGCAGAAAAATCAATATATAGGTTTATATGAGCAAAAATTCGGGTTATGAAAGGGGTAACCCCGAAAAAGAGCATATTCGGGTTATCGCGTGTGTTTTCATGGCCTTACAATATGGCCAATATTTTGGTTTTAAAAGGGTTATTGCCTGCATGTAAACCTAGTCACAGAAATTAAAGCTAGTTTTTAGCTTGTTTGGTTGCTAGTTATCACTATGGCTTTAGCCTAGCCCATCTAGTTACCCACTTTAAAGGCCTTAACCTTGGAACATAGGAATGCTTGCTTATCTTGGAGATATTTTGCTGGTAGTGAGGCCATCCACACTGTTTAGTCCATTGAAGACACTGCTCCATTTTAGATTAGAACTCCACCTGACAAATGCTTGGGATACCTGGTGTCCGATTCACATAATCCATGGGCACATTGCTTCACCAATTTGCTTGTTGGAGGTCCACAGCTTTTTGGAACTTCTTTTGGTAAGCTTTTATGGCAGATGACACAAATCTTCTGGATCGCTGTTTCAATGAAAGTCTACGAGTTTGAAGGACCTTGATTTGGGGGTGTGGTTTGCTAAAGGTAAATTGTATGATTATATATGCAAGGTTAACGTTATGATGAAAAACCATCAAGAGGATTGATCACATCAATTATGTGCCGAAGCAGGCAGTGCATTTTCTCTGTATACATTTGAATAACACATTTATGTTCCACATGCATGCACCAATCGCACTGGGCCATGGCCCACCCTTAAGTATGTATCAGAGCATTCACGTGAGCCAGTCATACTGGACTTTATTTGTCAAGAGTGCTCAAGCACAAGGCAGTTTGCCAAGTGTAAATACAGCACATCAAATACTTGTTAAAGCATCTACTAATGTGTTGTTAAAATTGAGCAAAGAACTACTGGAATGTGTAATTTCCTCTGCTCACAGATGTGATTTGTTCTGATGCTGCTATCAGTGAATCCTTAACAATTCTCTCAGTAAAGATACAAAGCAATAAAAGAGTGTGGTGAGATGACATATGATTGACTCTCAGTGAAGCCACTGTCAGTTATTCAAAGCATGTATATTTAGCTTGTGCTCTCTCAGTTACAATTGTCCTTTTTTCAAAAATGAAAACTAGGGTATGCACTTTGTATGTCATTTCCTCCTAAACATAGAGCATGCAACAATTATTTATGACACTGGCTTCTAAAAAAATATTTCCTAAAAAAATGCACTTGTCATGGATACATCACACTTCATCAGAATTACAAAAAATGCCATTACTGAAGCAGAGAACATGCAAAAATGAAAGATTTATCGATTGAATTACTATTAAGACAAAAGGTAAAGCTCTTTGCAATACAGTACTTTGTGCTTTGGAGGAAAAATGGACAGCTATTATTCAATACCATGAATGTCTTACTGAAATAAAAATAAATAAAAAACTCTAACCATTCACTTTCATTGTAGGCTACTGTAAGTAACAATAGATTGAAAAGTACAACTATGATGAAGCTTCTTTAAGCACAACAACAAAAGTGCTCCATATTGTTGCAGGACCAGTGTGTATTGAAATCTGAGTCATTCTTTAAAATGAAATAAATACCGTGAGTTCAGATCTAAAAATCACAAGAATAATGGAGTCTCAAACCAGGAAAAGGTCTAGAAGTCTGTACCAGTCTAACATTGCCTGCAAGCTGAATTCTTACGGTATTTGTGGGTTCACAATCCCCCGAGAATCCATCTTCTACTGAGCCCGCTGATTTTCACCGATCTAAACCACTGGTGTTTTGGGCCAATCACAAAGCAAGTGTTTGGGGGTGGATTATGTGGCTGTGATGAAAACAATAAGTACAGAGGCTGTGGGAAACAAGAAACCTAACATGGTGACACCAGTAGACATACTGTATGCATGGATGCTGCAATTAATTCTCTTCTCGCAGAATTAGCCACAGTTGCCCTTTTTGAATGAATAATGGCAGGAGGCGCTTCGTGCATTTTTAGCTGGCAAACGACAACAACATTTTCATCCGTTATTGTGATTGGTCAGTTGCCCCATCGTCTAATAGGCTCGAAGTATGGTACTGAATGTCCCACCTTTCCCGAGCAGATCACACTGGAGCAGGCCCAGATTGATATTGTGGAGTAGTGCTTTGAGTGTTTCACATTATCAATCTGGGTCTTGCCAGGTTAGTGCCTGTCAGTGGACTTAGTAAAAGGTCAAAAGGTGTCAAATAATTTTCTAGTAATGACTATTATAATCTACAGCTCACCACACACAAAACATTTTAAAGTTCCTTCTCTTACACTGGTCAAGAGACATTTTACTGTCAAGAAAGTTTCAACGTTTTAGGGTATGTTGAAACCTCTGAATAAAAATAAAATAGCACGTGCATGGATATGTGAGGAGCATCACTTCACCATTGCTGCACAAAGTGCACATTCAATTAATGAGTTGGGTTTTGCAATCCGGAAAGCCTCTTTATTGAAGTTTTGTTTTATTCCACTCTCTTAAACACATACCCTTGGGCTGAGTTGGAGTACATGCATTTAGACCTGATCCATAACCTTTTACACGTCAGTTCAACTGCAGGGTCTGCATGTGTGTCCAATATGTTGGTAATTTTGTAAATCCATGTAAGCAGAGATTTTTTGTCTAGAATTTCCAGTTTTCCTCATGACTCCTCACTTGTAGGTTATTTACACACACACACACACATATATATATATATATATATATATATATATATATATATACATCGGCATCATTCAAGGCAAACTGAAGTGCTCACTCGTACTATCCAATATGTGGATTTGCTTCCCAACTGTCATATGCCTTGGCAACAAAGAGTGTAGCATCCAAGTAACATACATACAATAACATTCGACAATGTGCTTTCTTCCAGAGTACAGGCTCCTCATTGAGCCACCACCTTATCTTGGTGGAGGGATTTCTGTGTCCCAATGATCCTCAGAACTAAGTTATCTGGGGCTCCCTGGCATTGTCACTTAAGGCAAACAGGTCCGAGGTGAGTGACCAGACAAAGCACAGCTCAGAAATTCCGTATGACAAGCAAGATGACCTTTCTTACCTTGTCCAAACATAAGTCATCGGACCCGCCCCTGGAGTCAGGCCTGGAGGTGGAGCTCAATAGTATGCGACTGGTGACTGTGCCTGTATACTTGGGGCCCTGCCGGGCACAGCCTGAAGAGGACACTTGTGTCCTCTTTGCTATGGGCTCGGCACCAGTGAGAGAGCTCAAAGGGGTCAGTGCATTGTAGACAGGGGAATCCGGGTCCAGAATATAAAAACCCTGCCACAAGTTGGCTTTAGCCACAGGTGCTTCTACTCAACTGGCAGTTAAACAAGTTCGTCTCCACCTGTTGATTAAAAGCACATAGAGCTAAAGACTAAATATTTCAGGGTTGTTACTTTCTGGACCTGAACTCCTAACACTTATTGTATGTAGTGGGGTATGGGATCCACAGATATGGTCCTTGTATGACCAGTGACAGAATTTAGTCCGTATTGCCAGCAGTCAATCGGATTTGTTTCCAGTGAGGGTTGGATTACTCCAAGATTGTCCTTTGTAACTGATTCTGTTCATAACCTTTATGGACAGAATTTCTAGGCGCCAAGGCCTTCACGGGTCCGATTTGGTGGCCTCAGTGTCTGCTTTTTGCAGAAAATGTGGTTAGGTTGGCTTCTTCAATCCATGGTTTTCAACTCTCACTCGAGCTGCAGTGTGAAGTGTTTGGGAAGAGAATCAACACCTCTAAATCTCGGGCTAAGATATTCAGTCAGAAAAAGGTAGATGCCTTCTCCAGGTCGGGGATTAGATCCGGATGAGATCCTGGTGGATGAGATCAAGTATTTTTAGGTCAAAAGTCATGGCAAGGGAATTGGAATGGGAGATCAACAGGTGGATAGGCGAAGCATATGAAGTGATGTTTTTTGTTTCAGACTGTTGTGGTGAGCTCTCACTTTATCGGCCGATCTACGTTCCCATCCTCACCTTTGGTCGCAAGCAGTGGGTTGTGACCACAAGATCAAGGATACAAGCAGATTAAATTAATATCCTGTGCAGGTTGTTCAAGCTGAGTGAGAAGCTGAGTCCCCTGAGAGAGGCTTGGAGTAGAGCCACTGCTCCTTTGTATCAAGAGTCAGACGAGGTGGCTCAGGCATCTGGTTGGGACGCCTGCTGGATACGCCCCTGATCAGTGTTCTGGGCATTACTCACAAGGAGGATAATTCTTTGAAATGATAAAAAAAAAAAAAAAATGCTGAGAGCTCTCTTCACAAGAATAATGAAGACTCAACCCATACATTATCTACCGTAGTACTATCTGTGAAATTGAATGCCAGCTTTGGAATATATCTGTAAAGTGAATCTCACTGACCTTACTTTCTTCATGTGCTTCACTTTTCAGCAAAAAAGGCCACACATTCACATGTGGCGTGTTGTCATTTTGAATTCCGATCACAGTCGAGTCTTTTATTTTCCCTTTTGGGGACGATTATGACACTTTACTCCCAACACAAACACAGTTGCCATCCTGGCTTCTCCTGCTGTGGCAGGCTGCTTCTTGTTATTTGCCATTGCTAGAGGCTTTTAATGTCAAGCAGCTGTTTCAATGATGGGGCTTCTTCTGACAGATGGGTTACTCCTGGCAATGTGTAGCTGTGTTGATGTGTAATCTTAAGGAGATGTTGCCTCTCCTCCTCTGCTTCCTTCTGTGTTTCATAACATACTGTGGCTCACATCTATAAGAGTAAATTCTCTTGACTCCTAACACCTGAACAACAGACCTGGATGCCATAGAGAATGACAGTAGTGTCTGTAGACATCATTTGGTCTTGTTTTTGCTCTGAGCAACAGACTGCAGCAACCCAAAATACAAACTTTATTCTTTTAAGGATCAGATCTCGCGTCGTAATATTATTTCAAGATATATTAAATGTCTTTTAGTGATCAGATAGCAGGGGATTTTGAATGAGTAGACCACTAGATATTAAATCAATCAATATATTATTAATACATCCTCATCTCCTATTGCATGAACATAAAAATGGAAGTCATCAGGCTGCTGCAAATCACCAATAAGACAGGAACAATAACTTGATAGATGCCTCTCAGTTTGTGTGTTTATATTTCACACGAATTTTTTTAATTTGATCTACTCTCACTTCTTCTCAATCTATTGTTCATGCAGGCTTCAACCTCCCACAGGTTCTGCCGCTTCCCCTGCGCACGAGGGAGCTAAAAGCTCTCATCGGATGACACAAGAGTTGACTTATTTCCTCTCAAAATCAATGGCCACATTTAATCATCAAGCATGGAAGGCAATGGTTTTAACAGGGCTCCATGGGTCAATTGGTCACAATCAGACAGTAATGATAAATGACTTGTGTACTCACCATAGTTAAAAACATTTGAAGGGCAAACACACAGATGTAACATCTACAAGTCTTGATACAAACAATGATGGCAAAATGTCTCTTGAATCAACAAATACCACCGGACACCAAATTGTTCAATGTTTGACTACAACAAGCTTAAGACAAGCTACGTCTAAGATATGTTAAATTGAATTTAAGACAAACTTCACAATCTTCACAATGAGCCATGTACACTTAAGTTTCTACAGTACATACATGGCATGCATTTTCTTAAGAGTCTTGACTAAAAAACATATCACTGTTTTGTTGATTTCACTATCGTGCACGATGTCAACACGAGTCATTGACTATCGATATCGGCCTTGAAATTAAAAAAGAAAAAGAAAAAAAGCATATTGGTCTATCTCTAAAGTTGACCGCAATCATATTATTTTATAAGCTCAAAAATGATTACAATGCAAAAATCTGGCAGTGCATGTGTGTTGCACTTGCCAATATCCCTTCAGAAAACAGGTGGAGAGTTAAGTGGATCACAACAAAAACTGTCAGTGTGGAATATTTGGTGAAGATGGCCAAATATAAACTGGTGGTAGGGTCATCATGGAAAGGGGTCACCTTACCAAATGTCCCCAGGTCACTTTTGCACTCCATAAAAGGTTGATAGCACATATTTCAAAAGTTGACAGTAAAAATAAGGATACAATAAGTGTTATTTTTTTTTTGAAGAAGAGAGGACATCCTTCATTTGGCATGAGATATGAGAGAGTAAAGAGGACAGGATGATGGTAAGCACAGGATGTGTGCAGCAGAACAGGCAGATCTGGTAACAGATGAAGGAACAGTCCTTGCTCGCTGAAGTTCTCTTTGTATACATGCATGCAATTATTTACTAAAGAATATTTGGAGTTCAACTCAAATACTGGTGAAAATGGTGCCTAAAATGTTACATAAAAAATGCTATAGCAATACACGGAATGAGAAGGACCGTCTGTATTGACCGGTTTGACGGGTCCCGGTGCCTCGGTCGGTGCTCAGTCTGGGTATTTTTTTTAGGCTTCACGTCACTCGCCAAAAAGGTGGGCATTCTTCAACGACGGGCCGACAGGGAGACAAAAGTGCCCATATATTGTTACAAAGATACTCTGAGAATAATGTACCAGTAAACATTTTGAAAATGCTTAAATGCATAACACTAAAGAGTAATTGCATAAAATGGCCTGCATTTATAATGAAGGGAATGAACATTGAATGAATCTTTCATTTTTCACAGTTGGTCATCTACATTTACAGGAAGCAGCTTTTTGTCCATTTTGTACAGTTTCCAGCAGTGTGTCTCATTTTCTGTGGCCAGTAGTTCTGCAGCCTCCACCTACACAAAAACCTTTTGACCCACATCTTGCTTCAAAGCGGGTAGTGCCTGAACTGCAGCCACCTGCCCGCTCACCAGAACATTGCCGTCTTCTGCCTGCCCTTCACTCAAAGTTTTCTCTGGAGTTGTTTTGTCCCTGCTGGGCCTTCAGTTCTGGCTAACTTCACCCATATGTGGATCTATCTGCACATCACACCACACACTAAAATACAATTTAGGACAAAGGTCTACAATTTTACAGCAACTTAGTTTTCTTAATATAATGAAACAAGTGGTTATTGTAGATTCAATATGACTTTTGTCTGACTCTTGTCAGATATCTGTAGTACTTTATGAAAGTAGACTTATTATATATGTTTTGAATCAAAATACCCCATTCTCAAACAGTTGTTTTCACTTTGGAAAACAATGATCATCATTTTTGCCTACTTGTGGTCAAACTAGTAACGGAATCTTAATTTATGTTTGCGCATTTTCTGCACTGCCAGTTTAAAATAATGTCTTGCTTTTGAATAAAGGGATGGTAATGAAAACTTTTGAAACTATTCATCAATTAATTGACAATCAACATATTAATCGATTATTAAACTAATCGTTAGTTACAGCGCAAATTGATTTTTTATTGGATTCTAATGTGCCACTGAACATATCAAGGATTGGAGCAGTGGACAGGGCTTGAGGTGCAGAAACTGCAGAGTGGTAGCAAAAAAGGTGTGCTTCTTTGATTTAAATACTGTTTCTCTCTCACCCAACCCACATGTAAAAACAATAAATAACAATAAAAATAAAATAAATAAATAGAAAAAAGCTATTGCTCCTGTGAGCGAAAACAAATTACCCAATGACAAGACATTAGTTCTCGTAGGTGGGCTGGCGCCATAGATATGAACAAGAGGTAGATATGAGGCGCCACTTGATGCTGCCAAGCTACTGGGCAGCACATTACTTGTTTCTTAACTTCTCTTCTACTCTTCCGACCAGAAACCTTTTCCAGATCATGTTTATTTTGTTAGATTAGGTTATGTGTCTGTATTAAATTATACAATATGAATAAATGGAAAGAATGTATCTCAAGATATTGTTATACTCTAGGCTACATTTATTCATAACCAGTGTTGGGGATAACCCGTTTCAAAAGTAACACGTTACAGTAATCTATTATGTGTATTCAGTAACAACATAATAAAACGAGTTACTGCAATAAATGTTGGTAACATTATTATAGTTACTGAATCCCGTAACGTGTTACTGTTTAGTGACCACAAAAGACGCATGTTACATATATGGGCCCAAAAAAAGAAAAGGAAATCTAAATTGGGCTGCAGTGTGAACATAGCATATATATATATATATATATATATATATATATATATATATATATATATATTGTTTTTTACTAAAAAGATAAAAAATCTTAATTTCCCTGTACTTCCAAGTGAAAGGTCGTCCACGCTTCTCGTGTGTCATTATCCAATCCATTCCACTTAATCATGTTGAAAACGTTCTTATCAGTAACAATTCAGTCCATGTTTTCACTGCGTCATCGACTGCGACCATGCTTGTAGTTGAACGTGCCTGTCAGTCAAGTGTTCTAAATATGTCATTTACAAGATGCATTGAGGAAAATAACGTGACGGATAGACTATAATTAATTACTTATATGATCAGAAATCAATTGAATTCCGTCACTTCAATAGTACTGTAGATAGCGAGAGCCCTTATCATGTTTTGTTATCCAATTCTAATCCATCCATTCAATGTTTTCCTGCTTGTTTGCTTGCTCCGAACCTGCCGCTATTAGCGTCCATTGTCTATCACGGCCGAGAAAGGGAGACATGATAGAAAGGAAGGAAGTTTCTGAAGAAGAAAGTAAGTCTTCATCACTGTCTGCTGGTAGTAACAATTAGTTAGCTTTGGCCGCGGCCCAGCTAACAGCAGAAAGTCACACTGTAGACAATGTGTACATATATATATATTTTAAGGGTTGTTTTTATAAAAATGCTTCATGTGTTTGTGTACCATATTATAATACTGACGGAAATATCATTTGAAGTCAAATGATGACCTTAACTTTTACACAGTACTGTATTCCTTTTATATCTGTCCATCTGTGGATCTCCTAGGGCAGGGGCAGGCATACTCGGGGTCCTCGAAGGCCGAAGTCCTGCAGGTTATCGAGGTTTCCCCTCTTCCAAGACAAGCTGATTCCAATCAACAGGATCGTTATCAGGCTTATGCAGAGCGTGCTGATGAGCTGATCATATATATAAGCTGTGTTGGAGCAGGGAAACATCCCAAACCTGCAGGACTCCAGCCCTCAAGGTCCGAGTTTGCCCAGCCCTGTTCTTGGGGCTAAGAACCCCTTTCCATTAAACCTAGTGACGCCCCTGCTTCCTTCCATCCATCCATCCATTTTGTTAGACCAGTTATCAATTATACTTCATATATCACTATTATTTTTTAGCCAATTTCTTTACATACAAGTTAACTATACGTAAAAAATTACATTATGTTATTGATAAGAGGAACACACATTGGCGATATAAACTCATCTTTCCCTTGTATGTAAATTTAAGTATGTTGATAATTTTATTTATGATGTACAGTCTGGGATTAGACCAAATATCAGTTCCAATATTTATATTTGGAAAAATATATATATTGATACAAATATGAATCAAAGCACACCACAGACACACACACATCATAAAGTAAAAATATTTAACATTGTAACACACGCTTTATACTTATAGGTCCTCATTACAAGTTAACTTTACCAGCTATGGTTGCAAATTTTTCATTTTCTGTTAAAAATCTCAAAATCATGATTAAATAAATGTATCCCCGATGTAAAAAAAAAAGTCTTAAAAAAGTAACTTAAAAGTAACTTAAACTTGAGTAACTCATTACACTACACAGACGATATTGTAAAGAAACGTATTACTTTCAGATGCAAGCAACTAGTATTATGAAATATGTAACATTTCGGAAGTAACTTGCCCAACATTAAGTTTGGTGGGTCAGGAAAAAATAACGAGCACCAAGCGACATCCTCCGGTGCTCTATTGAGAACCAACCCAAAATTGTGACGCACACCCCTGGTTATACAAAGTAGTACTCAGCAAAACGTTGGCTTCTCAACCTCATACATGATAGGACATTATATTATTATTATATTATATTATATTATATAGGCTGGCAGGTAATTAGTTTCCTTGCATTACATCTGTCATCATATGTTTACTAAAATAAAAGTTTCTATTGTATATAGCAAATGCATATTTGGCAAGCTTCAGACAGGTTTGGACGCATGCGCGAGATGCTGTGACTATCGCGAGACCTACAGCGAGACCGGGAAACCCCAACATCGCGGCGCCCTGCTGCTAAGATAGAATTAGCTCTATTATACTAAACTAATCCAAATTTAACCATCATATATCTTGCCTTTCTTTTTTTTCCCCCTCTCTTTTTCATCCGACAGATTTGGAATACCACCCAACGTGGAGGACCTCGAACGCTTCATCGACGCATATTTTTACAGCTGCGCGATGGAGAATCCTTCCGTCGAGAAACTGTCGAGAAAACCTTCGAAAAAGAGGAAAAATGATTCAGCGACGGACACGGAGAACCTAGCCACTACGGAGGTTTCGGTCAGTATGCTGGAGTCCATAAATAAAAAATTTGAGGTCCTCTCCCTAATCAGCGAGGACGTCAAAGAATTGAAAGTAAGTATGGAATTCTTCAGCCAACAGGTAAGTGAGCTCCAACGAGACAATGCCGAGTTACACTCTACACTCGTGACCGTTTCAGCCGAGTTAGAAACCGTTAAAAAGGAAAATAAAACGCTAAAAGAAACTGTTCTGGATATTCAATCCCGTAGCATGCGGGAGAATTTAATATTCTCAGGAATATCCGAGAATACCTCTGACAATCCAGAGGTTGAGATAAAAAAATTTATGACGACGTCGTTAAAAATTCCTCAGGAGTCGGTAAATAACATCTCTTTTCACCGGGTACATCGGCTTGGAGCCCCGAGGGGCAACAGACCCCGTCCTATTATCGCCAAGTTTGAGCATTTTAAACAGAAAGAATTTGTTAAAAGTAAAGGACGGGAGCTTAAAGGGACCTCATTTGGAATGAACGACCAATTCCCGAGAGAGATTAATGAGCGGTGAAAGGTACTGTTTCCTATAATGAAACAAAATAGGCAGGAGGGTAAACGGACTGCGATGGTCGTCGATAAACTATACATCGATGGCCAACTATTCCGGAACCCCAACTCCACTCCCTGGCTGTTCTAAATGGCATTGGTGGAACTAAACTTTATTTGATCATTAGATGTATACATATACTGTATATGTGGTTATAAAACCTTAAATATGAATACTCATTATGTTTAGGCGATATTATAAATATATTATTAGATACATAACTATATCTAAAGTATATTTAAACAAAAATCTCGCTTAGGTTACCAGTTATTGGTGTATTTTTATGTTTAATCCCCCGTTAACTTCCTTTACTTTTACCTCCCTACCTGTTTTTTCACTGTTATATTTACTTACTCGTTACCTCATATTTTACACAAATTACATAAACCACCTAACCACTTTGATTCTATCCTATAACATACTAATACTGACAAATGGCCTATGCAGATATATACACAGGACTGAGTCTATATTGTTTGTATGCATAAATTAGTTCTGATTTCCTGGAATGTTTGTGGCGCTCGCTCAGAAGCAAAAAGAATAAAAACTTTAGACCATCTCTTAAAATTAAAAGCAGATATTTGCCTCCTACAAGAAACCCACCTACAAAAATCTGAAGAAAAATTACTTATTGATAAGAATTTTTGCCAAGCGTACTCTGCCCCTTATAATAGTAGACAAAGAGGAGTCTGTATACTCATACATAAGAATTTACTCTTTACTTTAAATAATACAATAACAGACCCAGAGGGCCGATACATTATTATTCAGGTGACTATATTTAATAAAATATATACACTTGGTAATTTATATGCCCCTAATAATGATGATCCGGCCTTTTTCCATGAATTTTTCTCTCAGCTGTTTGATTTAGCAGCGAACTCTACTATTATTATTGGAGGAGACTTTAACACAGTCTTAAATCCATTAATTGGCCGTTCTAATAATACAACATGTAGACGATTACAATCTACTAAAGTAATAGGGGAATATATGGATGACTTTGGCCTCGTCGACAGCTGGAGACTTAAAAACCCAAATAAGAAGGAATTTACCTTCTTTTCCGCTGTGCACCGGTCTTTTTCAAGAATTGATTATTTTCTTACAAATAACTCTATTGCTGATAAAACTGTTACAAAAATACATCCTATTATTATTAGCGACCATGCACCAGTCTCCCTTTCCCTACAAGTTGATTATACCTTTAAACCACCACCGACATGGCGGTTTAACATCTCACTGCTAAACGACGCAGAGTTTGACAAAATTATAAGAAAAGAATGGACAGACTTTTTGGAAATAAATGACTCTCCAGACCTATCGCCATCTCTTCTCTGGGAAACTGGGAAAGCAGTAATTAGAGGTAAAATTATATCATATTCATCTTATAAAAAGAAACAGGATCAAAAATCAGAAAAAGACTTGGAAGATAAAATTAAACAACTGACGGATGAGTACGCAATAAACCCAAATAACCAAATATGGACTGACTTACAAAATACAAAAATACAGTTAGACGATATGCTAACTAAAAAGACAGAATTTATAATACAACAATTGAGATATAACAACTTTGAATATAATAACAAATCAGGTAAATTTCTTGCAAACCAACTTCAACGCAATCGGGAAAAGTCTCTTATAATGGCGATTAAAGGGACAACTGGTGAATGCACACAATCACCAGAAGAAATTAATCACATTTTTTATAACTATTATCGTAACCTATACTTAGAAACTAACAAGCCTAACCCTGAGCATATTGAGGCATTCCTCAGTAGCTTAAATATACCTCAGTTAACTACTGAATATAAAGACATGTTAGATGCGCCACTTACTATAAACGAGTTGTACAGTGCTCTAGATAGTATGCCTAATGGCAAAGCACCTGGCCCGGATGGTTATCCGGCTATATTTTTTAAGCACTTCTGGTTAATGCTTGCTCCACTATTCTTAAGAGTAGTAACAGAAATTAAAACTAAGGGTTACATACGCCCACACATGAATACAGCAGCAATTAAACTTTTATTAAAGCCAGAAAAAGACCCCACCCTTCCATCAAGTTACCGTCCGATTTCACTAATTAATACTGATATTAAAATTATCACTAAGGCTTTCACATCTAGACTAGAAACAGTAATCTCGACAATTATTCATAGCGACCAAACAGGCTTTATTAAAGATCGGCACTCTACTAATAATATTAGGAGACTCTTTAACCTTATTAGCATGTCACAGCGGCATGATAAAAAGGCAGTTATTATATCATTGGATGCAGAAAAAGCTTTCGACAAAGTTAACTGGTCCTTCCTCTTTGCTGTTTTAAATAAATTTGGCTTTGGGAAATCATTTATCCACTGGGTATCAGTATTATATGATTCTCCAAAAGCTACAGTTACTACTAATGGGATTATATCTCAGAGCTTTACTTTACAGAGAGGCACAAGACAGGGATGCCCACTATCCCCTTTATTATTTGCAATATTTATTGAGCCACTTGCATTAGCCATACGCCAGGAAAGAAGGATTCAAGGAATTCACTCTGGGGTAACAGAACATAAAATTAATCTATATGCCGATGACATCTTACTTTATTTAGAAAAGCCGGCTACTTCGCTAGGGGAAGTATTTAATTTAATAACTAAATTCTCAGTTATCAGATTATTCTATTAACTGGACAAAATCAACACTTCTACCTATTACAGAAAATTCATGGAACCCTGCAAGCCAGGACCCACACTACTCATTTCCTATAGGTAATTTAAAATACTTAGGCATAAAAATCTCACCTAAATTAACTGATTTAATTCATTTAAACTTTTCTCCACTTCTGGATAACATTTATAGTGACTTGGAGCGCTGGAATAATCTTCCTATTTCTCTAATAGGACGAATAGCCACCATTAAAATGAAAGTTTTACCTAAAATAAACTATTTTTTCTCAATGATTCCATTTAAACCTACGGCTAAATGGTTCCAGTTGTTGGACTCAGCCGTAACAAAATTTTACTGGAATAAAAAAAAAGCAAAGATTAGTCTATCTACTCTTCAGAAAAGCAAATCCAAAGGTGGTCTAGAGGCACCAAATTTTATGTACTACTATATAGCTAACCAGCTACAATATCGTTCTATGGGCACAACCCAACAGAGACACTAACTGTTGGTTGGAACTAGAACAGAAGGATTGTAATAACCTCAGACTTCGAGATTTACTCTTTATTACAACATCGATTAAGCGTCATAATTGTTTTAAAAACCCAATGATTTCCGCCACCGTGACTGCCTGGTGCAAGGCACTAGAATTGACAAAAGCCCAAGTGGAGCCCTGTGGACTTTCTCCCCTATGGCATAACCCCGACTTTCAACTTAACAACCAACCGTTTCATTTAGCTGTGTGGGAGCAGAAAGGAATTACACATCTCCACCATCTCTTCTCAGATAATATGTTTATATCATATACATCCTTGCTCCAAAAATACAATATAAAAAACGGAAATTTTTTACATTATCTACAAGTTAAAAATATGATAAAGAAAAAAATTCCAACACTTCGGGGTACGCTCCTACCGCCTGTTTTAGCTAAAGATATTAACAAGCTTTCTCCGACAACAACAAAAAAACTTTCAAAAATATATAAGTTACTTTCATATACTGATAAAATGTCTTTACCCATCTCGAAATGGGAGACAGACTTGTCTATAGCACCGGAACCTGACTTTTGGATTCAAGTTTGTGAAAACGCATTTAAAATGACAAAACACACAAATTTACAACTTATCCAATATAAAATTATTCACAGAACATACATTACTCAATATATGATGAAGAAAATGGGACTCTCAGACTCCGACATTTGTCTCCAATGCTTACAAAACACTACAGACACTTATGTTCATGCTTTATGGTTATGTACTCCGGTTATGTATTTCTGGACTAAAGTCTTAGCAAAACTTTCCGCTATCTTGGACTGTAGGATACCTTTATCTCCAAACTTGTGTTTGCTAGGTGACCTAACAACAACTGACTTACCACATAAACAATTTCAATCTACACTTGTAGCCCTTACTATCGCTAAAAAAACAATTCTTGTCAACTGGAAAAATAAACAAACTCTGAATATCGACCAATGGTCTAACCTCCTCATAAATCACATTTTAATGGAAAAAATATCTGCCTCAAATAAAAACCAAATATCAAAATTCATAGAAACATGGTCTACGTATATATAATTTTTTAACCTAATTCCGGTTACTTAATTCTGTCTGTTAGCGAGAGCCACTACATCGTGATAACTTACATTGATGTTTCTGCATTTGGCAATTTATTATTATATTATATTATTAGTATGGGATTTTTTTTAATGGGCTTTAGGTGAACTGATGAATACACACACGCTCGCACGCACACACACGCACATATACATACTCACCCACATACAAAAAAAAAAGTATATATATATATATACAGTATATATATATGTGTGTATATGTATATATATATATGTATATGTATTTAAAAAAAAAAAACATTTATTACATTTTTTTTAATTGATTTGTTGGTTTTTTTTAAAAAAAAAAAAGGAGAGCAATGATGATGTCAAATCGAATGAACAATACTGAGCTCTCCTGTAAAAAGAAAGAAAAAAAAAAAAAAGCAAATGCATATAGTAATGTAGAGGAATATACTGTATACACACCATAAGCAGATATATTCCTTAACCTGCTGTGACAGACTTATTTCCCACGTCCTATTGCGTATTAGTTACAATTTATGAAAGCCTGCATTTCTGCATACCCACAGCTTTTATAATGGGAAGCAATTCGCCCCATCTGCCCTCTCAAAATTGGAGAAGTACAGAATAAAAGTACAGAAAACAAAAGGCAAACCAGATCACTGTTTGCACAGCTGCATAGTACACACCACTTCAGTGCGCTTATTCACAGCACCACTTTAAATTATTGATCTAATTTTTGTCATCATTTGTTCAAACTAACTAATCAGATGTTTATGGATCAAGTCTGCTCTACTGTATCCAAAATAACTTCTCAATAAAATCCGTTTGTGTGCTTGTGGTTTAGGAATCTCTTGTGAAAACACATTCTTGCTTGCCAAGTCTGAATACAGCACTGCTCCTTGGTTGAACCAAATGTCTCTCCAGCTGTCTCTATTCTTTCAAACTGCCATTTTTAATCCATTAAAAAACATTCATTAATTTTACCCAGATGAAAAAAAGAGATTCAACCAACGATTCATAAGCATATAAATCAAACATATATGCAAATCATTTATGACCGCCGTTTCAAATTTGCAACAATTATTAGAAAGCTCTTGCTAACCCAGGATAGGGAGAGCTTCAATCTCTCTGGCATGCTTCATTAGTCTTGTTAATTAAAGCCTAATTTGCAGTTTGCAGAACAACAACACTCTCTGATTCACTTTGTTTTTTTTTTTCACTTTCGAAAACAAACACCATACAAAAGTAGTACTGCAAGTAGCTAGAGCAAATAGCAGTCATTACTAGCTTGTCAGAATGTAAGTACTATGATTTGAGCCAGAAAACCCGCTAAGCAAGTAAGACAGTGTTTGTTGTTGTTTTGTTTTCTCTCAGCCCTTCTGATGAAACAACAGCAGGTCAATCAGGTACAGGTGAATAGGGCACGCAGCAAAGCATCACACCTGCAAAAATGATTGGAACCTTCATCGAGAGCAACCTGAAAACGACTGAGAAACCAAGACTACAAGTTGCTCAAGTTAACCTTGTATCTATTTTTTTTCCACTATAGGCTTGTGACTCACTCACAGTGATTCGTGAAGAAGCATTGCACTTTCCTACATACTGTAGATACCCAGATGGATAAGAGCTCCCGGAATGTGCTTCCCTCTTGTGTTTCTCACCTCTTTCTCAGTGCAGACTGTTTTCCAATGTGATTCACAGTGAGGGCATCAAGTCACAAATGTACAAGCCTCAAGCAAGGCAGAAGTAGCACCCTTCAAGTCTCCGGCATGTCACAATGTCAGTAAGTAAGTCAAATGATAAGTCAAGTCCCCAGTCAAGTTACCTCATCGATGCAGCTGTAGCGCCGTGTCTGTTTTCAAAGAGTGAACTGATCACGTGATCAAAAACGTTGTCACATTTTGAGATTTGAAAGACATACATGTCTTGAAACTGAAAGACTGGTTGGCCGAATCACATTTGTTTTCTCTGTGTAATCAGTTAACAACAACTACATGATACATTTTTCAATCTCGTTATATGTGATATGATAAATGAATGCTTAGAAGTTGACAGGGTATAGAGAAACTTTGAAAGCAGTGGCAAAGACATGTTACGAATACAAAGTGACCGTCATAAATACTAACCATCGTTACATTATTGGAACAAACAGCTGTCACTGCCTAACTGTGTGAGAAAACTAGCAGAAATAAAACTGAGACTGTTTCACTTAATGACTCTGCGAGCTACTCATCTGGTCCTTGAGGGCTACCCTCAGGTACCCATTGGTGACACCAGAGCTACATAGTTTTGCCTATGTGACCTGTTTACAAAGCTAGTCAGCTTTGTTGTATTCCTCCACCTGGCCGTATCCATTATGTATTTGTTGATGTTTCCTGTAAAGTATTAAGCCTGCCACTTTTTCCCCATAAGAAGTTGGTCTGAGGATAAGGCCAAGTCTTCGAAACGGACTTGGGTCCTAATCTCTAATTGTGGATCAAATTGTAAACAAGAACCACCTATACAACAGGTCATGGGAAGGAAGAGCATGCCAGTCCATTTAAGATGATGCTAAAAACTAAAACATAAAAAAAAAGATGCACAAACAGTACCAACAACTGGTAAATGAGTACGTACAAACGATTCATCCTATCAAAACAAGCATGATAAAATGTTGGTAAAGTGTTCACTATATGTAAAACACAACACAGAGAGAAAAGTTGGTAAATTTTGTGCTACATTAGCAGAGTGAGTAGTAAAGCTAGTGGTTAAACAACTGCAGCAAAGGTTTTCATTATTTTTTAATTACTGGCATTGCAGGAATTTCATTAAATCCACTGTATTTTGCATTCCTCATTTATGGAACAAAAAATAATAATCACGGACGGTATGAAAGTAATTTTCCACAACAACAAAAAAATGTATTCTCTTTTACTGTTTCACATGCGGCAGCACGGTGGCTGACTGGTTAGCACGTCCGCTTCCTAGTCCAGTACTGACTGCTGAGAACATGAGATCCAGTCCGGGCTTTGGCCATCCTGGGTGGGGTTTGCATGTTCTTCCCGTACCTGCGTCAGTTTTCTCCGGGGACTCCGGTTTCCTCCCACATTCCAAAGACATGTATGGCAGGTTAATTTAACACAATAAATGGTCCCTAGGTGTGATTGTGAGTGTGAATATTTGTTTGTCTGTGTGTGCCTTGGATTGGTTAGCAACCAGTTCGGCCTACTGCCCGAAGCCAGCTGGGATAGGCTCCAGCACTCTTGTGAGCAATAAGCAGCTATGAAGATGGATGGATGACTGTTTGACATGATGACAAATGATGAACAGTTATTGTATGACCATGTGTTACTAACGTAAATAAAACTAATCATAACAGAACACTCAAGTTTGAATTAGACCCTTTAGTTCCTTCTGAATGTAAACGTTCACAATTTCATTTCTCGAATTCGATTTTCGGTTGCAGATCAAAGCAGAAAATGATAAATTATGTGTTTTGGATTACAAATTGATCTTGTTTGCTTAACACTCACACAGTTATTGTCATTGGACCAAAAGTTCCCTAGTAAATAACAATATGGGAAAACAATATGCTACTAGATAAGATAGAGTTAGTGGTTAATTTTGTGTAAAAAAATTCAGACTTTCGGGTTACGTATACTAATTTGTTTATGTAATGTTACAGTACATAGCTCTCTGTCTGTCTAGGCCAGTAGTGGGCAAACTCGGTCCTCGAGGGCCTGTCCTGCAGGTTTTGGATGTTTCCCTTCTTCAACACAGCTGATATATGATCAGCTCATCAGCAAGCTCTGGATAAGCCTGATAATGATCCTGTTGATTGGAATAGGGAAACCTGCAGGACTACAGCCCTCGAGGACCAAGTTTGCCCATCCCTGGTCTAGACAGAATCAGATAGACTTCACTATTTGCTAGTGCCTGGACTCGAGGCCATCATCAGCACTTGAGATGCTCGATTACATCAACAACCAATAAACATAAACTCTAATTGCTTTCTTCTTGTACTTTTCCCAAAAAATGCTTTATAGTCCAACATATAAAAAATTAAATTTGAGCAAAATATTAAGTGTTAAATTGAGTGCACTTAAAATGACTTTATCTTTATACGTTTACAAAGCCATATTCACTCATTCAAACATTTTGAGTTGAGTTGTACACTCATACACAGCGTACCAACCCCACAGATTCATAATTGGAAAACTGCATTGGAAAAGAACAAGGGACTCACAAAGCACGCATCAAGTCAATGTCACATAAAAATGCAAAAGATTGGTCTGAAATGTCCGAATAAGAAGCCACAGGGGAAAACATTATTAATTTAATAGGGTACACACAAATTGAAAAGAATATATATTATATCAAAACAATTGAGGAAGTAGTTCAGTTCCTAGCAGTAAATGAACTTCCACTTTGTGGCAGTGTGGAAAGCTCAAATGATGGGGATTTCTCTGCAGGACTGTTCTTAAAAATGGTTGACTACACACTGGCAAAGGACCCCAAATTTAATGAAATAAACAAACACATCCCACCAAATGCAAAATACACCCCTCACAACATTCAGAACGAAATTATTGAAACACTGGCCAAAATGGTATTAAATAAGATCAAAAATAATGACAATGCAGATTATCCTAGGTTTTGCCTTAAAAAAAGATGGAACCAGAGACAGATCTGTCAGTCATGGTTAGATTTGTCTGCAAAGGCATTCCACAGGAACATCTGATTGGTCTGCTTGACCTGAGTCAGTTAAATGCTGAATTTATCACCAGTCAAAAACTTGAGCATCTTTCTGTTCAGGCTATAATGCAGCTGAAATGATCAGTCAGTGCTATGATGGAGCTTCTGTTATGAGTGAGGTCAGGGGTGGGGTTTAGGCCTTATTGCAAGAAAAAAGTAGGGAAGGCATCCTTACATCCTTGCTACAACCACCAGCTGCACTTGGCTGTGGTCCATGCAATGCAAGCAGAGCCATGTGCAAAAAACTTTTTTGATCTATCAGGATCACTGCACTCTTTTTTTCCCACCGTCATTATGTGTCACAGAACTTTGATATTCCCTCCTTTTAAACGACTGTTGGAGATCAGGTGGACAAGTCATTATGATGTGACAAAGTGCTTCATGGAGAATCAGGATGCTATTATGAGTATCTTGTCAGATGCTGCAGAGGACAGAGCCGCTGCTGTTCATATCTGCACAGAGGCATCGGGGCTATTGATGATGTTAAGGAGGCACAATTTCTTTAAAATAGGGACATTTCTCCTCAGACTTCTGAGTTGCTTAAAGTCGGCAAATGCTATGCTGCAGGCTCATTCTGTTGACCTGTGCTGTGCTTCAGAAGTAGTCGGTGTTTCTCTGCAAGCTCTGAAGCAGATGAGAGTTGGGGACAGTAAGACATTAACCAGCACACCTTCCCCAGATACTAAAAGAAAGAGAACAATGAGCTCACTGCTCACAGGTAGTGTTGTTATGTCCACTGTAGGCCATGCAGAAGACCCCGTGACAGCTAGACAGGCTCTGAAGAGAGCTCTTCTCAACAATTTAGACACATCCTTTGTAGATATGGAGACAAGATTCCCCAAAAGCAATCTCGATCTAGTGAAAGCAGTTAATTGCCTTCAACCTCAATCTCCCTCTTTTCTGGACGTTGCCATGTTATGTCCTCTGCAGAAAATGGTAGGTAGTGACAGTGACAAACTTTCCAAATAAATTCTTGTTGCAAAAATAATGTTGGAAAAATAATTTAAAAAGGCAGATGATGAAAATGTAGAGTTTGTAGACCTCTACACCATTTGCAAATATCTAACACATCGTAAGTATGTGACCTCCCTTGTGATTGGGCTATCATCTGCATCATGCGAGAGCTCTTTCTCCACTTTGTCTCGTGTTCTTACTCCCTTCCGCTGCACTATGCTGCATGAGAGAAAAATAAATTTAGTCATTCTGGCTAACGAGAAAGCCATAACAACAGGCAAGATATGGATACATCTGTTCGGACCTTTGCACAGAAAAGCTGACGACTGATGTTACAATAACTGAAAGCAGCCATGCTGGGTACATAGCTAAAGAAATAAAAACATCCAAAAATAGATAGATAGATAGATAGATAGACAAAGGAAGTTAGGTAGGCAGACAGACAGACAATAGACTAGAAAATATATATATATATTTTTTCAATTAAAAAAATGTAAAAATAAATAAATGCAGCCTCAACAGGACAGTAACCATCCAGTGTTCTTTTTTGTGCCGGTCCCAAGCAGAGAGTAGTGTCATGAAGGACATCCAACATAAAACCTATGTAGCCTGCAGTAAGACAAATAAAATGGATCAAAGGAAAAGATAGATATAGCCTATGATATTATAATAGCATAATTAGTATGGTCTTCTATGTGGTTTGAGCGGATTTTACACCTCGAAGAGTTCCGTTCACCCCTTAATGTTCTGCATGCACCCATGCACAGCTGGAACTCCCTCACAGACCCCCAAAAAAGAAGAAACAAGTTTTATCCAGCACGACAAAACAAGCCAAAATATAGTCTGATACAGGGATAGATTTAGGCACCCCCACCAGGGGGTGCATGCAGAATATTCGGGGGGGCAAACGAAAATGTCCAAGGTGTAAAATCTGCTCAAACCCCATAGAAGATGAATAGGGTCTTCTGCCCAGATTTAGTCATAACTGTTTTAATTTCCTTATTTCCTCAGTAGAGCTTTGTTCTGCGGATGTATCTTTGTGAGTGTTATCGCAATTTCTGCCAGGTGCAGTCATGACTGAAAAACCTCCTCTATTCCTCAAATGGGCTTTTGTTTTGTGTCTGAATAGTGTCCTTGAATGCTATCGTGTAGGTCCGGTCAACTTTTGTTGAACTGTTTACTGGAAACTGTGTGGTACCGCCCTTCAAGATAGTATACAAATATTGTAAGTCCTCTGTAATCTTCGCACTTGCGAGAGGCTACAGCCATTGTCTGTAACTCACTTGTGCCCGGAATATTCTGTAGAAATAAAAGCTTCGAAGGAACTGTTCATCTATCTATCTATCTATCTATCTATCTATCTATCTATCTATCTATCTATCTATCTATCTAGTTATTATTACAGTGTATTTCCAAACGGCCACCTTTCTACAATAACAGCTGTGTGCGTGCGTGAGTGTGTGCGTGTGTGTGTGTGTGTGTGTGTGTGTGTGTGTGTGTGTGTGTGCTAGCGATAGAGGAGATTGACAGTCAAGGAGCAGAAGAAATTGACAGATAAAAATAAAGTTATAGACTGACAGCTCATATGAAAACCTGTCATATGTGAGACCAGAGAGTCTGAGTCTACTGACCTCTCAAGCTTCTACTCAGGGACTGAACAAACTAATTACCCACAGCTTGCGTTAAATAGCGGCAACATAGCTGTCAGTCCAAACGCATGTTACTGCAAAGTGTACAGTGGGGCAAAATACATTTTCTTCCACTTAAAATGATGACAGAGGTCTGTATTTTTCAGCAAAGGTACATTTAAACTATGAAGGACGGAATGTCAAAAAACAACAACCTGAAAATCACATTGTAGGATATTTACAGAATTTTACGTTACGTACTGTATTATTCATTCTTTTATTAATTCAAATAGTTTTTACTGTTCAGGGCTGTTTTTAAGCTGGAGCCTATCCCTGCTCAGATGCATGAAGGGGATTTTGACTGATCTGTATTTGACTGGAAAATTCAACTCCACATTCACAATTTTACATTGCTCGACCAGTGACTCACTCCATTTTAGATGGTGCACTATAATTTTTGTTGAGTGAAGACTACACTAGTATGAATGTTTTTTCATCACCGCAGCCATTTTGAAAACACAATATGACTTCCGATCATATTACGCCATCACTTCTTTTTTTTTAATGATGGTGTTTAGCTTAGTGTTTTAATCAAATATTCTAAAACCCTAAACAAAATAACCATTGAAATTGCATACTTCTCAAACTGAATGTTAACCTCTTAGTGGAAAGGATGCTCATCCTATCATTCAACTCTATATCAACTAGAATGGGTTGCATTATCTGTCATTATCTCATATTGCCGGGGAATATATCTAAAATAGAGCATATTTAATTACGGTATTAAATCCATCTCCCAAACCAAATTCAACTGCATTAACTAATTAACATTTTACTATCTCATAGATGAAAAATACTTGATGAGGAGACACAGGTTTCACAATGTCATTTACACAATCTGATTTTCTGCCAGGCACGGCGCTATAAAATAGGAACAAAGCACACACATATCTGAGCCATTCTACTGACACATCATTCACAGAGAACAATACAAATTAATTACAAATGATCCACAGGTGTAGGATTGTGTGGACGCTAAAGATTACGATTAAAAAAAAAAGAACTAAATAGCAGAGAGGCTGTATCAGTAGAGAACATCCTATACTCGTATTCTACAGATGTGCTCAAATTCTACACACAAGGCACGTATTGAAAGATGCCACGGATAACCCCCCTCTAGATTCTGCTTCAATTGAACTATTGAGCAGATGTTACACGCGGAGACAGAGAGAGAGAGAGAGTCTCAAAAACAAAGACGTCCATCTCAATGCTTTGGAATCCCCTGATGCCATGCATTATTTTTCCAAACATCAGCACATTCATAAAACCCTGAGTGAGACTATATATCAATGTCTGAGTTTTTAAAGAGTTTTTTTTTATTACTTATCAGCCCACACCTTTTACAGAAATTACTGAAGACACAATCCCCATGAAAGTGCTATATGTGTAAAAATGGAGATTTGAGTTTACTGACTCACATGCCAAAAACATACAGTAACTATGCAGCCCGATTGACTGCACTCATGTATTTAATCAAAAGCGCCTCTCCATATACATATACATATACTTTGTGTATATATATATATAAATATATATATATATATAAAAGTATATGTGTGTGTGTGTGTTTATATATATATATATATATATATATATATATGTAAAAGTATATGTGTGTGTGTATATATATATATATATATATACTCACACACACAATATATGTATATGGCGCTTTTGATTAAATACATGAGTGCAGTCAATAAAAGGTGCTATGGTTGCCTAACCTCTAAAACATTCGCACGTTCTCCTTTTATTCTTGGCTGTTTCCTCATGACAATCTACTCTTTCCTTTAACATTGTATCCTGTTAGTGGTTCAATATAAAAATAATACAGGATATGTGGATCTTCAAAACATTGTTTCCCAATTAGAACAACAGGGGTTCCTGTTTTCCAATTGTGGTACATCTGTAGATGTGAAGTAGCCGTGTGGGTAGAGAAGGGGTGGGGTGGGGTGTGTGTGTGTGGGGTCATCTCGCAGGCTGTAATTTGAGCCCCTTGGTGTGCGACAGCCAAAGGGCTGACTTGGAGCCAGCCCCCTATGACAAAACTCTTTTCAACTAGGCATTTTCTTGCATTCTGACAATTGTCTGGTGCCTTGAGCAGAGCTGTTTTTCATGTGTGCCGTCCATTTTTAAATTGCAATGGCATGCAGGATGACCACTCAGGACACGCTAAATCAAGCAAAGCATGATTTTTATGCAGTTATTATTTTTAACACAGTAATATTTGTTTGTCTCTTATTGACACTTCAAATTCCATCACTTCAACTTGTGGTGCTCTCCTAATTGTTCCAATGTGAAAACTATCAATGCTATCTAATGCGCAAATATCTCTTTTTAAATAAAGGAAATCACTTGCAACATGTCCACATAAAAGGAGTGCAGTCTGTTAGAGCGCCTACCACACAGCCACGGACAAGTTGTGGACCGCAGGCCATTTGGTAACAGGCTGCAAAGAAAGTCTCAGGCACGGCCCAAGCCAAGGGCTTTTTTCTCTCTTGGGGTTTAGGCCGGGGCATTGACCGTTAAGTGTGAGGGCTGAGAAAATAATCAATTTTCATCACTTCTCTTTATTGAGAGGTTCTGTGTGTGTGTGTGTTTTTCAATAAAAGAAAAACAAACAACACAAGCATGCACAATATAAAAGTACTTTTAACTGAATTTGGCCAAAGAACATTCAACAAAACAGCTAAAACAAATACAAGTGATCACAGGGCAATTGCAAAATATTTAACCTAAAACACAAGTAAATTAAAGACTCTTACAGCATAAATAAAATAAATAATTCAGAGTCTTTAAGCTTAAATTAATCTTTTAATGTATCAAATAATAAATACCATAATCATGGGTCCATTTAGTAAAGTTAGATATTGATCCATATGTTTGCTTGCAGGATAGCCCTGACACCTGCGAAGAATTATACTGTTGAATGTTCATAAAAAAAATAAAAAAAATAAATAAAATATATATATATATATATATATATATATATATATATATATATATATATATATATATATATATATATATAATATAACTCCTCCAGAGTACCTTAAATTAGATCGAGGAAAAGATTTATTCATAAGAACTGTCGGTGAGTGAAGTCCAACGACTGCACTCACACAGATCAAGTCATTTCCTTTTTTGAAAGAAAGTGATTATTCCTCACCAATGTGACATGCACATTAATTATGGTATGTGTCATTTATTTACGAGCCACTTAGGTAGGTTTGAATCATTGCAAATGTCAACATCTGATGTTCATCTTAGTAAATGTGCTAAAGCTCATACAGTGGTTCTAACAGAGTCCAGACAGGACTTTGTGAACATTATATACAGGGATTACAACTGCTCAAGTAAAAACGATGCTGAAGCTCCCAAAATATGATGCGCTTGAAATATTTTGTATTTATACCTATGTGGTTCAGGGATGGTTTAACATAACAGGGAAGTTTCGGGCTGATTAAAAATGTCACTCAGAGTGTCAGGCGCATCAAGCCTTAAAAAAAGCCTAAAATCTGAATGAAATTGCATCGTAAAGATGTTTGCCGGTTGATAGCGATATCATTTGTATAAAATCTCATTCTTACAGGCTGATCGTCTAGAATCAGGTTTGAGTCATTCCTTCAGTTCCTTGACAACCAATAGTACATGAATAACAACATGCAAATGGCGAGCAAAACGTTTCCATCAAAGTCTATCTCCTGCATCCTCCTCTCCAACACCAACTGCCATCATGTCTTTCCTCACTACATCCATCAACCTTCTCTTAGGTCTTCCTCTTGCTCTTTTTCCCGGTAGCTCCATACTCATCACTTTTCTAACAATATATTTACTATCGCTCCTCTAGACATTCAAGTCGGTTCTCTCTAACTTTTCCACCAAAACATCGAACCTTGGCTGTCTCTCTGATGAGCTCATTTCTAAACTTATCCATCCTGGTAACTCCTAAAGAAAACCTCACCATCTTCATTTCCACCACCTGCACCCCTGCTTCCTGTCGAATCTTTGGAGTCACTGTTTCTAATCCATATATCATCGGCCTCACCACTGTCTTCTAAACATATGCCTTAATTCTGCTAATCTTCATTCCTCTTGCATGGCTCCCCTCCTTTCAAAATTTCCCCCACCCGTTCACTGCTTCCATCACATCACAATGTCATCTGCAAATATAATGGTCCATGGGAATACCAGACCATTCTAACCTCATCTGTCAGCGTATCCAATATCCATCACTAAGAGAAAGAGGCTTAGGCCTTGTTCAGACTGCCAGGCCAAATCCGATTTTTAGCCCATCCAGATTGAATGTGGATGGCTCTTTTGTAGTCTGAACAGTCACAAAACACATGAAATCCAATTTTTGCAGGACGGATTGAAACCAAATGCGGGAGGCAGTTCCATATCCGATTTGGACAGGATACGTCTCAGTCTGATCAGCTCAAATCACGGAACGGATTTGACTGTCCTTGTCGTCACTCTATGTGTGCAAAAACCAAATGCGCCTGCGCTGTCAATATTGGTTCGCTGCCCGGCTGGTTTTCTCACAGGTCGGCAGTCAAACGCCTTGACGGCAGTTTACGTTACTTGCACTGAAGCCGGGTCTCGCTACCCCATTCATTTTTCACATGTGCAACCGGAAATAGCGAGCCCGGCCGTAGCCATTTATATGTGGTAGTTAAAAAAAAAAGAAGAGGAAAAAGAAAGAAAAAAGAAACCGCTTAAAGCGCTTGCGAGGAACAGGAAGTACAGAGCGGCAAACAGCGTCACATGACGTCAAACACTACACGAGCTGGGCGCCGCCTCCGTTCGACGCCGTTGCTACAGCAACCTGTCAGATGGGTCAATAATGTGGCTCAGTCTGAACGGGGCCAGATCGGTTTTGGACACTTGCTAAAACAGTCTGGACAGTCAGCCCTAAAAATCTGATTTGAGGAGGAATCCGATTGGAGTCAGATATGCCTGCAGTCTGAACGCAGCCTTAGATCCGACCCCTGATGCAGTCTCATCTCCACTTTAAACTCATGTCACACCAACAGCACACCTCACTACTGTTCTGCTACCTTCATTCATAGTTCTCTGTCATTCCAGACTCTGTCGTAGGCTTTCTCTAGATCAACAAAGACGGAACCCAGCTCCTTCCCACCTTCTCTGTACTTTTCCATCAACACCCTCAAGGCAAATAGTGCATCTGTAGTACTCTTGTAGGCAAAAAAACATACTGTTATTCACAAACGACCACGTCTGTCCTTAGCTTCTACTATTCTTTCCCATAACTTCATTGTGGCTCATCAACTTGATTACAACACATCATTCCTCCATTCCTCAGATATCTTCTCCCCCTCTAGAATTATATTTAACAACTTGGTCATAAACCTCACATTTACCTCTCCAAGATGCTTCCATGCCTGCACAGGTATGTCATCGGACCAAGTGGCTTTCTAATGACTTCTTTACCAATCATTGTTAGTTTCTGGTCCACCACTATTGCCTCTTCTAATGTTCCTCCTCTCTCACGTTCCTCATTCGTCAACTCCTCAAAGTATTATTTCCATCTGGCACCAGTCAACACATTTCCATCTCAATCCTTAATCACCCTAACCTGCTGCACATGCTTTCCATTTTTTGGCCAACATGTAAAGATCTTCAAATGGTAATAGTCATTCCTACCTTAAAAAAAAAGACACTAATTGTTATCATGATGATTACACGTTTGCATCCATGAAAATTCACATTGCTTGTTGCTTTCTGAAAAAATACATTGCTTTTCTATTTAAAATAAAACATACATAGCAATGCTTTAGATGTATTGATCTTTATTTTTTATTAAAAAAAAAAAAAATCAGTAACCTCCTGCTAATACTGATAAAAACTTTGATAACTGAAATACTGCTGAATGTCTCACTGTACGATAGGAACATACCTGCCCTTTCTTTGGCTCTTTCAATTTAAAATGAAGCACTATGAATTAAACTTTAATAAATTTGTGCATTGACATTTACCAAGCAACTGTAGAAATGCTTCAGTAGTTGCTCTTAATGTTTTCTATCAATGTTCTCAAATATGTGTGTACAATCTAGTCCTGGATATCTGGGTTTATCTGCAGAAAAAAAGTATCCACATTGTTCATATGTCCAGCTGTACAGTCCAAATTACATTTAATCTAGAAGGTTTCCAATAGCTAATTAAAAGAAGTATCATCACTGAATTTGGCTAAGAAGATTGCATTGTGTGCCGCCTGTCCAGCTGTCCAGAAATTTGCACAGTGGATTTATTCACCATCACTTGACATCATGCCGAATGCAATTGCTGCAAAGCATTAATTAGATACAATTTGCCTCATGAAACTCACACACAGGCACGTTCATTTCTCAGAGCTTCACTAAAATGAGAATCCATCAGTATGAGCTAGTTACATTAGCTGTTGGAATGACATTATTCGAATCCAGATATGTGGGTGTATTTAATGGTTGAACACACACTAAGTATTAAATACCTTTAATCCTGTAATCCCTTAAAAAAAAAACTTGCGTCTTCAGAAATTCAGATTCTGATTACTCAACAATACTCAGCAGTGTGACTGACCATGTTGACTGGCTGTAAACCTACTGGCCACAAGATTAGGTAGAAGTGCACAATCAACAAATGTCTTCATGAAAATCCAATGTCCCCATTTTCTCTCACAAAATTTGAATAAAGAAAAAAATCCTGAAAAATATTGAACATGCGTACCGCATTTTGTGAGCAATGAGGGTACGCCGACTGATACTGCAATATGTTTATTATGTATATTATATATAATATAAAACTACTACTACTACTACTACTACTGCTAGACAAACTTGAAATTTATTTGCATTCATTATTTTTATTTTAATACATTGGCAATACATATTTGAAACCTATCTAAACAATATATATCTAGAATAGGAAACAAAACGCTAGAAACACAACTGCCTCGTTTATCAGATGAACCCAGTTTAATAGCTAATAAGCACCATAAAAGCCTGCACTCGTCAAAGACTTGAAGGCATTCTAAGCAGACTCATAGTCATTAACATTCATCAGAAGTTAGATGTTCTGTCAGATTGTTTCTACTTCAGAGTGGCTGAGCTCATCTAAAGTAACGACCTATTTTCCTCCTACGTTGACAACGTGACAAGTGTCATTATGTAAAAAAATTCAATGACTATTTTACATTCAAATCACAAATATGCTCACCGTTCAATCTATGAGCTGAGACATTGGTGATGAACAATGAAGCAGACACCAGGAAATAATGTGACTAACAATGCGAGAGAGAGAGAGAGAGAGAGAGAGAGAAAACATAAAAAAAAAGGATAACTTGTTGGTCTTTTCAAAATTGAACAGCAGGGGGGGTGAAAAACATTTTTTATCAGAAAGGAGGCAAACATGTTGAGAAAAGAAGGAAGAGCCCTTTCTTCATGAAATATCAACAAAAGTTATTTTCTCTATATGAAATCAACTATTGAGTAGTGGTGGCTCAATTAATTTAGGGGGCTAGGGTGCTGTTCTCACGCCCAACTCTGTCACTCTCTGAAAGGAACAAAAAAGTTAATACAGTAATGAAAATGACATTTTATAATATATGGTTGTCATATGATTGCGTGATTCTGTTAAATCTGGGTGAAATGATTTATTTCAAGAATATTTTGTAAACAATTATTTGCGGTTTGGGTCACACAATTACTTCCTGTTTGGACACGAGGGAGAGGGAGAGAGAGAGAGAGAGAGAGAGAGAGAGAGAGAGTTACAAGGCTCACACACCAGTTTATGCTATTTCAGCTATGGCTAGTATGCTAACTAGTTTAATGATCAGTACTGACAGAATGCCTACCTTTGTCGTTCAGAAATAGCAGTGACGACGTGAGGACGGGAGCGTGGGTAAAATAAAACAACAGACCGACGGATCGACGATTACAGGTCGGTTTGTCTTGGGAAAAAAAAAGGCGGACTGACGATGACGGAATGGGGCCCAGGGCACTGACGAATGACGAACCAGCAAAATTTTGTAAAATGCCACCTGGCTCAAAATGAACCATGCAATCAGATTTGTTTATTCGTGAGCAACGTCACTCTTTGGTGATGGATGTCTATCATAATCAACTTTTTACTGCAACAACAACGTAAGTTATTCACTACTTACGCTCATCGAGTAGCCATGTTGAATTTACTCCGTATCCGCCCACTACTACTGTTTACTCACAGACTTACATACGACTTATTCTATATTTCATATGTATGTCCGTGTATTTACTATTCTTCCACACTCACATCCGCACTTCGCTGATTGGGTCTTTTCATTGTCTGTTTGGTAAGGTTTGCCTCTTCTCAGAAATGCGCTTGATGCCGTCAGTGACCAGATTCATCCTCCGGTTAAAGTGATGAGTCTGGTTTCCAGGCTAACCCCAACGTGCAAGTACCCCAAAATGGCCCTTCATAGCTGCTCGCAGCTCTAGTTTTTATTTATTTCTTTTTAGTTTTTAATGTTTCTGTAATGGTTAATTAAGGTTAATTAATGATGGAAATGATCATAATTAATAGTACTATCAGGTTATCAAAATAACTGTAAACAAAATATAATATCACAGAAAGTTTTGGAATTAAAAAACTGAACTGAAAAATATTGTTTATGGAAGGTAAAGAAGTGCATACCAGACCCAACTGAAACAAAATGTAAGGCTGGAATCAGGGCTTATTATCTTAAGTTAGACAGTGGCATAGACAGGACCCTATTAATTTATGCACAGCATCACCATATATTGTGTAGTAAAGAGAGACATAAAGTCTCTGAGTGACGTGTCTTGGGCTTATACCTCACCAATAGCAATAAGAAAATGTAGTATGACATTTGATAGTGTTACTGTAATGTATTAAAGACAACCAACGGTGAAAGTTGTATTGAGTATGCAAATTGGAGTTGCACCAAAAAAAATTCTCATAAAAGACCTTTCCACACCTTTATAGTTAATGAGAGTCTAATACAAAATGTCCATATATACGATATATATATTATTTGGGCAACAACATCTAGAAGCAATGTTGCTGAAACAAGATCAATAAAGAATGTGATTGTAAATTGTGACAATTATGTCTGAAGTGACTTTCTCACACACGTCTTCTTCATGGATTATCAATCAGACTAGAGAAAAAAAATAACAAAAGGCATACAGGATGAGTCCAGAGTTTCGTTTACTGCTATATTCTATTTGATGTACTCACTGAGTGATTTTGATAAATGCCTTTGATCTGCTTAATATTCTTTTTTAAAGAATAATTCAGATCCTTTAGCTCTGTTAGATTTAACAACAACAAAAAAAACTAATCTAAATGAAATCTAATCTAATTTAAAATCACATTCCAATTTAAAACCAAAGTTCGAGAGTGGATCTGGGTTTGGATGACTTTGGGTTTTGGGTTGGCTTAAATAAGTCAACTGGGTGGTATGCACAAGGGCCACTGGGACTAAACTCAAATTCAAGAAGTTCAGTGCCATGCAGGCTTTGATTTCCACCCGACAGGACAAAGTGACCTTAAGGAGAAAGCATCCTTTTTGCTTAGCAGGACATAGATATGACAGCCATCCGCATAGAAGCGAAAGGAAATACTAGGGATGCACGATAATTATCGGACCGATATTGGAAAAAAAAGAACGTCATTTCTATCGGTCCGATAGCGCAGAATGCATGATGTCAGAGGCAAAATTGTGCCATTGCGTCACTTCAGAAGTACACATGAGCCTGGGCTCTGGTTGGCAAGGTGGTGCGGTCGCCAGATCGCTTACCGATTTAGAGAACACAGTGCACACGCAACCAGCCGTAGTCTGCTCGACAAAAAAAAACAATATTTATCATAAATATTGAAACTGGAGTTTTCGCGAGGGCACGCTTGCAGACTCCCATTCACCTAAATGGAATGACAGCCATAGCCGAGGCTCACTGCGTGTAAAATAGCGATCATCATCCAGGTAAATTCCTCGCTTTGTAGATTGCTGATGAAAATTACATTATATAAAGAAACATTTACATATTGTGTTAACTGATTGTGTCATGTTATTAAAAAGGAACAAAGTCATGATGTAAATTTATCTTTGCCAGAATATCACATCATTGTTAATTGTTTTCAGTTGCTGCAATTGGTTGGGCTGCATAATGATAAAAGAACAATTGGCCACTTAGGGCAATCGATCGGCCATTAAAAGCTTTGATCTGCAATCACCAATCACAGACTTTTTTACGAAAACTGTCCGATCGATCAGAGCACCCCCAATCACCACTCTACCTTTGATAATACTTTTATGCCACTGGTGGGTTTTTCAACATGAAATATGTGCTTTGCCTTATTTGGCAACCAGTTCAGGGTACTCCGCCTACTTCCCGATGACAGCTGGGATAGGCATAGGCACTCCCGCGACCCTTGTCAGGAATAAGCCGTTGAAAAATGGATGGATGGATGAATGCTTTTTGAGACAATTAAAGTAATTAAAGTATTCTAATCATACAACTTTTATAGAATACATCGTTGATGCAGGCTGTAACCAAATATGCTTAATCAAAAAAAGAAAGGCCAAAAAATGAGTCCCATAACATTTTGATGTGGATGCCGGGAGTTTTAGCATTGCAGGTTCCACACTGGAAAAAAAGAGTTTGTTGGATTTACATTTAAAAAAAATTGGACATATAGGTTGCACACATTAAAATTATGTTTTATCAACATTAATATTGCACCACTGTATTAGCCATGTTGACAAAACATGATTTTATTAATTGCAATCTATACTTTTTTTTATGTACAGGTAGCCTAAATCCAATGCACTCTTCTTTTCAGTACATTTTCACTGCATGGTTGGTAAAAATAGATCAATATTATTTATTTCAAGCAGTCATAAAATGGGACTGGGAAGATGTGCATGGGAGTGATCCTAATTGTAAATGTTCGGCCTTGACTGTGCCACTAAAGTTTTACGTAGCTACCTTACATTTCTTGTTCTTATGCCTCACGTCTCTCTCTCTCTCTCTCTCGCTCTCTCTCTCCTTCCCTCCATCCCCTCTCTCTCTCTCTCTCTTTCCCTTCCTCCCTCCCTCTGTCAAAAAGCAACTCCACAAAATGTGAATGTAATACAGTAGGTCACGACTCGGTGTTCCGACCCGTATTGTAGACATCTGAAGTGAAAGTGAGCATGAATCCGCAAGTCTACGTGCATAGTCTGTCGAGGGGCGCGCGCGTCCGTACACACACACGCGCACGGCACGCACCCACTTGGGGACCCACGCTCGCATGCACTACTGTATTTGTGCAACTTTGTTTTGGGAGACCGCCTGCAGCTCATGCGCTCATGAAACAGAATAAAGTCAGCGATGCCAACAGCGGGACTTTCTGACAGGTGTTTTTACATGAACCGAAGTCACCCAATCAACTCGAATCACAAGCAACACACAACAAACATTCTCTGGGTTATTTTTCTCCTCCCAGAACAGTATATCCCTGTGAAAAACGCGAAGGCATTAAATAAAAATACAACAATTAAGCAAAACATTTTCTTGCCTTGAAATCCAAAGAGGAACGCGACTCCAGAAATCCATACGGTGTGTATCCACAAGTAAGCCATGCTGTAAACTGGTCCGGTCCGAAAGCTCCGCGCTCAGCCCGAAGATGTTCCGTCTTCAGATGGTAATTTCCAGCAGAGGAAAAAGCGCAGCAACCGAGGATGAGAGCAGCAGAGACGAAAAGCCCAACTGGACGGAGACTGTCACTTCTTCCTCCGGTGCCTTCACACACACTGAGATATTAGCGACCTCTACCGGAATCGGGCTCACTGGATTTCATGCATGTACGCGTGCTCGTGCGTGTAACCTCACTTCAATCATCCTTGACAACCATCATACAGTTTAACGCTGATTGTATTAGGTCAAAGATAAATGTGTGAATTCTTGGCCAAAACTGTTTTTAAGATGTACTAACCACATACGCCACTGCACTGCCCTAATAAAATACAATTTATGAATAAATCATGACTTTAGATCACATGTTATTCATCTTAAGGGGATACAGAAGCTATCCAATTCAGTGCCAATGTTCTAGTTAGGTTGCGTGGAGAATATTTTCAACTTGTCAGTCCATCTGTGTTTTTGGTTCCTAGCAGGTGGAATTTGCTGGATGCACTCGGCTCATCCCCTTGAGTGCATATTTCCCATTCATTCTCCTTCTAGATTGCCCACACTGTAACCACTTTGAGAGTAGTTAGTTATTTTTTTTTATATTTAATGACACGCCACTGCTATTACTATATATTCCTATATATATGTTTTCATTTTTATTGATTTATGTATTTGTTGATTTGTTGTTGCCAACACTCAGTATATTTATTGACATTGAGCTTGACACAGAGCAGAAAGTGAAGAAAACAAATTTTGCTTGTAAAGATTCAGTTTATTCACCACTGTTATAAAGTGAAATGTTACATTTTTAACTGTAAATAGTTTGCATTTAGAAAGGCTTTACAGTAGTTGCAGATGTTATTTTTTTAGTATATGCTGTGGGCCCCTTTAAAAATGGCCCCCAAGTCATAGTTCGGACACCATTCATGTGTTTGGACTCATTCATGATGCACGAAGAAAAATTTCCTTCAAAACCCGATATTTCGCGTGTAATGTTAGTCTTTGGTCTTAAACATGCTTTCTCTGCTTTTCTCTGCAATACATTTACATGAAGACTGAAACTGATGCCAAAAAAAAAAGCACTTGGAATCATAGCTCTCTGGAGGTAAATTCCTGAATATGCAATACTTTCTGCTGATGATTGTGTTTAATGAGGAATTCTATTGTGGGCAGATGGCAAATTTAATGCATTTGTAGAAAAATGTTTCCTCATTAGCTTGTGCCACTAATAGTTTTTCCATTAACAATGAGACATGTGCAAATGTTGAAGGAGAAAATTAACATGGTGAAAGGAATAAAGAAAAGATGTTCTTGTCGATGTGTATATTTGAGATTTTGCACGAAAGCGTTCAGGCAAAATCCTCCACATTGCTTTCTTTCATTAAAGACAAACATTGTCATTCATTTCACAGAATGCAGCACACTCAAGTCTTACACACAACACAAAGTTCAAAGCTCCAGACCACTACGTGACTTGATTCATTATTAATTGTGCTCTTACTGTGTTTCGGTCCCCCAGCAAAACCTTGAGTGTCAGTGTGAAGCCTCAAGCGGGTTAAGGTGGATATGGATCGGAGACTGCGTGTATATAAATACAATCTTCTGCAACCATCCCCAATTAGCGGCCGACGAGCCAAATCCAGCCCATGTGAACAAGGAGTCAGGTCCGTTCCGTTCCGACTCGAGTCGGACATCGAGTTGACACAGTTCTTTGAGAAGAATGACTTGGATTTGACAAAAATCATGGCAAATGTGAGTGATGGCACTCCATCGATGGTGGGACACCACATTTCATGGCATTATACACAAATCATTGCTGAGCAAGTAGAGGAATGTGGTAAGTGATGGATACTCTGACAAGACTTGTTAACTTTGTGCATGAAAGCTCGAGTCTACAACATCGTCTTTTCAGAGTATTACTGGAGGAGATGTCAGCTGAATGACATTTGCTGGCTGCAGAAAAGCTGTGTGTTGAAGAGAGTGATTGACCTGCAGGATGAGCTTGAATAATTTTAGTCTGATCAACACAGCAAAAAATAAAAAATAAAATAAACCTACAATAATTTCTGAGCTTTTTAACTGATAAGAAGGTAATGGCACATGTGAATTTATTTCATCATGTCCTATTCAAATCACAAAGATATGTAAGTGCAGGGTAAAAAAAACGCATTGTTGTTGACATGTACGAAGCAGTTGAAGCTTTCCAGTCAAAGCTGAACCTCCGGAAGAGAGAAATTTATGAGGGAAAGCTGCACTTTTTCTTTTCTGTGGGAGGTTTGTGAAAAGCATCACATGCAGGAACGTCCAGCGATGAAGGATTTTGTTTTAAGTAAGTCTGGCAGAAAATTCCAAGGAACAATTTGAAAGCTCTCATGCAACATCTTACTCTTCTTGAGACAGCCGTTCTTTGTTCCAGCTGACAGCCAGTGGACACCAGAGGCCAAAATACTGAGGTGACTCTTCAATTGGAGGTTTTGCACAGCACAAGGATGTCGGGCGGAGAGACTGTTTGTACCACAAGCTCCATTCAAAAACATCAAAGCTGTTGCAATGCTTTTACCCACATTTCCCTCCACATATTTAATACTGTATATGCCATAATTTTCTTCAATCAACACCATTAAAAGTTAGGGCAGAGACAGACTCTCCAATGCTCATCTTGCACAGAGCCTCACAATTGTGACGATTGCCTCACCCTGTCACTCTCAAATCTCTCATTGATTGGTGAGTAAACATTCATTTTTCTATTTGTATCAATCAAAAAGAGTAAATTAAGCAAATGAGAGAACCAAATTACTTTAAACAGTCATACAATAATAAAAGAAACAAAAATAATTAAAATATTCTTTAAAAAATATACTAAATCAAATTATATTGTTTGCTACAAGAAAAGCAAATATATGCTGTTTTACGGCAGGTTTTCATTGGTACACACATTTTAACACATTTTCAATTGACTCTTAAATACTACAAGCTACTGCTCATATGGGTAACCAATAGTTCACAAAATAAGATAAAACAAAACTACAGCGATGTAATAGTAATTTTGTCATAATGTACTCTTAGGTGTGCATTCTACTAGCCTCAATCAGCCAAGGTTGCCCCACTCAGTGTACATGACCTGTTGCTCGTTTTCAGCACCACGGACAGAGGCAGTAACTGATTTCACGACATTCTCACTGACTCACTGGCAGGGAGAGGCAGCATGTGTTCACTTCCCAATAGCGTAAATGTGAGTGTGAATGGTTGTCTGTATATGTGCCTGGTGACCGGTCCAGGGTGTAGTCAAAATCAGGTGGGATAGACTCCAGCGCCCTGCGACTCTGGACGTGATAAACAAAAATGGATGGATTTATGTGAAGATATCATAAGTCTGCAATGGCTCAGTCTGTCAGGACTTCACTTTAGACTGGATGGTAGAATGTTAGAATCCTGCTGCTGAGACGTTTTTCTCTATCAACCAGTCTCAAATTCAATAAGAATGCTTATTAGACCACCATCTATAGTAAAGTAACAGCATTGGTAAAAAAAAAAAAAAAAAAGCTAAATAAAATGTAAATGTAATACTATTAATTTAATTACAATAATGTATAATGGATTAAAAACATTTTGCCCTCACTGTTTTTTTGACCATTAAAAAAAAAACTTTTTGCGTACACTTCCTGAAGAGAGTTTTATGTCATTTTGAGACACCCACGGAGATCACAAATACCAATAATTAAATCCTCTGGAAAGTGAGACAGGAACTTGAGACCTCTCTAATCGCTCCTCCCTTTTGCAAACAGCTGTGCCAGTCCAGCCCAGGAACTCAATTATGTTTATGCTTGGTTTGGTTGAGAATATCGGGATCAAGTGCTGAGGTCACTTTCCTCCAATAATATCATAAACATTCGGAGCTCCCAAAACATTTAGCCCCAATAAGGCGGCCACACCACACTGTGAGATAAGAACTTCCTTTCCTTCATCTCTGTTACCTCAAAAAGGATCATAAATAAAAGTTTTCGAAGTAAGAAGGTGCTCTTACTCTTCTAATGAGTCTTGCAGCTCTAGTTTTTGCCATTGCACTCTGTCCTGAATAACAACTTTTCTGTCTATTTCTAGTGACTCCATCCCAAAGGTTTTTGTCCCACCCGACCCACAGCTGATTACCTTAGACGCTACTGAGAGGGTTTGATTTATGACTGTTTTTCTCATTATGGTTATACTCTTAGCACCAACACAGTAACTCTCATCAGTAAAAACTTGGGAATGGTTCCCGAATGTGTCTTAATTAAAACATTTTTTTAAAAAAAAAGTCCCCAAAGTGACCCAAATGACATTATGTTCGAAGCATTACTGTCCCAGTGAAACACTTTGGTCTCTTTTATTGGGCCTATTTTCCACATAGAACAATATCCTATTGTAAGCAGTAATTTCAATATTCATGAAGGATTTTTTTTAAATGCAAACCTGATAATGATAATGAAACTAAATTTATTTAGCCACCAATGACTTTCCTGCTCCTCTTGTCCTTATTTTTTGGGGGTAATCTAAACCGAACCCATCTGACATTGAGACAAAAAAATATTTACACTGACACACATTCGTACTAATGAACAATTGTGGGTCTTCAATTGAGCCTGGAAGCAATTATTTGGGGATATGAGCGGAAATCTGCGCACAATTTAGCAAGTGAGCGTATGGAAACTCAAACCTAGATCCCTTGGCTATCCCTTGACTACAAAGGTGACCACTAACACACTGTGCTCCTGCTAAATTAGCAACACTCAGATAGTAAACTTAGCACTTCCTGTATTATGCTCTTATTCTGAAAGACAAAATGCACCATTTTCAAATCACACATCAACGTCCACTAATTGACAGCAGGTAAAACATTATAATGATGCATTCTCGTGAAACAAGCACTGGCTAATGTGAACAAGGCATAAGGTACAGTATACTGTATGTCGCAACTCGCAATCATTGACAAACACAGCCCAAAAAGTTGTTGCCACGCTACGGACTCAGTCACATCCTTTCTGACACCGGATTGTCAGAAAACATTCATTAACATATTTTAAAGAGGGTAGGAGAATGTCTTTTTCTTTAGTTACTTAGTAGCATATCTCACTGCCAAATTATATACTGGATTCAGCTGACCCCCACTATTCGCGGAGGAAAGGGACCGAGCCAGTTTGTGAATAGCTAAAGCCTGTGTTCAATTAACATCCAATGTAATTAGACATTAATTATTAAATTAATTATTGATTATTTTTAATTTAAAAATGTATTATTAATTATTAATTAAAATTTGAAAAATATATTCATTTATTACTCCGAAATTAGTTTTAATAAGCAAGGATATTTCTCTCGTTAGCATTTTCCATAAAAAATGTGGATTGGCTCCCTCCCCAAAATAAATAGTTAAAAAATAATTTAACACATCTTTTTTTAATTGGGAAAAAAAATCTGCACCTAGCTGAATCATCTGGGGTCAAACAGTGAGTATACAGGGGTCCACTGTATACAGAAGGGGTGTTCAAACTCTTTCCGTCAAGGGCCACACAAATGGATTGATGCAAGGGCCACTTTGTCCAATTTTATTAAACACAAATCAATTGCACGAACCAATCAATCAAACAATTATGCAAGATAAATATTTTAGCTGTTTTTATTTTAGTTATTTTTAAAATCTTTTAAAGATTGTAAGGCAAAGAGTTTATTTTTATTTTTTTAAATGATTTCTGAGTGGCCCACAGCACTAGAATTTATCCGCCCCTGCCCTTAGCAGATGTCCACATTCTGAGTTAAAAGAAGCATAATCAATAATAACAAAACAATTTTAAAAAGCAGTGTTTACTTGAGGAGCTTAGTTCATTATAAATGTGATATGTTCACTTCAGACCTTGACACAGACAGAAAGTCGAGGAAACATTTTTGGCTTCTGAAACTGAATTATTTTTTATTCATCAGGCATTACAAAGATAAATGCTTTTACTATTTTAGTTGTATATAGTTTCTTTGTATATATAGAAAAATTCAAAGGGTTGGTTGGCGGGCTGCAAATGGCCCTCATGTCGTATTTTGGATACCACTGGTATACAGTAACCATTATGCATTCTTAGCTTATCCTTCCACAAAATATAATGAACTGCTTCTTAGTTACAACACAAGGAAATGAGTACCGTTTATTTAAATGGTTCTTAACTTTGTTGCAGATAATAAATGAACACCAGTTTAATATGCATATTCACCGAACCCTTCTTCATTGAAAGATAAAATATGATTTATTTTTCTTAATTCAAGACGGGTTTACTGTTGAATAAAATGAACAGGGCGAGTAGTAGCCCTTTCAGGGCGAGTAGTAGCCCTTTCATTGAATCTGACTTTCTTCACCTTGAATTCAGAAAGTGTTTTGTTCTTGTATTCTTCATCTCCATGCAGCTTAATGAAGTGTTACGTTTGTTTTGGTTTGCTCAACTCAACTCCAGAGCACTTTAAAAAAAAACACTGCTGTTTTCTCAACCTAGGGGCAGAAGATGAAAACAGCAAAGGCCCCAGAATTGAACCTTGTAGAACACCATGTGTTCCATCTTACTGGTGAATTCATATTGCACATATTCATCAAAACAACTTTTTTTTATGCTTGACACAGTTAGTATGAAGGAATTACAATAATAAAGAAATCACACAATGTACCATCACAACCGCTACAAGTAGACTACTGAGCACACCAAATTCCCTGCAGTCAAGCAATGTAGAGTAATTACCTGCAGTCAGTGATGGCAAAGTGGGGAGTATCATCGCAAATCATTTGAGTCGGGTGTACGTCTTGACCTCTGCCAAACCCCTGAGACTGACTCACCGAATCCCTGGGGATCGAACAAACCCAGGTTAAGAACCGCCGATTCGTTAATTTTGTCCATCCTCTTATACAAAGAACCGAGCAAAGGATGCATCTAACTACGAATTTTGTTTTGTTTTTTAATTAAACTAGTTATCATTACCATGTGACAAACCAAGTCATCTTTCAAGGCATCAACTCAGTTCAGTATCAAGCCAAATTCTTTTTATAGACAAATAATCCCTAAAAGCTGTTCCCCTTAAATGTGTATGCATACAGTGCATGCAACATGTCAACCTTTTTAAAGCAAGTGAATATCCTGCTGAGGGATTTTTATTTGATCATATTTATTATTACTACTACTTGGCCTCCTCCCAGCAGTATCTGGCCTGAAAAGAAGGATACCTCTCTTAAGGATTTTCTAGTTAGGTCTCTGCAGACTTGTTAGCTCTTTTTCTTCCATACTCTTACTGTCAGTGTAAGCCCCCAACACACATCAAAATGACTGATTGTGTGCAGTCTAACTGTTTTGCTGAAACATACTGAACTGTTTGTGTTCTTTCTTAGTTATTTTGGATTCCATTTCATTCTGTTAACTTACTATAATTTCGAATTCAAATCTTGAGGGATTCGTTGACCCATTCTTGTCTTCCATATGTATCTTCTTGTGGTTGCACAGTTGCAGTGTTAAAGATAATATGATTGATGAACTATTCTTGAATGTTAAGTCTCTTTGTAAAACATTAGAGTGATACTGTGCATTTGTCATTTGGACATCCATGACATAAATGTACCACTCCTTCCACCACATCCTAATGGAGTAACATTGAAATAAGAGTTAGTGTGTGTGTCTTTCTTAAATTAGCTTATATATTACGCAATACTCAGGTAGACTATGTAGTATTCGATTTGTTTATTTTTTTGCTTCTAAATGTCTCAAAACTATACCCCAGTAATGCCTTGCCGGATTACAGAATGTTAGCCCTGCTTTGCTGTACTCTAGTTCAAGTTTCTCAAGCAACCATTGAATGTCAGCAGGGATTTTTGAAATCACTGATGCATTTCTGGTCAGATTGCTTCCTACTACGGGAGTTTAACTATTCTTCTCTGGCCTCTGCCATCAAGATTCTTTTCCCTGGAAATCTGCCAATCACTGGAGGTTTTTCTTGCCCCTACTCTTCCCTCCTTCCTTTCATTCATGATATGCGTTTCTGTATGAAAATGCCCAAGGATTAGTAGCATCTTGAAAAAAGATGAGCATGTCTCGCACCAATAACAATGCCGCTTTAAAAGTTGCTTACATTGCTTTTCTTGAGCAGTCGAACAGCTGTTCTTAAAAAAAAGTGTCTGCTGGCTGAATATTGGGTTGTCGATACCAGAAAAAAAGTTACTACATAACATTGGCAAAACAGACTTGAAAGAGGCACAAGAGAATTCTGCTCGCTTGTTGACAAATGTAGGCTGGGCTTAATTCAAATATAATTGCTCTGAGATTCACAGCAACTGCACTAATTGTTTCACATATTTTTTTTTTATGGCTGTCACCCACTTTCAGCCACTCAGCGAGCTAAGCAACGAAAAAGATTAAGAAGAAGACTTTATTGATCCCACAGTGGGAAAAATTCACTGGTTACAGCAGCAAATAAAATGAAGAAGAAAAAAAGCATGATCAAAATAAACCTGTTGCCGGGACAAAAAATTGGGATTTACAAAAAAAGCTCAAGCTAAAATAACAACAACAACATAAACCTTGTATAAGATATATTTCACCTTGTGTGCTTTACTGCACTAAATAAAAATTACACCGAACTGACGGAGTAGTGCAATTGAAAGGGCTTTACTGCAGTGGGCAGGAATGACCTGCGGCATTGCATCGACACCTCTGCCATGCGAAACATCCCTGGCGGCTGCTGGCCATTTCATGAAATAACTTTAAATGCCTCCTGTTGGTAAACATTACATCATCTCACTTGCTGTTCAACATTTGATTAGTATGATCAATCAGAATCAAGGTATGTTTTTAGGTAGAATAGGATACATTTCTCTGCATCAGTAACTCCAGTTTCCTGCTGGTTGTACAGCATAGAGTTTGCAATGTGGTAGTACTAGTGGTTCAGTCAGTGTGGGGTCGGTGACGGTGAGTGTCAATGTTTGTATTCCATTGAGTGACTGGCGAGCAGTCAAGGGTGTAGGGCGCCTTTTGAAAAAAAGTCAGCTGGGAGAGGCTCAAGAGCCCTGTGACCCCGAAAAGCTGGGTAGATAAAAAACATTTACACACTACCTTTGGGAGTTATAGAGTTTAGGCTACAATGCCTTTAAAAAATCAAAAGCATGTTGAATCATTAGAGAGTGATCCTATTTATCTTGTCCAAATCCTGCAAGACTTTCTGCTTGTCAGTAACTCCTCACCTGTTTCTCAGACTAAAGATGCAGTTTATACTGTTACGATGAAAGCAGAGTGGTGCTACTGATTTGAATGCAATCTAATTCAAGGAGTATAAACCAAATGACACCTAAATGTTAATTAATTAATTACTGCTGTTAGATTTGTGATTGGGTGACTTGAATAGATGTGTGGATCATTCATACTGTAGCCAGTATTCTGCCATGAAGTTTGAAAAAAGAGAAAAAAATAAAGAAAACTGTGAATAGGTGACTCTCACTGACAATAAGGGAGGATATATTCCAAATATAAAATTCACATTTAGGTGAATTGACATATGTCAAACCGCTGATATGTGGGGCATCACTGCATGGCATTATTAAAATTTTACCAAGAAGGCAGGTAATGCATTAGTTGGAGTACATTGCAGTAGAATAGAAAAATATGATAGCAGAAACAAACAGAAATATGACCTTTTTCAAACTGAGTTTTCTGATGTGTGACAAAAGTTTCCAAAGGGATGCAAAAGTGGCTTAAGTTTTGCCGGACAGGTAATTTATCTTGATTATCCTTCATACAAGCTTATAAATTGTGAAATAATAAGGGACAGTTTCACCCTATTAACATAATAATAATAATAAAAATAAGTAGCTACTGCCTGGACCCCCGTAAATTCCCAGGCCAATTTTTGGCCCCAGTACATGCCTGAGTGATACTTATGCTCCTGTTTCGGTTACCACTGTGCTTGAGTAGCTTCCTCACCAACCTCAAAACTTAAGTATTTTGAATTAATGCTGATTGTGTGCAGGTATTAATGTGTGTTTGAATGAATGCCTGCTTCTCTTTGTTTGTGCTTTGACAACTTGATGGTCAGCCCATATGTAATTTTATCAGTTTGAACATCCAATTTTTTAAAGCATTTTTAATGGCTTTCATTTTCTTATTATTATTATCATTATGTATTTTTTAAACTATCCAGCCTGTTTTCCATGTCTCCCTCATTCCCAACACAGCTGATTTCAATGACAGCTCATCAGCAAGCTCTGGAGAAGCCTGATAACGATTCTGAGCTGTGTTGGAATCAGAAGACACGGAAAACAGGCTAGATAGTGAGCCCCGAGGATCTGGGTTGAGAAACACTGGCATAGACCATTTCAAGGCAACAATTAAGGTCTTTATATATTAAAATACAACTTGGTGGGAGAATGTGCATACCTCTATGCAAAAAAAAAAAAATGTGCCTACTGTGTAAACACACTTAGTGCTGAGCAAATGGTAACAAAGGTTTTGGTCAGCTATTTAGGGCTGAGTGCAAAAATAATTTAGATGGCCCAGCGTCTGCACGCCCCTGCCTAGATGGATGGACGAAGATAAATTGTTCAGAGTAAATGAATCAATTACTTTTTGGAGCAATAAAGTGAATTGTATTATTTATAACACAGCTGATGAGCTCTCTCACTAATGTTCTGTGCACACCACATTGGTTGGTAATCATTGTTTCAGTTCCTACATCGATTCAATTTAGTCCTATACTTCCCTTTCCATCCTTCTTAAATCACAAAGGACATCAGTTAAGCAACCCACATCGACTGCAGTCAAAAAAAGACAAAGCCTTGTCCTCCTTTCTCTCATTGCTTTGTCTGTTATGCTGTTACAGCCAGCAGAGCTCAATTTACTGCAGAGCACTGGTCGGTTGAAGAAAAGAGACTGGCATCTTCTGTAGTCCCAAACACTTTTGCTTCATCTTTCGTCAAGTTGAATACGTCCAGGCTTGGCAAGAAAAAACAAGAGGGAGTAGCATTTAAAGTGGACAGGAAGGCTTAATGGACGCTGTCGACTTCACATGCTTTTAAGTTTAACCATTATTTACTGTCATACAAGGCCCGGTTGTTTGAAACTCTCTTATATCTTTAACCACTGGTTAAGTAGATTTAACCGACCGTTAACTTTAATGGCACTGTTATCTTGTTTTTCAAAACCCTGTTAACTTTTTTCGGCTGTTAACTTGTTGTTAAAGTTAACACATCTAAGGACCGCCACTAACCTTTTAACAGAGTGGTTAACTCATGATGCCCGTTGAGCGCAAGAAAAAGTAAGTTTATCGAGGCCTTGACTTTGACATTAGTGATTATTCTGATGAAGGGTTCCGAACACGCTACCACTTAGCAGTAATACAATGCCAAGTCTCGTGCTGAGTCAAAAGAGTTAAGACGAGTTCTAAAAATGGACAAAGAGGGGGCTTGACCAACATTTAGTGGGAGGTGATTGCAAAGAGGGGTTACCTGTGATGTTTCTTGTTTGCTTTCATGTCAATAATCAAACAGACAACAACACTGTGAATAGTGGCTAATTATTTTTATTTTTATTTAGATTTAACATACTCCTCCGTGAGTCATCACCTTATCGTGGTGGAGGGATTTGTATGTCCCAATGAGCCTAGGAGCTATGTTGTCTGGGCTCCTCGGTGGCAGGGCCCCCGGGGGTGGATGAGATTCGCCCGGAGTTCCTAAGGGGCTGTCGTGGTTGACATGCCTCTACAACATCGGGGACAGTGCCTCTGGATTGGCGGACCGGGATGGTGGTCCCCCTTTTTAAGAAGGCGGACCGGAGGGTGTGTTCCAACTATAGAGGGATCACACTCCTCAGCCTCCCTGGTAAGGTCTATTCAGGGGTGCTGGAGATGAGGGTCCGTCGGGAAGTCGAATCTCAGATTCAGGAGGAGCAGTATGGTTTTCGTCTCGGCCGTGGAAAAGTGGATCAACTCTACACCCTTGGCAGTGTCCTCGAGGGTGCATGGGAGTCCACACCCAACCAGTCCACATGTGCTTTGTGGACTTGGAAAAGGCGTTTGACCGTGTCCCTCGGGAAGTTCTGTGGGGGGTGCTTCGGGAGTACGGGGTACCGAGCCACCCTATACGGGCTGTTCGGTCCCTGTACGACCGATGTCAGAGTTTGGTCCGCATTGCCGGCAGTAAGTCGTATTCGTTTCCAGTGAGGGTTGGACTACGCCAAGGTTGCCCTTTGTCACCGATTCTGTTAATAACTTTTATGGACAGAATTTCTAGGCGCAGCCAAGGCATTGAGGGGGTCCGGTTTGGTGGCCTCAACATTGCATCTCTGCTTTTTGCAGATGACGTGATGCTGTTGGCTTCTTCAAGCCGTGATCTCCAACTCTTGCTGTGTTAAGCGGTTGGGATGAAAATCAGCACCTCCAAATCCGAGACCATGGTCCTCAGTCGGAAAAGGGTGGAGTGCCCTCTCCGGGTCGGGGAAGAGATCCTGTCCCAAGTGGGGTCGGGGAAGAGATCCTGTCCCAAGTGGAGGAGTTCAAGTATCTTGGGGTCTTGTTTACGAGTGAGGGTAGAGGTTGGAGCGGGAGATCGACAGGCGGGCGCTGTATTGATCCGTTGTGGTAAAGAAGGAGCTGAGCTGAAAGGCAAAGCTCTCGATTTACCGGTCGATCTACGTTCCTACCCTCACCTATGGTCACAAGCTGTGGGACGTGACCAAAAGAACAAGATCCCGGATACAAGCGGTCGAAATGAGTTTCCTCCGCAGGGTGTCCGGGCTCTCCCTTAGAGATAGGGTGAGAGGCCACTACTCCTCTGAGTTGAGAGGTGGCTCGGGCATCTGGTTCGGATGCCTCCCTGGAGAGGTGTTCCGGGCATGTCCCACCGGCGGGAGGTTCCGGGGACGACGCAGGACATGCTGGAGAGACTATGTCTCTCGGCCTGCCTGAGAACGCCTTGGGATCCCGTCGGAGGAGCTGGTTGAAGTGGCTGAGGGGAGAGAGAAGTCTGGGCTTTCCTGCTAAGACTGCTGACCCCGTGACCCGACCCCGGATAAGCTGTAGATGGTGGATAGATAGATTTAATATAATAATAATAATAATGATTTTTATTATTAGTTTTTTATAAATGTAAAACAATTATTACAAATATTAGATGAAAAATAAACACATATTAGAATTATGTAAATACTAACGCAAGACAAATAATTCAAAACTATTCTATCAAAATATTACACAAAAAAATTCAAGTCAGTCAAAAATACAAACATGTTAGACAAAATATGTTGAAACAAAATCATGCAAAAAATGCCATATTATATGCTACACAAACATTGGCAAAATCACAAAAATATTACACAAAATATTCACTGGAAATATAAGTAGAAAAAAAATCAATTATAATGAATTAAAAAAACAACTTTAAAAAACTCATAAATGATTTCAACCATTGATTGAATAACATTTTTCTTTTGTGACAGTAAAGAACTGACTTCTGGAATTAATCTGTTCACTCACGTGCACTGAAAAGATTCGTTCCTTTGAATGAAACGTTTGGGAACGACACAACACTAATGCTTTTATGTGCGACTAAAATGAACAGGAAAAAAAAGGGGGAAAAAGGTGCACATTAACATTTGAGAATATTTTCTGGTCATTCCTGCTCTTGTGTTTTTTGTAAGCACTTCTCAGGCTCAGTCAAACTGTCAAGCAGTGAAGATGGTCTGACTGAATGTTTTGTCTTGGTTTAAAAGGACGGCCGATGGAGGCCAGTTTGTGTGTGGATGGTCTATCATCTACGGGAAGAGCTTGTGTTCCGCCATTGATTGTCCCCAAGAGAGCAGCTTTATCTCTCTCTCTCTCCCCGACAGACGACACGCTCGGTGAGAAGACAGTTCTAAATATGGAATGATTTGAGATGCCCGCGTCAAGAAACGGGCAAAGAGGATTGTAATCATCCCTCTGTTTGACCACGACTATGTGTAATTCCACTAAATTCACAGTGTGTGATGATGCGTAACATGTTGTGTAAAACGTGAATTTAAATCACAATGCAATGAAATGCAAATCCTTTCAAACCTATATGTGTGTTCAATTGAATACGCTACAAAGACAAGAATAAATTAATTAATATTCAAACTGATGGTCATTATTATTTTGTGGCAAATATTCTCTGCTTTTGAATAGGATGCCCTCTAAAAAGCTGGCTATATATTTTCAAGGAGAGGGAGGCAGGTCTGGACAGCTGGCAGCCTTTTCCTATAGGCCCATGTACATTTTATTTATCACGTCAGTTAATGTGAACTTACTTCATTTGCTTTCATTCTTTCTTCATAAACTACATTTGAACCCAAACTAATATTAATTAAAGCTACTGAACGCAGGAAATTCCATTTTGAATTGCTACTGCGATCTGACGAAAAATGAAACTCCACTCACCCTTCACATACACAATGCGCAAATGACGTAACAGACCGTGGGTGGGAAATTCAAACCCGAATCCAGTGTGAAAACTATTTGCCAGCGACTCACAAGAGTACCCATTGTGAACAGCTAAGGTGTTAATCTACCAATTAGAAGATGTTTCAGTCATATCAAATAAAAAGATAAAGATATTTTTGACCCCATTGTTACAGAGAACAGTTTTAACAATTTAGCATTATGAACTTATTTTCACTAGATTTTGTTTTAAAGGTCCCCATTCCAATTTCCTTCTTCCTTTTTTGCATACATTATGTCAAAATTAGTCTGTAACGTGTTTTTAAGTTTGTCGGTTTACATTAAAAAACCTGAATGAAATGAAGTTTTGTAACATAGGATTGCAGCCTATTATTCAAGTACACTTTTTTTGCTACACACCCACTCAGCTCAGCAAAAATGACTGATGGCGACAATGCAAAGCAGCTAAAACTTTGCATCAGCTGCCAATCTCAGAGGAGTTGCGGAATAAGCGACTTCAATTTAACTTGTGGGGAAACACCTTAGCATAGCAATCAACAAATGTAAATACAGCATTCTTTACATTATATAAAAAAAGAAGGCATATTTGTACATAAAAGCACAGGTTTTCAAGCTCCCTCATTTAGATTCTCTCTGTCACAGCTGTGTGTCAGTGGGATTTCTCTGTGCCACTTTGTTTGCCCAAACAGAACAGTGATAATTAGATTCTGTCAAGTGATTTGTCTGCAGACTGACACGCACGCACACACACGCACACACAATGTGTTGGACATCTTTTACCTACTTTGCAGTTGTGTAAGGACTGAATAAGGTGAAGAGAGGACTCAAACATTGATTAACTCCTCCTTTCTACCTGGTTCCACCCCACTGGTTATCACCAACTCTTTATAAGAAAGTGTCAGAGGTTACTAAATCTGTCTGAAGCTGAGGCTTTAGCAGCCCATGCTGAAATAAATGGACAATCTCTCTACTAGAATGTCAACACACATCGGTAATAAATAAACAACATATTTAGTTACTCATTTAAGATAAATTTGATTTAAAAAAAATGGAAAATTACATATCAAACATTATCTTTAAATATAGGGAGGGGTGCACATAGGATGTGCACTGAGAAATACTGAATGTGGACCAGATTCCTGTGCTATGTGCCATTTTACATTTGCATAATACGGATTCGAGCGTCGAGCGGTAGAAGGGGTTTGAACTGCAGAAGAGTTTCTTTAATGTCTGACCACTTCCAATCTAAACACTATCACAATACTCTTTCCTTCTTACCCAAACCTCATAGAAAAAAAACCCTGCTACCTCTCCTGTGAGAGAAAACAAATTACCCAATGACAAGGCATTATTTCTCAGAGGTGGGCTGGCGGCTTTGATATGAACAACAGGTAGATACGACACGCCGCTTTAAACTGTGTGCCTGCAGCGATGCTACGCCAGTGGGTGCAAAGTGTGAGCACATTCCATGTTTGTGGATGGCTTGAAAACCAAGATAACAAAGATGCCTGCACATTGCGCTGCCTACGGGGGGCACACAACGATGTACGATCAAAACGGGAGTGGATGGCAAATTCAGTGCAGTAAGTCGAACACAAACAACTTACTGTTTTATCTTAACTCCAAGTTTTAACCATTATCTTTTGTTTATTCCATTTTGTTCATGTATGCTGAGACCAGAAACCTTTTCCAGATCATATTTATTTTGGTAGATCTGTTTAATTAAGTGAGTCATTTATTAAGTTGGACAATGGACTGCTTTTTAATATAGTGCTTTTTTAATTACACCACATGGTGCACAAAGCGCTTTAAAATGCCTCATATTCACCCATTCACACACCAATGGTCGACTGCTGCCACGCAGAGCGCTACCAGGTCCACTGGGAGCAAATTAGGGTTCAGTGTCTTGCTCAAGGACACTTCGACATGTCCACTAGGCGTGAGCATCCAACCCATAAGGAATGAATGTCACTACATCTAAAGAACACTTGTCAACACATTGTTAAAGACTACATCTATTAACAACGCAATAATTATACCAATAATTCTTTCACCACTGCGGGTGAAGTCGGCCAGTCAGAAATAAAATTAGCACCAAGCAAGCAACCGGTGTATCCTTGACTATATGGTTATCTATCTATCCCTTTTCTTTACTGCTACTACAGGTGAGCTGAAACCAGTCCCAGAGCACGGTAGATACTGGACTGGTTGACAACCAATTGCGGTATTTGGTTATACATAATAATTTTGCATCAATGTGCAGGTAACCTTTGCTAAAATAAC